>NC_060902.1:12642508-13242508 GCF_014805685.1 Silurus meridionalis
TGTAATGACCTGCATCAATAACAAAATAGATAGATAGATAGATAGATAGATAGATAGATAGATAGATAGATAGATAGATAGATAGATAGATAGATAGATAGATAGATAGATTGATTGATTATAGGAAATAGATAGGTTTTTATCTTTTTTTTCTCACCGTGGCCTATGTAGGTGGAACACACCTCCACCAGCCACTTCACATATGTTTCACTGCACAGAGGAACATTTCAGTAGTCAGGGCTGCACAGGAGGAACCTTGTTAGGATGCTTATTCAACAGGAGGGACATTGTGTCATTTCACATGTGCATTTCAAAGCCCTATTCACTTGCACTGACAGATTCAGGAAACCAGGAGCAGAACAGGACCTATTCTGCTAACCACACGTTCAAAATGTGTCTCAACACCATCCACAGTCCGGGATCTCAAGAGTGAGTCTGTGGTGCTCTATGTAAGCTATATGAGCTAAATGTGCTGGAAATTTGAATACATTACTAAAAATAAGGACCTCTGTGACCGTCCTGTTCATTGTGTTAAGTGCTTGTTCTGTGAACAGAATGATTTACTTTAACTTTTTCTACTAAGGAAAAATGAACACTATCGGTTTGAGTTCTGAGCAAAATAATGCAATATAATGACATTATATATCATGAGTTTATTACATAAACCGTTGGTCTCTACACTTACTAACCTTTCATACAAGTAGTTTTTTTTATATACAGCAACTGCATGACTGGACTTCTTCTGACCAGATATCAGAAGTATGAAAGTACCTACTTTACTGTTTGAATTTATAAATATGGCAAGATAAGCATTGTGGGAAGGAAATTTATGCCACTGTTTCAGTTTGTTTATTCGCATTTTCCTATAGATGTGGTGAGGAAGTTTTTTAGTGTTACTGCCGCAAACTAAACAAAAGATGGGTGTTAGCTTGGTAATGTTTTGTATGTATTATATACACAGTTTCAGTCAAAGGTTTTCACCCAGCTTCTTATTTGATGATTTCAATAAAGATTGAAATTATGACAACAATTCATTTTGTGAATTATGTAGTAAACAAAAACATGTTAAATATTTCCGAATATATTTCATAATTTTATCTCTTCAAAGTTTGAGTCCCTTTTGCTTTGATGACCGTTTGTACACTCGTCATTCTCTCAGTCAGTCTCATGAGGTTGTTGTTGTTGTTGTTGTAGACAACGTCATAGAAAGGTTAGAGAGTAAGACTAGTAAATTATTGGGCCTTCAGTGGGGATTTACCCAACTTAATCCACCTCTTAATACCACCACTATCACATTGCGATTATAGAAAGCAACAATACTGTACAAAAACGCAATAGCAAAAACGCGTGACATTACAGAGAGAGAAGCATTTCACATATGGAGGGTGAATACCATTGTACTAAAGCAAGAAACCCAGTTAAGACTCCAAACCTCTACACTACAACCACAACTGTGCACCTACATCATCTGGAGCAGTTCAGAATCAATATTTTTTAAATAACATGACAAAAACAATAAAAATGTAAATCAAATACAATGCAGAGATGCAGACTCATAATTTGCACCACTTCTCAGAGGCTGTAATCCAGTGATTACAGCCTCTGATCCAAAAAGCCTAAATCTGATGTACTAATGTGTGCAGAGCTACACACGTGTTTTGCCAGTCAAACTTGGCTGTAACAGTTTTTCTTTGACCAACCAATCAGAGGACAGAAAAATGCTGACGCTATTCTGGGCCAGGTAGCTGTGAGGCAAAAAATGAAATCTGATTGGTTAAAGAAACAGACCCAGTGATAAACTAGTCGACGGTACACTGGACAGCACTAGTGAGTGTGAAGGCCCTGTGCAGATTATATTGACATGGCAGCACATAGAGGCTGAAATCTGATTGGACAAAAAATCTAACATCCACATACACGTACTGGAAGCAGGGCAGCCAAGAGAAACGCTATGAAATGAAGAGAATAAAACTGTTGGGAATAAATTAATACAATTTCATGGAACAAATTTCAGAATTTAGGTTGTAAATGTAGGTCAGTGCTTCACAAAGAAGGCCTTGCTGGCCCTGATGGCCCACCACTGGTATTAGATATGTATTAGCTACATCAGACTGTATAAGGTTTTAATTAGAAATACTCACTTGGTACAGCTATAACATATAGACATAAAGTTTCAAACTGGAACTTATTTTGTCATGCACAGCATGTACCAGTACACTTCTAGCCTTTCATCAGTGACAGCTTCTGATCGCTGGATCTCCCTGCTGTGCTGAGAACAATTCCCGACCCAAATAACATCTCAAGTTGTGGATGATAGATGGGCTCTGTCCTAGCTGACGTATAAACGCAAAGTAGATATACATACTGTAAAAAATCTTAAATGTGATTGGTTTAGAAGGTGCTGATTTCATTAAAATCATATTAGTGCACTCATTTTATAATGTTACGATGTCTATAGTGCTGTCATTTATTTGAAGACCTTTAATTAACTTTCATGTAAGGAGTCCCCAGTGCCGAAGCTGTCATTCAGTTTTATGCAATGGATGCATCTCCAATTGGTAATATGAAAAGCTCCTATTTATTGTCTTATTAATCAAAAAGCTGAGTAAATGAATAGCTGTTATAATTTTAATTAATCACCCAAACCCATAATTAATAATTTTCCTATATAAGCATTCATCTATAGTGTTAAAACAGAACGAGCTGTTGTATTTTAGTATAAGGAAAGTACCAGTGCAGGAAGCTAACTGTGACAGCGTGGTGGGGAGATGGCGCAGGATATATTTAGGTCACCCTTGACTCTTCTGTCCTATCTTTCTTTATCGCTCTCTCTAGTTTTAGCAACAGGAAACGAAGCCTCTACTTAGATTCTTTGTAAAGCAAGGGTCTAATTAGCATTATTTACATATACAGTATATGATAGTTCCTCTTGGGAATCATTGATTTAAAGGGTTGCAGTAAAGCAGCATCGGTGCGAATTATGGGTGTTAGTTCTTCCTAATAAAGTTAGCTTTGTGTTCCTCATCCTGGGTCCATCATCTGCCTTAATTAGATTTTTTTTTTTCCAGTAAATCAAAATTGCTCACTGGTTACACAGTCTTACTATTCTGGGACCTTCAAAAGGGAAACATAAAGAACGGCATGAAGGAAGGACAGAGGATGAGGTGAACTATCAGTTTTTTAGTGTGGCGCAGGAGATCAGATGTCTCTCAGGATTGACAGAGCGTGGGACTTCTATCTGTCTTCACACTCTCAGTCTTTCTCACTCACAGAAACAGACTCAAGAAGTCGAGCACTGTGTGATGGCAAAGTAGGAGGATGAGCGAGAAAAAGTGAGTATAGTGATAGCAAGAGAGAGAGAGAGTGTGGGAGAGAGAAAGAGCGAGAAAGAGAGAGAGAGAGAGAGAGAGAGAGAGAGAGAGAGAGAGAGAGAGAGAGAGAGTCTGTAGCTTTAAGAGGGCTGCAGAGAGGAGGACGTGTGGGCGCTGCATCAGTGAAAGCTCTGCACTGCGTGAGAAAACTGGGGACAGGCAGAGAGTGAAGCAGAATGACAGAGTGAAAGAGGAGATAAGGGCCGTGTCGGAGAGGTTATCGGGCCCAAGCGTGCCTCGGTAAGCCTGACGCAGCCTGGCGATGGTGGATGCTCAGGACAGACTGGCAGCCCACAGTGCAGTGGCACAGAGCTGCGGGCAGCCAGCACCAGAGAGTGCCATGGGCACAGGTGGGCGAAGATAGCATCGCCCGCTATGAGGCCGGCAGAGGAGGCAGCCGTGTCCAGTGCGTGCTTCGGCACCGTCTCCCGACGCCTCAGCCGTCTCTTCCGCCGCCTGCCCAAGTCCCGCTCCTGGTCTGAGGGTCTGAGGCTGCTCAGGAGGTCCAGCAGCAGTGGTGCACTTGTGCTATCAGGTAAAGGAAAACAGATTGAACAGAAGTATGGAACAAGATCATTGGATAAAGCTTTAGGAGAATATCTTTAATGGCACAAAATGAAGAAGGGATAAGGAGGAGCAAGAATGGAAAGAAAGGAGACAGGCAAAAAATGAAAGGAGCTGTATAATTTTGCTTGATTAATAGATAGAGAAGGTAGAGAAATTGACAGTAAACAACAGGACAGAGGGAGAAGGTAGGAGGTGGGGATGTAGGATGGGAGGAGAGGAAAGGAGAGGAGAGGGTGTGATAAAGAAAGGAATGAATAACTGAGAGAAGTCAAGAGATAGTATGAGAAGTTAGCTAAACCATTGGTGACATGTTGATTAGGTAACCAAGAAGGCAGGAATGATGCAAAGGAACAGAAAATGCGAGATGTTCTAGAAATACGAGGAATTGAGATAAGAGGAGAAAAAGATTTCATAAAAAATGAAGGAGTTCAAGGTTTGTGTACTGAGAGATCCAATTCAGCTGCAACTGTAGAGCACTGCAGTGATTTTAAGCCTCCCAAAAATAGCCCAGTTCTAGTCTATAGGGAGCATCACATTTTATTCTGCCTCACTCTCCTTTTTCCCACTAAATGGTTAGTGTTTCTCTCTTGCTGTACCTCTTGTTTCCTATTGACGTGTAGAAAGGCTGGAATAGAGAGCTACTGCATTCATTGATCCTGTATAAAGCCCCGGTGGTTCTATAATGCTCTAGTGATCATGATGGGGGGGTTGAGAGAGAAAGGGAGAGAGAAATGTGCCACAGTCAGGAGTTTGGTTTGGTAACGCACCCTCAGCCAAACTGTGATTATCTGCTGTGTTAATATTAAAGGCTGCAATGCAGACGATTGACCTCAGTTCTGTTCAGGATTGCTTTCATAATGTGTGGATGTGCACTGAAGTTACACGATCCACTTTTACATTATTGCTCCAATGCTGATAAGTTTGAGTAAACAGCTGTGGGAGGGACAAAAAACAAAGTTGTCATCGATCTGGAGAAAACCTGCTTCTGCTTCTGTGGAACGATGAAGGCTAAGATGCGGTTGAGGAGGATAATGAATATAAAGCGATCCACTTTAGGACACTTTAGCTGCCTTGTGTAAAAACCACAAAGGATTTTCCGTCTGTTATGAAATTTGCACTTTTGCATCATTGTTCCAGCTGGTTTAAGGTCAGTCTGGTGGGTAGAGACAAGCGTCATTGCCCTGTGCAAGAGCATGAATCATATGTTACGAATCGGAGGTTAGCTTGATACAAACCAATTTATTCACATATTGCTAATACATTTGATACATTTGGTGTTCAGGAAAATCCATGTTTGTTTCAAAGAGATTTGTTTTTTTATATAATCCCTTATATTAATTACTTTTTATTACTTTAAATAAAGAAATCCAGAAAACTCATTCATAAATTGAAAATAGTAGGACTCAAACAAGATGAAAGAAGTGACACTGTATATAAGGAGGACGAGATTTGTTAACCAATGCGCTCCAGTGGCTGAGCTACATTACTGGAAAATTTAGTGGACACTGCATTTATGAAGTGCCCTTTTACTGTTTAGTCACCATATTATCATTTTCAGTGAGCTTTGAGCTTTGGCTTTTTGAGATTTAGTGGTAGGTGTCATTAAATGTTAGTCAGCTGTTCTATGAACACACATTGCAAAGTACTGATGATAAATAAGTACAGGAAAAATGAGCGTTACCAATATGGGGAATGACTCAACTTTTCTACATAAAATGTAACTAAATGTAATGTAAGTGTACATGCAGATTTTAAATGCATTGTTCATGTAAAGCTGTCAATGTAAAATTTGAACGATGACATAGGATTGTATTGATATGATGCAAATTTAAGTAAAAATAATATTTAAAAAATTATCTATAATTATTACATATACTAATTATACAGTAGTTTATATTCTATCATTATAATATTACTGCATGTCCCCCAAAATAAAGCACTTTGTGCCATCAGACATATTGGCTGATTAATCGAATCAATACAAATATAATGCTTTTAAGCTATTATTGACTGGTGTTCTGCCAATATCAATCCATCCATACTAAAAGCTCTGTGGAGTTTTTGCTGAATGCTGTCTACAGTCTATAGTAGAGAGTCTCAGCCCTTTATGAGTATTGGAGCATATGAGAGGACGCTAACAATCTTATCAGTCTCTGTGGTATATGATGAGGTATTGGGTCTGTAATCCTGCCTAATATGGACTGGTTCATGGGTGAGATCTCCTACTGTACACCTCACATACTGCATGTGAGAGCAGCAGGATTTAAAGATACCAATGTTGCAATTCAGCCTCATTATGATTGATAGTTAAAGCTCTAAATATGGCAAAGATATGGTAATATGGCATACTTTTTTTTGTCGAGTTTTCTTTTTTTGGACCAAAATCTCAGTAGTGAAAGCTATTAAGCATTGGAATTTACCATAGATTATCAGAACTATAGATTTTGGGACATACATTCAAACAAAATCACAAAATGAATTCCAAAATCAGATTTTGAGCAATTATAAATGGTGGTCTAGTGGTTAGGATGCGGCGCTCTCACCGCTGCGGCCCAGGTAAGATCCCCGGTCAGGGAACCAACCCCAGCCACTCTCAGTGCCAGTCCCAAGCCCCGGATAAATGGGGAGGGTTGCGTTAGGAAGGGCATCCAGTGTAAAAACATGTGCCAATTCAAACATGCGGAGGATTCCCCCCTAACAGGAGAAGCCAAAAGAACGTTTATAAATATATTAAGCCCAAAAAACTAATCTAACTATTCCTGGTTGTCAGGTTGAAGCAATATTTCCATTTGCTCATTTCAGACAACCAAAAATGGTCTTAAAACTAGACCAAGAAAATTAAGCCTGAAAATATATTTCTTTGTCACCAATGGAAACCAAGGTCTCAGTGGTGTGCATGCATTTCTGATTTACAATCATGATCCACTCTGTAGTCCACCTTTATTCCTTTACCAAATTTTGTGATATACTGTATTTTCCAGTGGCAGGCCATGCATTTGAGGACTTACCCGACTTAATCCACTTCCTAATACCACCACTATCACGTCAGAATTATAGAAACCATCAATACTGTACAAAAAACGCAATATAACAATGCGCGGTATTACAGAGAGAGAAGCATTCCTCATATAAACAAAGCAAGAAACCCAGTTTCCCAGACAACTCCAAACCTCTACACTACCACCGCAACTGTGCCACCTACATCATCTGAAGCAGTTCAGAATCAATATTTGTCTAATAACATGACAAAAAACATTAACATGTAAATAAAATACAACCTACTCAACAGAGATGCAGACTCATAATTTGCACCGCTCCTCAGAGGCTGTAAACCAGTGGTACCGCTCGTATTCAATGGTCTAGAAGTGGCAAATAAACCCTTTCCCGGGCTGAGACAAGCTAACTAGCTTTGGGGTTAGCCGACCTCTCCTCATGATGTCTGCCTTTTTATGTATGTCTGTGACCAAATCAATTTATTTTCCTCCGTAGGCATAAAAAAGTTTAACTCTGATGTATTAATGTGTGCAGAGCTACACACGTGTTTTGCCAGTTGAACTTGGTTATAACAGTTTCCCTCTGACCAACCAATCAGAGGACGGGAAAATGCTGACGCTATTCTGGGCCAGGTAGCTGTGAGGCGAATATGAAATCTGATTGATTAAAGAAACAGAGCTATTTATTAAGGAGACTTTGGTAAAAAAAAAAAAAAAAAAGACCAGCAGGACAGACTTTGCAGGCCCTGGGCAGATTAGATTGACATGGCAGCACATAGAGGCTGAAAATGTGTAACCTGATTGGACAAAAAAATCCACAGCAGTGCAGCCAATAGAAACGCTACGAAATGAAGAGAATAAAGAGAATAAACTATTTTTAAATTGATACAATTTCATGGAACAAATATTAGAATTTAGGTTGTAAGGGAGGTCAGTACTTCTGAGAGTGTTTAGGCCAGCAGAGAAGGCCTTGCTGGCTCTGACCGCCCACCACTGGTATTTTCCAATAAAAAGAAATGGTTTTGTACATCATAGACCTACACTTTGCAAATGTTTGTTGAAATGTGTTGTTTTTTATTCCTGATAATTGCTATAAAATAAGATTGTGGCATCCTGGGAGTATTCACAAATTCAATAATTTGATGTCGAAGCCACGACTCTGGCCACTGGGTCATTAACTGTCCTGTTCCCTGCTACTCCTCCACTAACAAATTTATAGCAGCACATCGGTTGTGATAACTGATCATTTAGTGTGTTTATTATAAATATAGCAAGTGTAATGATATTAACACCCATTCCTGGATTGATAATTAAAGTTAAAATATAAGAATATAAAACAGAATATTATTAAAAAAAAAATCTTTACAGGAAATGTGACCAAATTATTGATTAACTTCAAAGTGATTCACTCTATACAGTAGTTCGCTCAACTTCAAGAGTCATAAATTATAGAGCGACTGATTCCGTACACTAGAGTGTAATTGAAAATGGTTAACATACGACCTCCGCTTGCTGTGATAAATTTATATGCATACTGTGTGTGTTTGTGCATATGTTTGTCACTGATAAGCTCTAAATATGCACAAGGGTATACAGAGCCAACTTGCATTCACACTTACATTTAATCTGTTCTTTTAACTAGGTCTCAATTCAGGATTCTCAGCTTATACTGATGCAACATGTTAATTCAGTGAAATTCACATTTGCTTTTTGTGAATCTTAGCAGCATGTTTGTCACAGCTCTTAGACAAATGTTCAGTTTTGCTGCAAAAGTCTATATCCCAAAAGGTCCACATTCCTCCTGAGAAAAAACACAGCACCAGATTCACTGCACACATTACAATATAGTGTTTCATTATGGAATGTTCCTTTAATAAGCCTATATACTTTATTACATCTCTTATTTGCACTGGTTAATGTGGTAAAAGCACTAGACTACACACTGCCCAATATTATTACTACTACTTAATGTTTCTATATTTGTGTTGGAATTTTCTTTAAAAATAGAAAGAAATTGATAGGTCATGCCACATTTTAGTAACTGAATCATATTAAGTGGCCAAACCAAGTATATCTGGTTGTTTTGGATGCCACTTTGTCTACACAAAGTCATTCCCAGTTCCCAAGTCTTTCAAATGTTAGCTAGATTAGCATAATTGTTTATTGTGCTTTATGCCACAGGATTTGCTCCTTGGACCCGACATTAGATGCGCTCTCCTGGGGTCACTACACTTCTTTCCTGCTTAGTTTAGTCTGTTTTTTATACAAACTCATTGGTTTTGAAGATATTTATGTGCATGGCTGAATGAGAAATGTTGATGTATTAGTAGTAACTCTATGTAAATAAACCCCTGCCAGAGCAGGGTGCTTGCCAGTTTAGTGTCTGTAAGTGTTGTATGTGTTGACTTTGGCTCAAGTACCTGGTTTAGTAAAGAGGGCCCATTTTCTCATGTAAGAAAGTGCTGAATTTGAACAGAACATGGTTTGTGCCAGGTCAATTCCAGGTTAAAGGAAATGTGTAGCGGTTGGGTGCTCTGTTTGACAGCAGTCAGAGAGCTGACACATCAGCTAGAGCAACTGCATCTTAAATACAAGCTAATTAACTATAAGTAAATTATAGGACATAGTAGTAAATTTGTGTGCCAATCCCCTGCCCCATTATATACCGTTGCTCATATTTAATTAGGGTAAGATAGATAGATAGATACTCCTCTTTATTTTGGTTATGTTTTGTTTCTTGTTGAGATTCATAATTGATTTGTTAATCATAATATAAAGCGGTGTTCAGGAAATGTGTAACCAGTCCAGTCAGACAATATGAACCAAAACAACCTACTGCAATGAAAAAAAAAGATAAGACTTGTTTTTCAGATACAGGTAGGGTGTTAATAGGGGACATTTAGAAGACAAGCTAATTACACAGATTTAAAAATCCTACATGATGTTGACTTATATGTCTGTAATTACACACTTACACTCTTTTTGTACAATTTGAGACCTAGTTCATGTTTATAACTTTAGAATGATCATTTTCCAGATAATTTTTTATCTCTGCACCAACTTGACTTTACTTTCAGGCACAATATGATGGGGTCAGGTTACTGGATTTAGCTTAAAGGGAGGAAAAACAGCTAAAAGTACTGCTGACACAGACAGAACCCATGAGCAGAAGAGATAGATTAAAAGGTGTCAGCAAAAAAAAAATAATAAAAAAAAAACACCTGATTGAACAACAGCCTTTTCACTTTGGCAGAACCAATGTAGAGGAAATGCTGATGGTGTGACCAGAAGGACACATAAGAACAAAAATTTGTTTGGAAATGGAATGTATTGGAAACTCCTTCACTTTTTCTAAAGAAAACCTCTGCATTCCAAGTACAGCAAGGGGAATTCATCCAGCTCTGTGAGCTGAGCTCTGTAACGGCAGCTGCATTGTGATCTGATTGCATCCATGTTCATTGTATTTATGGGGAAGTGGCATGTTAAAATGAGAAGTGCTTTTTAAAGGGACAGGCCCAGATACACATATTATTTTTGACCTTCTCAAAAGAAGGAAACACAAAAAAAAAAAAAAACCCCAAAAAACATTGTTTTATAAGGATGAATTCTTTTTGTTTATTTGTTTGTTGTTTACTGCTAGTATTACTGCTTGTAATTTGCCATTGCAATTATGAAATGGTTTCACAATAACATGTAACATAACATACTTATGGATGTTTCCCAAACATGTGGTATTATGCATCAGTGAGAAACATAATTATTGATACGTTGATGGAAGAAGTCTCCTGTGTCAGAGTTTTGCATGAGTCAGTAATCCTCCCTGAATGAACTATAATAAAATGTAGTATAATGTGGTATTCTGTATAATGTACTAAATCTCATAGTTTGGCTAAGTAAAGACTAACACGACAATTTATTCTGTCATAGTATGCTTACACATTAGACTGAAGTGTATTAATACACATAATGATTATGATAAATAATTCAAATAGAATTGATAAAATCATTCAAACAAAATTATTTTTCTCATTCCATAATTATAATCTTTTTAATTTTTTTTTGCTTTCTACTTTTAATACCAATACCACTGCGGCCATTTAAAATCATAAGCATTAAAACGGTTGTGTGAACATACATAGATTACTCTGTAGCTGTACTGAGATGTACTGTAGATCATTGACATTTTGTGACTTTGTCTAATAACATGACCATGTAGTATTGCGAAGTGACTTGGTCACTTTGCCATGTTTCTTTACAAGTTGGCTCAAACCGTGCCACATGGTACACTTAATGAACCACAAAACAACAAATAATTATGGGGAACATGTAGGCAACTCTTCTATGTTTTACTTTATTTTTCTTGTTTACACTGAACAGATCAGTTAAAGAGTGGTTTTCCACATACTTGACAGGTACAGGTATCTCCCAGCTTGCAACTTCTCCAGCCCTGTCCCACACAAATCTTTACTTTGTGTTTTTAAAAGCTTACTCCTGGCACATCTTCTGTATTACAGTCATTAAAGCCTAAGGCTAAGCTTCTTCTTCTTCTTCCAAATGAATCAGGTTAAAGGAGGTCAACTGACAGTGCAAATCGTTTGGAGCATATGTTTACAAGGTATCACAGTTGAGGCAAGAAGGGGTGTGAGTGCATGTGGGGGTGAGGGTGCCTTGGTTAAAGAGACTAAATAGCTTAAGGTTGTAAAGAATGCACTAGAAATCTACTTAATCCTATTTGGGGAGTCCCTTCTGCCTTCTTGAGACCTCCAAGGTCTCTGGTACAAACCTTTGATTGTTAAATGTTTCCATATCTGGCAATGTATTAACAAAATCGTTTTTAAAGAGGATATTTGTTAAAGAGGATATTTAAAGATTTTTAAAAGCGAATGTTTTGGCCTGTACTGATATCCAGCGAGGGCTGTGTTTTAGCCAGTGACTGAATCACACTGTTGGTATTGTATCCCAGGTGATTTCAGTAGCAGCCAGTAGTTGGCATCAGACTAATGTTGTACTGGAGCCCAGTTGGACTGGGCTGATGCTAAGGTTGAAGGTGACAGGCAGAGCAGGATGGAAGTCCTCCCAGATACGCATTTCCTGATCCTGGATCATGCTGTTTGCTTTGGATTGACTCTTGTAATCTCCATTTCACACCCAAGCTGCTCTACGATGCGCAGTCACTGATGAAAAAAACGAGGTGACCTCTTTTTCTTTCCGTGGGTGTTATCAGTGTCATGTGGGTGTTTATGGCATTCCCAGGCTCTCCTCTTAGTTTGCTGATCCGCCCTGCTCTTCTTACAGATGTTCCTCAATGTGTTCAATACTGATAGTTTACCATGAACTCTAGATGCTGTGTCTGATATCCTGTTATCGCTTTGACAATATTTTTGCACATAGAGTGAAACAAACAAAGTGCTCTATTTAGGTTAAGACAACAAAATGGAAAACGGGAGGTTAGATGAAACTGTATGCTGCATGTCAATAAAGCAAGGATTGCCCATTTTCTTTTAAGCTTTAAATGTGCAATGTTTTGTTAAAATATACTGATTAAATAAGGAGCCTGCAGATTATCCCTAACCTCATTTTTGTCTTTAGTTGATCTGATCTGCCATGTTGTTACAGTATGTCTCTCCTAATAGTCAACACTGTGGTTTGTATTTATAATTTGGTCCTAAATCAGGCCAAAAGCAGTTTCTTAAGTGTTTACACCCAACAATTTGGTTACTAGAAGATGACGTTTAATTATGTGTGCTTTTGTTCATTAAAGAAAAAATAAATAAATAAATAAAAAAGGACCCAGAAGGCCAGTAATGGAAAAGAAAATGTTCTCCACTGCCAGGGTAATCTTCATGTCAAAGAAAACTGTCTTGGCAGCCTTTGTGGAACAGTTGGATGTGCCAGGACTTTAATGAGCACATGCTGCTGATCTCTCTAGGTTCAGGCTGAGAGAATCTGTCGCCATCTATTGACCATTATGCTCAACTACACCTAATGGAGAAGTGCGATGACTTGAAAGAAACGTACCACAAAAGTACAACAAACATTTGCTTAAATAGTTTCAGTATGGAGTAAAACACAGTTTTTTTTTTGTTTTTTTTTTGTTATTATATAATTTTGTACGTCATGCATTCTATTCATTCATAGTTTTATTCAATATTATTAACTTTTGCAAGCCAGTTTAGGTCCAGTTTCAAAACTTAGTTCCAAAACCTACCTCTAACACTGGTGACTTAATTTATAAAATAAAAATAAATAAATACATGAAACAGAGAGAGAGAGAGAGAGAGAGAGAGAGAAAGGGAGAGAGAGAGAGAGCTTTCCTCAAAAAGTATAGGCCAAAAAGTTTTTGCAATTGGCATTTATACCATACGCACACAAGGGGGAGCTATAAACAAGCTGAAAACACCATTACGTGAGTTGTCATGTTACTTTATGTGATTACTGTACATGTTTGTTATTAATGTCACCAGCATTTACAATTTAGTTGCACTACACAACAAAGGCAACTTACAAATGTACACATACAGTATCTCAAGTGTGTTTACTTTCTGAATTAAGACTTTAAGGTTGTATTTTCTTTGAAGATGCTGCCTCATTATAAAAGACAGATAACATTTAACATTGGATCACCCTAAACAGTGAAAAACTCGGACATGGCTATATCAAAAAAGTTCTTCTGTCATCTGGTGTGTTTTCCTGCTCTAAACTAAATAATAAAATCGTTTTGTGTTTTTTATGTGTACGCTTAAATTCCTATTATTCCTGATAAGTCATTTTGTGTGTATGTGTCTTTTCACCAGACTGCAGTTACACTTGTCACCTGGAGTGTGAGAACCATGTTCAGCTTGACTGTAACCAGAGAAACGGGCAAAAAGAGGAGACACCTATCGACTCCCCCTGCAGGACATACTCCACCGCACCTCAAGTGAAGGTAGGCTTGCATATTGCAGTTTACTGAACTACTGACCCTGCTACAGGCTCAAACCATCTACAATATTCATTCTCCATTGGAAGTTTCCTCCTTTTGGTATTACGACCTGGAACTTAAATAGACTCAGGCAGTTGTGTGGCAATACAACCTTTGACCAAGTACCCCCCAATGCAGAACAAAAGGTCTGCATATAACCTACAGGAGTAACTCAATTAGTTGCAGACCTTAAGCTTTGGGTTCTCTAAATGCAGTCTAGATTGACATCCATTGTGTCACAAATATAGAGCAAATGCATCACATTTACATGAAAGAGACCTGCTAGTTAAAGGACAATGAAATGAAGATCCTTCGCAACTTGATTACAATAAAAAGGGCACCTCTCAGCCTCAAAGGAAAGCTGTTTCAGAGACAAAACCAACCTAGGGACAATACAGCACTTTACTATTGTGTGATATAATTAAATAATTTGATAGAAGTGTCACAAATTGCAAGGCGATTGAGTTATAATGCTGAAATAATCAGAGATATCTGCATTTCACTAATTTGAGTATATTAAATAAGTGCAGAACATGTAACAGTACACCTGAAAACAACAGATCATCTGGACTGCCTAACCCCCACTGTGCATCTGTGCAGTGTCACATCTCCTCAGAATCTCTTCTCACCCTTTTTCTCTTTCTCACTGTCATTTTAAATTTCTCTTGAAAAGGGTACATTATGTTCTTAAAGAGTACCTCACCCTAATCATGCTATTATACAAGCACAATCTTCCATCTAATAGTCCTGAACTCATTCTACTACCTAAACTTCAATTACTACAAGCATTAATTTTGGCACCCAAAGACTATGATGCACAAAAGAAATACAGCATATTTCTCTTATCTGTGTGACGTTGTGCTTATGGAACCTGTATTTCTCATTTCATTTCCTTTTTTTCAATCCGTGCGTACTTCATGCCTCTTTTTCGACATCGACTTTCTTTTTCCGGTCTCATAAACATGAATGTGTACCCTGTAACAGGCTCTCTTTTGTGTGTACACGTAAGCGTTGTATATAGTGTAAACCTTAGAGGTGTCCCAGCAACCCAAGATCTTCAGCAGCTTCTTGTTTTTTTTTTTATATCGCTTAAGTTTCTGTGTAAGTGGGTTGATGCTTATCGACACTCTTAGCTGCCTAGAGTCTGTACTTCCTGTTTCTATTCTAATTTACATGAGATTTAGCAAACATCGTGGTCATGCAGCACAACTTCAAACGCTCTCTCTCTCTCTCTCTCTCTCTCTCTCTCTCTCTCTCTCTCTCTATCTCTCTCTCTATCTCTTTCTCTCTCTCTCTCTCTCTCTCTCTCTCTATCTCTCTCTCTCCCTCTTTTGCTCTCTCTCTCTCTCACTCTCTATATTTCTAAGATATATATAAAATATTTTATATGGCAAAAAATATGGCCTAATAAACAGGTCAAAGATTCATTGAAAATTTCCATTGAGATCTTGCAAAACCTACCAAAGATGGCAAAGATGTTTATCGAAAAATAAATTAATGGATTAATATGTTTTAACATGAATATTACCACTGTTGCACTACAGTCCGTAGAGATAATTTTACAGATTTGAAAGGGTGGTGATTAACAAACTAAGTTCCACAAGAAACATTCAAAAGAAAATCTCTGATACAGCTCTTGGTCACATTGTTTAGAAATGGTTTTCCGATACGGGAATCTTTTTTCCAGCCATTGCTCGTCAACATTGGTGTAATGTTCCAAATCTTTCCGTCCTTGATAAGCAACAGGAAGTAAAGCTAGCCATTCAGTGTTGAATTTCTTTTTATATGAATATGTAGCACTAAACTTTTCCTTGGACCTTTTTGATAGCTAGCTAAGACACAGCAGGGCAAAGCTAGCCATATAAAGGAATTTCTGCTTGTTTCATTGGCTAAGACCATTGGCATATGATTGGCAAAGGGAAATTAGAGCCTCTGTGCATTATTAAACATGAGAGAGAGAGAGAGAGAGAGAGAGAGAGAGTGAGAGAGAGAGAGAGAGAGAGAGAGAGAGAGAGAGAGAGAGAGAAAGAAAGAGGCACATTAGGTGTCCTGGCTATCAAAGAGGGGTTTAAAACACAGATCATGTAAAGGATCTGATGTTGCATTTAACACCAGTGTGTAAAAGGAGTCTATCATTAGAGACTGAATACTGAATGTCAATGACAGAGACCTGTCCAAAGCAGAAAGCTCTCAGTAGCTCTGGCTAATTTATTTTTATTGAATGGACAACTTGTGTGCGATTTATATATGATTAATTACATTACAACTAAACAGTACAAAGGACAGCATTTTGTTTATAGTTAATATCGGTAAGCTTTAGCATTTTATGGACGGAGTGTTCAGTGTCAGTTTTTAATACCCAGAAAATTACCCAAAAATCCTTAGTCTTCAGGGCAGGAGACTTTCTCTAATATGTAATTAACAAGTTTTATTTCCATCTTGTTATTTTAGACAAATACTAACTTCATAACAGAGCTAATCCTGATAACTGTCATTAGTGACTAATATTGTGAGATACTTCTGACTATGTGCAAACATTAGCTAGAGTTTGTGGTCTATTTTGGTGTTTCACCTGCTGTTCCAAATAAGTTAAGTCTAGTGATTTTGCCAGTCAGTCACGCTTGTCATATAAGAACTACAGTACACACCCACACATACTGGTACTACACACCCTACAGTTGTCATCCTGGAACGTAGAGTGTTGGGGTCTGTTTGGTCATGAAGCTCAAAAGAAAACTTTCTTGAATGACAGCTGGGAATCAGGATTTTTTCCTAGAATACACTCATCAAACTTCTACAATATGAACGTGGCTGACATTTTTTACATTTCAGTTCACATATCTGGTTGTAAAAATGGGTATTTATTTTGATGAATGTTGCCAACAGTTTTGCTCAAGCCTCTGCCTGGTGAACACTTTTATTTGATCCAATATCATACTCTTGTTTTTTTCTATGGAAGAGCAATCCTGGGATTGATTATGTTCCTTCACAGCAATTTGCAAAAAGCCCCTCCAACAGTTCCTCCAGCTCTACTATAGTATATTGATGCCGTGCAGAGCGGGGATCCTCATCTTTTGGGCCAGTCGATAACCGAACCCCCAGGGGAGCAATCTTTGTCTCTTCCATCTTCCTTCCATCAATTGTCTCATCGATTATGGTAATATGACTGAATGCTTTGGCTTCAGGTCATTTGTCTGCATTTATTGAAAGAACCGTTTTTTGGGGGGGTTTTATCTATAGCTACACACGCACAAAAAAAAAAAATACATCCAGCAGCATTTATAGGTTTATTTGTCATTCTTTGCTTTGGGATAAAAGGAGCCATGGCTTTTTTTTGCTGCATTGACAGAACACCCATTAAATCTGGTCTGTCTCCAAAGCTTTAACTGTCGCTCAAGAATTGAGTAAAAGCCGTGACATGAGAAAATCGAAAGTGGCTTTCAACCAGTTTTTATTGAAAGAGGTCATCACTTTATCTGTTCTTTTTAAGCTGGGGCTTTTCATCCCACTCTGTAAAAATATAGTTTATAGGCTTTATAGTGGACAAAGCAAGTCTGCCCATGGACAAGCAAACAGAGAATATTGCTGATGGGTTTTTGTTTCAGTGTGGAGTGATATATCTCATGGCATGATTTAAAATAATGAGCCATGCTGAATAAGGTGGACACTGCCGTTGAAAAGTGTTTACTCTCCCATTATGCATTACTCAGCTGGTCTTGACTATTCAAGGTCAAGGTTAAAGGTTAAGTCCAGGGGGTCCCTGCTGGGCATTACATGAATTCAACAGTCAGGTGATCTATGACCTGCAGATGTCTGTGCTTTATTATTGTGATGTCTTTGCAACGGTCAAGATTAAAGCCTTGGTTCCTCAAAATGAATGCATTTCACTGAGCAAAAAAAAAAAAAAAAAAAGAATAATAACGTGTTATAGGGAAATAATCGGCAACAGAGTGCTGTGATGATGTAGGGTTACGAATACCAGCTTTAAAGCGCATTATTATTCCCTATTATTTTAAAATAAAAATTCCTTAAGATTTTCTCATCAACGGTGGTTCCCAGCACTGACTTTGGGGATTTCCATAAATGGCAATAAATGTCGTCTCATATAAAGCTTTTTTATTATCAATATTTATGCCATTTCACCTTTTTTTCTTTTAATTTCATTTAAAAAAATTTTGTAATCATTCATTGCTACAACATTCTTGAGAAATCTTTAAACAGCTTGTGTGTTAGTTGCATCCATTATGATTTAACATCTATGTGTGTACATGTGCATGCAAATTTTCATTGTTTGTTAGTTCCATGGACCAGGTATACTTTATGGATCGGTATAACTGTAAGTGGCAGCCATATGTGAAACCGATGAGCACTGGAATGAATTACAATGCATAACAATAGATCATACATCATGAAGGCCATAAAGTCTACTTGAGGCTTTTTATAATGACGAGTGCTCTATTTACGCAGCATCCTCTATCCAGCCTGCATGTTTAAATGGCTATGCTTCCTTTTACACTAGAAATTCAGACATGTTTGCTCCTCTTCCAGAGAACCAGCACTTTGCATATTTGATGCTATGTAAAATAGGACCCTATGGAGATTGGATAGTGTGTGGTGTGTCTGTCTTTCTTTCTGTCTCACACTGTGCCTGTATTTGTACTTGTGAGAGAGTGTGTCTCCTTCATTAAGAGGAAGTGGCTATGGTTGAGCAGTTGCATGCAGGAAGAGAGACAGAGAACGGAGCAGACTCAACCACTGATGTAGAGCAAGTCAGAGAGGGAGGGAGAAAGAGAGAGAGGGTGGGAGGGAGTAGACGTCAGCACCGTTCTGTTTCACAGTCTCTGTAATGCAGACAGGAAGGCAGTAAGCAGGTTGATTCCCAGCCTTGGGACTCGCCAGAGCTTCAGTCATCAACCCCAGCTTATGCAGCGACATTCACGCGTGACAGCAAACCTGCATGAGCACTTCACTTCGCAGTGGCATATCTTCCTCTTCCTTCCTTTTCTCAGCTGATTAACGAGCAGCGTTCTGAGTGGCTGTGGATTTCGAAATTTCAAGAACGAAGCTGAAAACGCTGCTTCTTCTCATTTCCAAAGAGATCTTGTTTTGCTGACCTGCCAGAAAGAGGAACCGAGGTCTCCTTCGCGCTCATCCGCTACCCACAGCATTGATCCACAGAAGAACTCTGATATCTCAAACTCTCCACCTCTTGGATGTCCATCTGTCCCTTTAAAGGATTCTGGGCATTTTGGCCATTTATTTGATTTAGTTCCTCTTG
This sequence comes from Silurus meridionalis, assembly GCF_014805685.1. Taxonomy (NCBI): domain Eukaryota; kingdom Metazoa; phylum Chordata; class Actinopteri; order Siluriformes; family Siluridae; genus Silurus; species Silurus meridionalis. The sequence continues at coordinate 12,661,679 of NC_060902.1, forward strand.
TCTTGGTTGTAGCTCTGCTTCTTGCACTGCCTGGAGCCTGGAATGGTACCGGGGGCCGCCAGAGGCCCCGCAAATGACCGGTAGCAATAGCATGAGCAGTGGCTACTGCAGCCTGGACGAGGAGAACGATGAATCTGCCTTCTTCACTGCCAAGACCACGTTCTTCCGACAAGCACAGGCCAAACATGGAGACAAGGTAACGCTGGTGGAAGGAAGAAGAAAAAGCAATGCGTGGGTTTTTGGCGCTAACTGAAACTGAGAAGTGCTTCTCATTCGATGACTGTTGTGAAGGCCGGAAATGAGGTTGTATTCTTGAAGTTTCGCAAGTTGCAACAATGGTGACTCCATGGTCCATTGTGGGTTTTTTTTGCAACTTATATTTGTTGGCTTTAATTAAGATGTGTTTTTCAAATTATATGTTTTTTGTGTACTTTTCTGGTGCGTGCAAGTTTTCATGTTGGAAATAGAACATGTCTGATGCTTTGAAGATGAAAATTCTGTTGGTGGGAAGCATGAGAACAATGCATGTCATACTCAAATGAAAGTTGGGGAAGTTTTTTCTTTCCTTCGGTGTTTCCTTTGTGTCAGTAAATATGCTAATTGTAAACAACAGAAGCTTTAAAGCTTTACAACTTAAAATCCGCACTTCATATGGCGGATTCAAATATTGATGATGCGAAATGACATCGTAAACCTGTTTCTTGCGGCCCTGAGCTGCTCCGGTTGAGCAAAAGGAGCGGGCTGAAGCCATGACAGCACATGTCACTCTGTTTTATGGATGATATGAATATATTTTAGCATGAAGAGACTACATTATAAAATATTCTTTAAATTATCTATTCTTTCCTGGTTTTGTGACACACCCTAAATAGGATCTTACATTCTTCAGACTGTTGTGTTTTCCCAAAGGACTGCGTTTCCCAAAATATACAAGCACTTTTGTTATGTAAGCTTGACTGAAGTTGAGACTCATTTATTTCTTTAAGATGGCACAGTGAGATAAATAACAGGCACAGGCAGCTGACATATCGTTTTACAGTGAACTTCTACTTTCAGCTTATTAACTGTCAATCTTGTAAAATATTGAGCTGAACTAAGTATCTAAAACATTTTATATTTATTTTAATTATGGGCAAAAATTGCATTGCACAAATATGAGCATTATATTCTCGTGCACTATCAGACAAAACATTTGAATTCTCCTCAACATGCTTACCTCAGCCTCAGTAGTGTCAGGTTGGAAAATATCCATGCTCATACTATCAATTATTCATCCTCTATCTAGATGCAGAGTGGATGACCAATTTAGGGACTAGGTTATGTGTTTTGTTGCTTATGTGGCTTGTTTTTTACATTACATGGTGTCTAACTAATTATTGTACCAGCTTCAATAGAAAGATCAGACATTATTTGGACTGCCAGGATGTGGTTTTTGTGTGATTCTGGTTGCTAGGATGGCGCTGTCTATGTCTATGAAGTTTGGTTGCCAGGTTAGAGTTGAGGTTATTGTTGCAGAACTCGTAGTGTAACAATAGCTCCAGTATCAGATTTCTCTCTTTAGATCTTCTTTGAAGTAAGCTCTTAGACGGTAAATTTTTTTATGTCATAGATCAATAAAGTATGATAGTTGTGTCTGGTACATAAAACCCTGCATACGCCGTATAATAATTCTACTACCTTTGCACCCATCATTCATTGACACATACTGAACATCAGCATCAAATTTAATCCCACATATAAAATCATGTTGCATTTCAAACCCTTAAAAAAATAACAAACAAAAAAACCCAGAAGGCATTGGGCTGAACAAACAGACTTCTACGAACATTTTAAAAGCCCCGCCCCTGAAACATTGTCGTTATAGCCAGCTGTTAAAATTTGAATAGGGAAAGGTACACAAATATGAAGGCTCACAATGTGCAGAGCTTTACAACTAAATGTGGATGTTGAAGAGAACTGACTTCAGATTTATGATGCTTGGCGACTTAAAGATGTAAAAACTGAAGGACATTTACAGAAATACAGATATATAATGCGCTATAAAGCATGGTTTACACCCCATCAACTCCATTTTACACTGGAATGGCAAATGTTTATGCAAATGATCATGGCAGTTTTTAATCATTTTCCCTTTCAAACCCATTACACAGAGTGCTGTAGTCGCTGGTTTTGCTGAGTATAAAATAATTTATGAAAGTACCCCAAAGCTTACACTTGCTTGTTCTGTGAAGCTTGTGTTGGCCAAGCTGCTCTGGTGCAGTGGCATCAATAAACACATGACATAATCAGCTGTGTGTGTACTAGTGTGTGTGTGTGTGTGTGTGTGTGTGTGTGTGTGTGTGTGTGAAGTGTGCATAGTGTTTTTAGATGAAGGCTAGCATGCTAGCATGCATTTGGTCCAGCTTTGCTTGATTAAAAGGGATGTGAAATGTAGAGAGCGAAAGCTTCTCTCACTCACTAACTGCTTGACCCAGTAATGAGAGCATGTGTGTGTGTGTGTGTGTGTGTGTGTGTGTGTGTGTGTGTGTGTGTGTGTATGTGAGAGGAGGATGTCATTGAAGCGAGCGAGAGACTAGCATTGTATCTATACTGCGGTACAATTTCACAGCTTCCGCTCTCAGATAAACAAGCCTCTGCTAAGGCACCAAGTTCCTGTAACCCTGACTGATCATGCTCAGTATTGTGGCTATAAGCAGTGCATTAGCAGATTCCTTTTTGTAGTGTTTTTTTTTAAATCATCTCCAAGATAGAGAACACCTGAATTTTAGTGTGGGATGGGATGGGAGCGAAAGGAATTGGCAAACCTTATTGGATTAAAACAAAGTATTTATAGAGTTTCTTTCTAACAAAGACAAAATTCAGATGGAATGAAATTTTATTTAAAAGTTTCAAGATATTGGAAAGGGAATCGAGTGTTACACAAAACTATAAACATTTTATAGTTTATAGTCCAGAAATTGGATTATTCGTTTTAATAGTTTATTAACTATTATTAATCGCTATTAATAATTTATCATTATTTATTCTTTGTTGATAATTATTAGTAGCAATAATAGTTTATTAGTTTATGGTAAACTTTTAATAGGAAATACTAAATCAGAGTGGCCATATTCAAGATATATTCACCTGATAAAATGTAATGTTTGCATACTTACCTGAATCTAATGAAATTCTGCTATACCAGTTTGTTTCACATTTGATCTCACACATTATATCCAATAATTAAGGTCCAATTGCTGTATGAGGAAAGAGGACGTGGAGCTGTCAGCTTCAGAATACTCTAGTAGTTTTCACGTGGTCTGATGATGGCTCTGTGGGTATTAAGTTACCTAATCAGCTCAAAACACTGTGTGCCAAGCGTAAGGTTGGAACTGAGGACACGCTGAGGAAACACTTCTACCTATAACTTATTTAAAGTGATATTTGTCCCGAGCGCATCACATATGTGCTTTGTCATGCATCACAGGTTTTCATTACACCCTCAGGTGTCATTATGGAGCATTTAGGAGTGTTTTCTTTAAAAAAAAAAAAAAAGAAAAGAAAAGAAAACATCTTTGGCATTTCATTTGAGGAACTACAATGGTGTCAAATAATGAACAGCATTAGTGAACAGGGAAATGTGGTCGAATTTAGTTACGGTTTGATCTGTATGGGTCAATATATATTTCCAGTTTACAGTCTGTTGCACTTAAAAGGTTTTTGGTTTTTTTTGCAGTTTCTAGGGTGTGCTTTTATTTGCTACAGAGTCCCAGCTGTGCATGGTAGAAAAAATGGGTCATGTATGAAGCAAATTGAATACGAGACAAATGAGACAAATGTCACGTTATCTTTTTCTAATGTTTAACTCAGATTTCTGGTTTTGGCTGACAAGAAAAGAATCCTAACTGGCCTTCTGCTACTGTAGCCCATTTCCCTCAAGATTCAAATTGTGTATTATAATTATTTTCTGCTCACCACAGTTGTAAAGTGTTTTTTTTACTTACTAGGCCATTTTTATTCCTTGTTGCTACATGACTGGCTTTATAATTGTATGGATGAGCATCATATTCCTAATGATGTAGTCTTTAAGCATATAAGCATAACAATACAATAGTAAAGATTGCTCACAAAAAATGGAGAATAAATATAGTAAACCTGAGTACTTAGCGTACTGAAATGCTTTGTATACCTGTAATACTACATCTACCACTAAAAGTGATAGTTGGTATAGCACACCTGACCATGTAACAATATGGAATTAATATAGTGCACTCAAATTAGAATACTATCAGAATACTATCCTCATAAAGGCTAGCAAATAAAATAAGAATGCTAGTATGCTATGTACATTTTTCAAAAAAATACTAGGTTTTTTTTTTATTATTTCTTAAATTACACTTAAACATAACAATATATAAGACAAGAAGACATATGTACATGTTAAATTATGTATGTAGTGTTTGACTGAACTTGACACATGAACCTAGCATGTCTGAGAACAGTGTGTGAGAGCTCTAATGCAACTCAAGAGGTGATATGTGAGATTTGCTTTTGATTTAATTCTTGTTTAGGAGAAACTAGAAAAAAGACTGTGGGGAGGACACCGTAAAATTTAGGCAGTTGGAGCAGGAGGAAGTGATAGAGGCCTCGATGGTCTTTAGTTCCGCTGAGCTAAACAGTGTTGCAGGTGTTACCAGTTGTGAAATATTTACAGAGGGAATTTCATGGTTAAACATGATGTTATGATGTCTAAATGATGATCTGAATTGATTCTGAAGTTCAAAGTGGTAACACGCTATTCTCTTTATTTTTTTTTTATTAAAATTTGAAGCTGCAGATTTGTTCTGCAAAGCTCTGAAGATTCCCCTGTACTTCCCCAGTGCTTAGTACCAGACTTTCATAGGCGTTAAAATAACGTTTCATATGGTGTGTCATTCAAAAATCTTTTTATGTTGTGTATTAGATTTGGGTCAGTTCTTAATGTGGTACAAAATCATGTAAAGCAGAGCAGACTTGCATGTGGCAAGAAGATTCTAATCACCACCCGCTGATTCACCATCACATGCACGCACACACACAGACTCACACACAGCGTCTCTCATGACTGATTATTTCATTCAAACCTGCATTCTAGGAAAATAAAATCTAAAAAGGTACAAATAATGTACCACAGAAGTCTTACTCTGAACCCTAGATGTTCAAGAGTGGTGTCTTAAATCAGTTTAAAGGGTACATTCATTGAGTTGCACTAAAGGTTAGGCCCTGACTATAGCACCCCAGTGGCAAGGAAAAATGCAGAGTATAACATGCACACACATACATGAATTCTTAAATTTGAATGTTAAGCCAGTAGTGTAAGTGCTGAGATCACTGAACAGTTTGCAGACTTGAAATAAACCAATTCTCACACATTGTCAGTGTAGAGAGACTGCATCCATCACATATATATGTGTGTGTGTGTGTGTGTGTGTGTGTGTGTGTGTGTGTGTGTGTGTGTGTGTGTGAACCAGGCAACTATTTACAAGTCTGCTACCAGAAAGTGACAACTTGATGCCTCCCTGCAGCATCATAGCATAATTTTTTCCCTGCACCATTTTTCTTTTCTTTCACTACTGATCCATTTCACATACACAGTCTGTCTCTCTCTCTCTCTCTCTCTCTCTCTCTCTCTCTCTCTCCCCACCCTCTCACTCTCTTTCTCTCTCTCTCGCTGCATAATTTTTATTCCCCTCAAGCGAAGCCACTTTATATATGCAAAACCAGAGAACCTTAAAAACTTTGCCTCCTCACTATTCCATTGTTCTAATCAGCAGCACTTTCTTATTGCAGGCCTGAGGAAGGGTGGGAGGCAGCTATATTTAGCTCTCCTCACAAATGCAGGAATTCCTGAGAGAATAGTTGGAATGTGTCTATACCAAGTTCCTGGAAAGGAGAGCTAAAGATTCACTACACATCTAAATGTACAGGTTTATTAGCAATAGATGACTCAGGACGTTCATATTGGCTGGTTGTAATGTTACATGGTAGCTTTTTTCCCCCAAAGATGAATAATTCCCTATGGGGTTCATGCCATGGTTTTTGTTTTTCTCAGAAAAGCTGGACAGTGTGTGCTTGGTTGATCTACATTTTGGTTTTCCTCCAAACAATTTTGGAAAAATTGGAATGATAGTATAAATAATCCACGTTTCACCTGAATTTCAGGTTGAAATAGATTGGCTCAAATGCATGCAAAATCTGTGGGCATTTCAACTGAAAGAAAAGAAAGAAAGAAATCAGCCCCAGCCTTAACTTTTCATAGCATTCTTTAGCTTTAGATTTAGCTTCGCTAGCCAGTTTGGACCAGTCGTCCTTATAGTTTCACTATAATATACAAAGGTATAACCATTTAGCAATATCAGGACGATCAAGAATGAGGATATACAGTTATACAGAAATCTAAATTAGTTAATTAAGTTTATGATGCTATAATCATTATTAATAGTGATGGAATACATTAATTCCAATTTTTACATTTGATAAATTTGTTAATGACATGATACACAGTATTTGGTATGAGTATGGTGCGGTTACAGTATTTTATCATTGAGCATAAAAAAACCAATGAACTGAGCTACTTGAAATGAAATTGAAACTTGCAAGTTAGTAGCATGTACACACACCTCAATGAATCTGAAGATGTTTAATATATCTGCTGATACCACTGTTAGATACAATTTCAGGTAAATTTAAGTCTAAACCCTGTTTTATCGGATCCATGTCAAGCTGAGCATACTGTTTAACTCCTTAAACATGCACTATTCTACATTAGGAATGGTGTAATAAGCTAAGTCTGTTAATGCCTTTAATTACACATAAATATCTTGCAAATGATTGCACTTTTTACACTTCAACAGGACTGTAATCGATAGGCTTGGCAATCGATACGCATGTGCTGAGGCTGCAGTGTTATTGGAGCTGCTTTCTGGCTTCGCTCCATGGCCCTCGGAGTGGCTTGAGAAGCGAATCGATTTCCCTGCCCTCTTCCTGGCACTGCTACATTTTTTACAGTGAAGATATTGTATCGAACTGGTTCACTGATTCCATGTGTGTATATATATATACTGTATATACATACACTGTAAAAGCTCAGTGAACTGATACACATACTGTACAAACTCATACAACCTAACCAATCTTTTTTACATATTGAATATAAGCCTAATTTATATGTATTAAAACATAGTGTATTAGCACCCAATGATTAGCACTGACCGTCCAATAGCTGGCCCCCTATTAAGCAGCGGTTCCAATTATTTTATATGCTACAAACACTCATAACTGATTCCAGGATGTTGGTTTATTTTATTTTAACAGCAGGTTAATGACAAGGTTAACAATAATGGTAATATCCTTGTCCTAATAAATTAGCATTTAAATAGGACATAAAACAGCTTTGAACATTCCAGATAAACTGTTTTTTTAAAAACTGTATGATCATTGACCTGGTGAGGAGATTTTTATTGAAAATTTCGTCAAGAAACCTCAGTCTGAGCAAAGATGTAGCGTAGATGTGTTCAGGATCGGGGACTTTTTGTTTTATGGTTTCTCTGTAGCTTGACCAGTTCCTTTTTTCACACAATAAATAAAAAAGAGTGGTTAGTGAAAAAAGAAAATCGTTACTAGCTGTTAAAACATCAGGAGTTTATTTCTTATATTATCAAAATATTTTGTCTCACACAGAAATACATGGAAAAAAGTAATTATTCAATGATGAATTCATTTGAACTGCAACAAATTGCTGTTTTATCTTTATAAAGAGATGATAAATAAAATCTTAAATCTGGTATATTGGCTTGTCATTTTGGTTACAAAACTAATAACAATTTAACAGCTAGTAATGATTGCTATCCTGCTCTTTTATCCCTATGTCTTGATTCTATAACTCTAATCTACCACATAAAGCCACAGCACACACAATGTTTAAGTGTGTGTGTGTGTGTGTGTGTGTGTGTGTGTGTGTGTGTGTGTGTGTGTGTGTGTATGTATACTATCGCATTTCTCTCTGCTAAATGCCATGAAGCAGAAAATGATTCATGATTCATAAAGGATTTCTTTTTTTTTTATCATCTTTCTAAAAAAAAGAAAAAACATTGCATGCTTTACAAAGGACGTTGCAAGTGACTAAAAATATCCCAGCTTTAATCTTTGTTGCTAAGGTTCATTCGGTAGCAGCTATGATCTACACACCAGAAACACCTACGTATGATCGTTTTATTTTCCACATGGGGATTCTTTTAAAACAGAAACAGAGTCTGAGACATTTAGTGAGGATTTGGGTGTGTTATATAATGTTTTTAGGCGGATGCTTTCTGGTTGGATTTATATTGCAGGACGACATTTTTGTTGACATGCTGAAAGAAAAAAAAAATTCCCTTTCCTTGGAGACCACCAAGATATTCCCACACACCCAAACATAGAAGCACACATATGCACACATTGCCTCCTGATTTCCAGATCAATACGTAAAAACAGAATTCTGCAGTACTTACATCTGCTGATTTCAACGCTAGGACTACTACTGCTAATAATGATGATGATAATAATAATAATAATAATAATAATAATAATAATAATAATAATAATAACACATGCTACTGTTCTATGTAACTAGATAATGTATGCAGATGCCCATGCTTTAATGTATTTCCATTTTTCCTTATTACATGTAAATTCCAAATCCGCTGCTGCCACCTATTTTGTCTATTTTATTGAGATTTTTTTTATTAGTGCAGTGTGCGAATGAGATCAGGTGCTTTACCAGGTCCATTTGTTTTTTCCATTGACGACACAAACATCACTCACATGCATATTGCGCCAATGTTAAAACCTTAAGTAGGAAGAGTCTCTAGCAGTCGATAAAAGCATCATACGCTTAATGGCTAATCTGTCGTTAGAGCGCAGCTTAATGCTTGGTCAGAAAGCATTTGTAGAGTTGCCAATTCCATCCAGTGTGTTTTCAGAGTGTTTTTGTTCCTTAGGGGATGGCATGAGGGGGTTTGTGGAGCTGTTAATCCAGCACTCCAAAAGGCTTATCCATCTATAAATTGGTATCTGAGCAAAAGTAATTTTACTAATATATTTTGGTAGTCGGTTAGTTGTTGAAACATAGCACAAAGTCAAGGGTTTTGGTTATCAAAGAAAAAGTCCCCATGGTTTCAAAAGGAGAACCACAATAAAGGTATTAGCATGATAAAGAGAAATAAGTTTTTAAATGCGAATCTCTTGTTTCCATTGCAGAACACCACTAAAGAGGATGTAGAGGAGAACCAACAGTCCCTCACCGAGGAAGAGGTCAAGGCAAAGATAGAGGAGTACAACTCCACACTGTCCGAAAATGGAATGAAATTAGTGAGTACAGACTTTGTTCACCTCATGTCAACATGTAACAGAATACAGATGCAAACATTCTGAATAAATACCATATACCATTACGATTTTTTTGTTTTTATTTAATACAAATTGTTGGTATTTTTTTGTTTTTATTTAATACAAATTGTTGGTATTAGATGTCAAGGTGTAACACACTTCTCTATCTGTACACAATGTAACTTTATTACTTTGCTCTCCTTGCTGCTTAGCAAGAAATTTAATCATTAGCAAGGCGTATATTTAATAGTTATTAGTCCCAGTATAAATAATGATGTAATAATGATAACGTGTAATTGATTTCTACATGTGGACTATTTGTTTGACAAAGAATCTAACACAAATTTTGATATTTATTTTTATAAATAAAATGAAAGAATTGTTCATATAACTCTGTGGAATTGCCACCTTACAGATCAAAAATCCCCCATTTGATTGGGATTTACATATTTTCATTGTGTTAATGTGGGTTTCCTTCGGGTTTCCTCCCACCTTCCAAAAACATGCAGGTGGGCAGACTGCCTACTCTGAATTGCCCTTAGATGTAAATTTGCGTGCGCATGGTACACTGTCATGAACCTGTTTGCTTTCCGTGGTACATTCCTGCGTCAATTTGTTATTTTAAGTCGGAGTTTAGTATCTCTACTTGAACTGAGTACTTCTTTGACATTTATTTTTTGTTGATTTTTTTTGCCACTATATTACGGAAGAACATTCTGTACTTTCTACACAATACAGTTTCATCAGACAATCTGTTTATCACTAATGCACATTATTTCTTTGCTCAGAATGATGATGGCACATACAACGGGTTCATTAAGGTCCACCTGAAGCTGCGTCGGCCGGTCACACTGCTATCAAACGAAGCGAACAGCTCAGGGAACTCGGACAACGGCTCAGCAGCGGCGGATATTTCAGAAAAACGCACATCCTTCTATATGCCCAGTGAGGCTGTAAAGCAGCTACATGTCAGCAGCACCACCACGGTCAGAGAGGTCATCGAAGGCCTGCTCCGGAAATACATGGTGCAGGACAATCCACTCAAGTTTGCTCTGTACAAGCAAATGCACCGCCATGGGCAGGGTAAGCAGATAACAGTGTGAATTGTGTGTCTTCATAAGTAAGACCTAATAAAGCCATATATAAGTCATGCTTACTTTTAAACACACTTTATCCAGATGCCTACAGCTCTAATATAAACAAGCTAATTCTTCTGCTTTACATCCTGTATATATTTCAGATCTTTTCCAGAAGCTTCTGGACTCGGAGCACCCGCTGGTCCTTCGCCTGTTGGCTGGTCCTGATCTAGAGAAACTTTCATTCGTACTAAAAGAGAACGAGACTGGAGAAGTAGAAGTGAGTTATTTAGCAGTGCTACACAATTAACTGTAATTGTTTTATGTCGTCTGCACTACTGGTGTTGTAGACGCCAGAAAGTAAATTAGCAATAGCTCAGTTCCAGCTTTACGTGGCACATATAGTACCATAGATAGCATCTTCAAGTGAAACTTTTGAAAGACTGCAAAATCATTAAATGTAGTTACAGGCTACTATTGGATTGATTTAGACTAAGATCTATGCCACAAGCGCGATAAGCCTGGATGCTTCCTGTAAACATCAAATCCAAGCTCTATCTATTCCACAGGTTTGTTTTAATTCATTAAAAAATCCTGATGGCAATTTGTGAGCTCTTACCATGTGACCTGGCTCACAAACTGCCATGGAATAACAGTGATGAGCTCAACCAGAACACAGCTACACTACAATAAAATGTGGCCTTAGCGTTGTTTTTTGTGACATATATCATAAAACAGTATAGTATGCCCTGGTAGTAACGATAGAGGTGTTAGTTACATGCTTGTTGCTTTTTTTTACCTTTTACTCAACAATTCATGTCTAACACAAAATATATATAATATAATAGTAAACTATAATAGTATCATTAGAATTATTCTAAAGGTCTTCAGCTTGTGTTTTTCTCTACAAATATAAAGACATTCCTCTAAAATAATCACATATTAGTTCTGTTTGTAAAAAAAAACAACAACCTTAATTCAGAGTCTTCAGTAACAATAGCTTTCTCTTTTTTGTGTCATTTAGTGGCATGCATTCTCTGTGCCTGAGCTGCAGAACTTCGTAACCATCCTGGTGAAAGAGGAAAATGAGAGGGTGAGACAGGTAAAGCAACGCTACCTGGCCTACCGGAATAAACTCGAAGAGGCTCTGAAGGAAGTGCAGAACAAACCAGGCTAATACACTGAGCCTATGGACAGACTCCTAAAAACTCTCCACTTCAGATTCCCCCCCAAAACCCCCAAACCTCCCTTATGACCTCTGGAGCCTAAGTGTTCAGAGGAGGGTTGTCAGAACCTAAAGAACAAGGGGAGAGCGATGGATCACACAATCACGTCTCTCAGGACGCGAACGGCAAACGCACACAAAGAACCAGGAGTGTGTTTCTGACTGACGTGGTTGATGTTTGAAAAAGATGTTTGTCTGTCCACAATTTCTGTTTGATGCTGCTGCTATGACTGCTACTGCGAGTGTTACTTAGCATGACGTTTTCTTTATTTTCGTTATCTTTGCTAGCGTGTCCTCTATCAGGGAGTTTTTTTTTAAGCAGAAGAAAAAACATATGATCAAAAGAGTTCTGGATTCCTGGAAGTGAACTTAAGTAAATAAATGTAAAAGCTTCGGATAAGTTAAAGGTTGAACGCGTTAATTGTGTGCTGTAAAAAAAAAAAAAAAAATCAATACTCGCTCACATTCACTTGCATTTTACAGCATAATTATCCTAACTAATACCATTATGAACATTGTACTGTATTCAGACAGACTTTTCTGTATAAATCAATACTCCATTTGTAGAAAGCATCCTCTCTTACAGTCACACACCTTTCAAATCAATAACCTCAACTCATCTGGTCAGCACTGATCATAGTCTATCATCTGATACATGCATGTGCACCTTTGGAAAGATGTGTGGAGGCTTTTTCAGTCTAATCTATAAACATTATATAAATTAGCCTGGACTCGCAAATGAATTATAAGCATGTTTTAACGCAGACGTCTCAAAACCAAACCCTACGGAAATGTGAAACGCCTATAACGTGCATATAGAGTATATAGCGCGTGGGCTCTTTTGTATAGGAGTGTGTTCCGTCAGTTCTGGTGTGACGTAAGCGTACGAAAGCACCCAAGCCTCAAAACACACCCATGACAGTGCTCAGAGCTTTCACTTTTAAACTGTAGTGTATTGCTAATTCAGTGTGTCTGGAATCCAATATGTAGGATAAGTGATTAATAATGTACTGTAGCTTAGATAATCATATCAGATTTTTATTTTAGTGGAAAAGCAAGATGGAGGGTTGCCTTCTGATAAGCTGGGAAACATCATATTGGATTATACACCAAAGCATGGTCACAACATGGACTCATAAGGCTAGTTTTTTGTAATGATCTTAAGATTGCACACATTGACCAGTCACATCGAATTACTTACACAAGGCAGCACAGACCACCAAGTGAACCAGAATATAGAATATAGAATGAAATAATCCTTTTATAACGACAAAATGATGTGCTTTGTACTTTTCTTCTGATTCTGAAAATGGATTAGTGTTGCTTTTAAGCATGTGTGAGATTTCTTTGTCTGACACTGAATATCATCATGGAGCTCAATGCAGTGTTACTAGAAAGCACAGAAAGGTGTAATGGGAGAAGAGCAACAGTGTATATCGTACAATCTGACAGTAACGTCTGTGCTTCAGCCATTGGATTTTTTTTTTTAATGCCAGTTTCATCTCTGCAATGCAAATTCGAAGCCAGGGACAATCTGGACTAACACCCACTGTGTTGTTTTAGAATATCAGAGTCTTTTTCTATAGTATAATCGCCTGTGTTGTGCACTCAAATGATCACTTCTTAAATCCAATTCACACAGGTGAGTTTTCACAGGCCTGAAGAGACACACTGATTGGAAACGATGACCAAAAAGTTCATTTTGTGGCTTTATTTGAATGCCTTAGCTCCTCCTTATCTCCTTTTTTTGCCCCTGTGCTGCCCTGCTGGCTCTAATGTTCATTTTACAAATGCGCCTCCTAGAGCATGGGAGAAATAGCATATAGTCGTGAAAAAAAAAATGGGTAGGATAGATCGAATATTGCCTTTCGTCCTATTCCGCTCGCTCTTGTATTTCTGCTGGCAGTGCCTTTTGTCTGTGTGTAGCCTTACCTGAATGTGTGTGTGTGTGTGTGTGTGTGTGTGTGTGTGTGTGTGTGTGTGTATGTGTGTGTAAAGGATATAAATATGCTCTGTTTTCTGTGTTTATTTTCCTCAAAAGTGAGGATCAGTTGTGTAAGAGTGAAAAATAAATAACTATGTGCACATGAATGTCTGTTTTTAACTTAATTTATGATGCATTTGAAGTTGTGGACAAATCAGTGCTGTCTGGCAAAATCCTTAGTTTTTTTGAGGAGTCAGAACTGTATTTCATCTGTAAAGGTAATGACAAATAAAGTAAAAGGTCATCATTTTATCTGGAATTTGTCATTTTTTTTATTTGTATTTATGTAGAAGATAAATTGAAAGATATTTCTATTAGATCACTGACACCAAATCATTGGATCAACATCAAATCAGAATCCCCCCTCCTCAATTTGATCACCAGCTTTTCCCTGCATTTGCGGCCACTAACCCGGAAGGGTGAGGGCTAACATACTTTCACGCCTATGTTTAACTGCTGCAATTCTCCAAACTGCTACGCATTCTACGTCAAAATGCAATGTTACACACTCTGAGGTGTGATTTCTACCCTTTTCCACATACATGAGCTTACAAATGCCCATGATTGGATAGTTCCAAATCCAGGTGATTGACATGTTGATTAGGCAATTATGGCAACCCAACCCAAATATGGATTCTATCCCATTAATGCAGTTGATATTAGTTAACATAAATATCTTGGCAATGAACACAGAACACAAACCGTTTCAAAGCCTGTCACGGCATGCCCATGATGTTTCTCATAACTTAGTTATATGACTAGCAAGTTACTCTTATTTCTTAGTTCTTTTCTCTTAAAGTGAATAAACCACAAAAATGCCACCATTCTTCATGAAGTCCTTCTCCTAATGGAAAACTTTATATAGCTTTATGGCTTTACCTCTAGCTGGTACAATGCACTGACACTGGTGACCCCATCCAGAGGTTCCCCAAAGAAAGCTTCACTATATCAACAATTACATATCTTAATCTGTTTAACATGAAATCCATCGTGTGTAAACCAAATTACTGTACAGAAAATCTTATTTCCAAAATCCACATTTCTAACCTTTATTCAGTGTATTTAATAGGTGCAGGTATGCAAGTAAATGCAGGTACGAGGTAAGACCAGCAGAGGGAGCCACACGGACACAATCACAAAATTTCTTACTGTAATGTATCTTTTCATTTTCTCTCCTGATAGTTGTAAGTGGTAAGTGTGTGGGATATATTAGGCAGCAAATGAACATCTTGTCCTCAACCTTGAAGTGTTAGAAGCAGGAAAAATGGGCAAGCATAAAGATTTGAGCAAGTTTGACAAGACTAAATTGCCAATAGACAACTGTATAGACTGATTAGCTGAGCATCTTCAAAACTGTAGCTCTTGTGTGGTGCTCCTTGTTTGCAGTGGTCAGTATCCATCAAAAGTGGTTCAAATAAGGAACAATGGTGAACCGGCGAAGGATCATGGGTGGCCAAGGCTCATTGATGCATGTGTGAAGCCCAATAGCCCGTGTGGTCCGATCCAACAGATGAGCTACTGTATCTTAAATTGCTAAAAAGGTTAATGCTGTTAATGCTAAATGGATCAGGACTGTTTTGGCCACAAAAGGGGACCAAAACAATATTAGGCAGGTGGTCATAATGTTATGCCTGATCGGTATTTAAAATCATGTCCAATGGAACTGGAGCTGGATACAAAGTTTATATAGAGAGCACTCAGCACTGGGTGGGAATGCACCCTGAATGTGACACCAGTATATCTCAGGTCACCATGAATGAACTCATTCTGGTGCATCTTTATCTGTAACTATTCTACAATTTGTAGTCTGTAATTTACACCGACTTTTGTTTCACAATTAAAACCCGTCCCTGACAGAGATCCACACAGTGCATTGTGCATGTCCATACATGGAGAAAATATACAGGTATTCAAGGACACAGACGTTTCAAGCAGCCCCAATAGCCACCGGTTGTAAGTGTCCATCATAATGCCCAAGTCTAAATTCAGCATTTAACTCTCATGCACTGCTGTGTCCATCAAGCCCTAGGAGGGGGTCCAGAGAGTCAGCTGTCAAGGGGTCAGCCTAAAAATTGTCAGTAAGTTTTCCCAGCAGTAAATATAGACGAGTGTCTTCTTCCTTAGCTTGCTAAGAATAGCATCTACTACAAGCATGCTGTTGCAGGCTTGCCACTTTTAGCACAGCATGGTAAACTACATCAGCTCCTCTTTCTGTTAATAGTCTAAACATGCTTGCTGAAACATGTTTATGCTATAGGAAAGAGAATAATACAGTAGCTTTTATGACTCAAGGCAGGATGCTGTGTCCTCTATCATTGCGCTATATGGCTCGCTGTCATGTGTGGTTCAAATCCAAACCCGAATCTATTAACAGTGGTTCTGATGTTGAACTGGACAAATGAATTGCAGGTGTAAAAACATTTTAATCATTGTACTTTATATTAGTTGAACGAGGCATAACAAAACATCTAAAAAAAAAAAAAAGAGGGCAACCTCTAGTCAAAACCTTGTTTCTTGAGTGACATCTTTCCAGAGAAGTTTTACTTTTAAGGGTTTCTA
Organism: Silurus meridionalis; assembly: GCF_014805685.1. Taxonomy (NCBI): domain Eukaryota; kingdom Metazoa; phylum Chordata; class Actinopteri; order Siluriformes; family Siluridae; genus Silurus; species Silurus meridionalis. The sequence goes on from NC_060902.1 coordinate 12,677,907, forward strand.
TACAATTTGGCGTTGCATTGTATTATTTCAAGAGCATACTGGATATTTGGGACCTGACTAAAGAATTGCAAAACTCCCACAATAGTACAAGATAGATTGTGCTTGTGATGTGCCTAAGCATGTTTAATTTTTTACATTTAGCCTGAAAACTCTTCACCTTCATGTAGGCCTACACGTTCAACAAGCAACAGTGCAGCCACAAACACACTGTTATCTGCCTTATAAGCATACAATAAACACCCAAATCTTATATATGATCTGCATACACCGGAAGATTACCTAAAAGAAAAGACTCAAAGAATGATACAAGAAAAAGTGACTTTAGGTGCAAACATCAGAATTTTTTATGCAATTTTTATTTAATTTTTTATTTAAATTTGGAGAAAAAACATCGTCTTCAAAAATGAATTTAAAATCCAAATAAAATAAACGGTGCTTTTGGACTTAAAGTCTCTTGTCTTTTATTTGTACTACATGACAAAAAGTATGTGGACACCTGAACTGTGGCCAACAAAATTAGGAAGCAGTGTATAAAATTCTTGTGTTAAGGTTTCCCATTCAGTGTCCGTGTGCAAAAACTGAGGTCCAGGAACACATGGTTTGTCATGGGTGGGAGCGGAAAAACGAGTGTCCTGCGCAAAGCCCTGACCTCAACCCCAATCCTGAACATTTTTGGGACGAGCTCGACTGCACCCAACATCAGTTTCCTGACCTCACTAATGCTTTGGTTAACACAAATTCCCTCATCACGGAGGATAATAAATCCGTACTGGGGTGTTCAAGAAGCACATGAACTCAGGATGGTCGAGCCAGGTGTCCACAAACTTTTGGTCACACCTCGGTGTCCGCATACTTTTGGTCGCACTCAAAGGAGACGTTCAATCAAGGGCAACTTTGAAACACGTTATAGTGGGGTAACCACGCCCACTGGGCTACGCCCCGCCCCTTCCCCTTACTGGATGACGCGGTGGTGGAGCAGGCAGAAGATGTGCTTAGCAACAAGCTACATGTGAACTCCGGTTAAAGTAGAGAGCTTCCGTCTTCCGGAAAGAGACATAATATTTTACGAAGACGGAGCTGCTTTACGGATAAAATAACGCGTTGACAATGTCGTGAGTTTTTTTTTTAAGGAAAAATAAGGAACAAACACGAGGCACGTGAAAGAGAAGTGAATATTGTTGATCAGTTAGCCCGGAGCTAGCTCCTGCTCTAAAACTGCGTGTTGTCTGGAAATAATCGACCATTTTCTCCTTTTTCACACACGCATTTCCTCCGATTGGGATGCTGCTTTGGCTCGAAGGGCGCGTTCATACTGTGAAAGGACTGAAGAGAGAACAGGGTGGACATTTCTGTTGGATCTGGACTCGTTCTGGGAGCGGCGCTCATGTGGATGTGTGTTTTTGTTCTGCTGCGAGCTGACCGACAAAAAAGCCTTTCCGATTTTTTTTTCCTCTTACAACCCCGAAATCTACAGGAATCGAAATATTTAGAGGGGGAAACACATTTACAACAAATTGATCGAATCAGAAGATTTTAAATACGAAATAATTGTTTGATTCGAGTTGAGCATTTGCTACATCGGTTTGGCTTGGGGCCAGCACGACCACAATCCACAGGCTTAGCAGGAGGAGATCTGGCCTGGGAATCCTTCTGATACTTAAATGTGAGCGATCGACCTCCATAGTACAATCAGGTGTTTAAAAAATACAGAAAACCTGTGGATGATCATGGCCTTGGTGTGCTTTTAAATGGCCTAACTCAGGATCCGACTGGACGAGATTTCTAGGCATGAGCTGAAGATTGATCCACTTGATAAACCAGTTTATATCATTTTTTTTGATTGCACCATTAAAAAGAAGAAACTTTCGCATCATTTCATGTTGACCACAATCATTCTGTACAACCATGATGATCCTGAGCAGAAAACCAGATGGTCCGGTCACAGCAGGTAATTGGGACGTGTGTGTTACGACGCGAAATTGAATCCCTCATGTCGTGTTAGTTTGATCCTGGCCATAGTTTACACCTTGTCTATGACTCTTGACAACGGCTTCAGTAGGTTGAAACCGAACTAACTGCTTCAGGTGGTTCGATTAGAACGTCCGGTCTCGGTCACGTGACTCCGCCGTAGCCATAGTAACCAGTCTAATGTTTTGTTTATAACCTGGTGTCTGATTTATTTCCCGTCATATGGAAAGCTGCATGCGGTGTGTTTTCATAAAATAAAATAAAGTACCTCTCATCTAATGTTATCCTTCATACTTTCACAAGCTTGTTTCTCACAATCCACTTACACTAACTTGGATGTAGTGGACCCCAGCCCCCACCCCCGCAAATTGCTGACTGCGTTACAAACATGACATTTTTTTGTCCAAAAAAAGTGTCAGGTAGGTATCTGTCCCTTCTATGGGAACAAACTGTGCGTGTGATTATAGGGGTTTGTAGGATGTTTATGGTAGTTGTGGTTCTCTGCAGGTTACTAGTGTCTAAAAATCTTGCAAACCTGTATAGTTGTGGACCACTAAGAATGAAACCCATCATTTTTTTCCAAGGGGGGCATAACTAACCACAATTACATGCATATCATGATACACGTTTAAATATCAATCGAATTATTACGTTAAAAGAATTTGTGGAATTGTAATAGTGACGTTTTACAATGTAACTCAACTGACCATGATGCAAAATCAGTAGGATTTATGGATGGATTAAAAAAATGCTAAAACACACTGCAAACTGGTAAAGTAAAAAAAAAAGGAAATCAAATAAACATTAAGATACGTAGCAGTTGATCCATGGCCTGGTGGTTGGGGACCCCTGGTCTAATCGTCATGATAGACAGTTTAATATATAGCTTTAAAACTTGTTTAAAACCAACAGGATGTGCAATGTATTACAGACGCTATTACATGCTGTGGAAGTCAGACAGACCCTTTTAAAACGTTTACACCCGACTTCCTGTTTCAGCAGGAAGCGGATTCGAATTGAGCACGTTAATGCGCTTTAATTGTATCTGTAGATCTGTCAAAATTGCCTCATTCAAGTCGTGGTAGGTCACAGTGCATGTGATTATACAGAAAATTGGCTGCTGTTCTCTAATAAATGTTTTTTTGTCATGAGGGAAACACATTCATGCCACCGTCCAAGTTTTTACTTTCACACCTGATTTAAAAGCAAATGTAGTTCACAATATCCACCCTACTTCCTAATCTGGAGATTTATGTAGCATAATTGGACAAAGTTGTAGAGTCTGTGAAACTCCCATAGAGTCCTAATGCCGGCTGCTACATTGCGATCTCAAGAGATAGGTGTTTACTCGGTTGTGAGGGAAGCCTGTTTTCCGAACACCTGCAACTTGGTTACATTGTGCCTGTGGGTGTTGTGTTTTTTTTTTTTTTTTAATACACACTTGCCACTATCGTGCTTCTCAGTCCCTATACATCGGAGACTGCAGTTGAATCATCGTATGTGTCTGTGCTCCACAGCTCGGCACGGGGACGGACTGTACGACTCTTACATGCGTGACCACATCACGAATCAAGAAGCTGACCCAACCGGACAGAGCCCAGGCACCCTGCCCCCTTTGCACAAACACACAGTAAGTACGCACTTCCTCTTTTTTCAGTGATCATACTCCATACCATGCACATCCTTTCTGTCATCCAGCAAGCATTGACGTAGATGTCCAGTTTCCTCTTTTGCTCTGTGAAGCCAAACGCTTTGTCTGATTGTAATGTAATGCACTGTTAAACTGAGCTTAGCTCACTTGTATGACTAATAGTAATAGAAAGAAAAGAGTGAAACACTTTAGGGGTTTAATAGAAAAATCATTCACTTCATTTACAAGTCATGCACTTGTGTAATAACTGATTCATTATTAATTAACTATTTAATTATAAGAAGTCTTCTGGTGCGTGGAATTTTCAATTCCAGCATGGCCTAGTGCCTCGGCAGTTGGCAAGCCCACAGCGAACGAGTTGATGAGTAAATGCTCTCTCTCAGACGCTCAGTAAACAATTGTGAATTGGACCGTGTGTGTGCTGCGTGCAAGCTTTTCTAGCACAGTGGATTAGAACATAGGCTCCTGCAGTGGCGCAATGCCCAACACATAATACGGTAATAATAAAAATAGCTAGCTGTGGCCGATAACGTCTCAGAGTGGCCAGCTGATTTATTTGCCTGTTTTCTGTGATACCCACCTTTCAGCTCTCAATGCATACAAGTCTACTTTAGGTTCTCTTGTCTACAGGACTGGCTCCAAAACAATCTTCTCAGCAGCCAGGGAGTGTGTACTTTTTTATTTTTATTTGAGAGATCCCACCATTTATCCCACTGTGTTTTTACCTCACTTAGATAGGTCTTATACAAGTCAACTTTTGTTTTATGTTTTATTTTGGATTATTTTAAGGAGCATTTATATTTACATATGCTGTTACACTGGTTGTGTAGCTCTCTCTTCAATTTGTAATTTTTGTCTATTAAGGGTTTTTTTATCAACTTACCCTGATCCCTACTATTGATCCTATTTGTTTACAGCTTTGTTCTATCGATGTTGATTCCAGTACTGCTGATTGTTGTTTTTGCAGATTTCTGTATCAAAATGCATACATGTCGAAGTTTTGTTCTTTTAAACCATCTTTACCTTAATCAGCTTGCTTTTATTTGATTTTTATAACCACACTATTCTTGTTTTTCTGAAGGCTGTGAACAAGCCACCGATGAAGGATCACCTTGCGCTCCGAGGAGGTCAGGTGAAGATTAAATACCTGTATGAGGATTCATACAATCGGAAGCCCAATGGTGTGAGCCAACACAACGGTACCAGCCAAACTCCCGCCAAGCCCCAGCCTGTTCTCTCCAAAGAGCGAAGCATGGACAGCAATAGTTCAGCCAAGTCCTCTGAAAGCTCTGTGAAGCCAACCAAGCTGGGGGTTCCTCTAACCCCAGAGCAGACTCTAAAGCAGTATAGGCAAAAGCTGAGTGCACTAGAATGTCAGGAGATCCCTAATTACCCTGAGATCTACTTTGTGGGACCAAATGCTAAGAAGAGACAAGCAGTTGCAGGAGGTTCGAACAACTCTGGATATGATGATGACCAGGGAGGGTATATCCATGTGCCACATGACCACGTTGCCTATCGTTATGAGTTCTTAAAGGTAATTGGTAAAGGAAGTTTCGGCCAAGTGGCAAAAGTCTACGACCATAAGTTACACCAGCATCTTGCTCTAAAGATGGTGCGCAACGAGAAGCGGTTTCATCGGCAGGCAGCGGAGGAGATCCGAATCCTGGAGCATTTGAAAAAGCAGGACAAGACAGGCAGCATGAACATAGTGCATATACAGGAGAACTTTACCTTCCGCAATCATATCTGCATGACTTTTGAGCTGCTTAGCATGAATCTCTATGAACTCATCAAGCGCAATAAATTCCAGGGCTTCAGCCTGCCTTTGGTGCGTAAGTTCGCCCACTCCATTTTGCAGTGTCTGGAATCTCTGCACCGCCATAAGATCATCCATTGTGACCTAAAACCAGAGAATATTCTTCTCAAGCAGCAGGGTCGGAGTGGTATCAAGGTCATAGACTTTGGCTCCAGTTGCTTTGAACACCAGCGTGTTTATACCTACATTCAGTCCAGATTTTATAGAGCACCTGAAGTCATTTTAGGCTCACGCTACGGCATGCCCATAGACATATGGAGCTTTGGCTGCATTCTTGCTGAACTCCTGACTGGATACCCTCTCTTTCCTGGTGAGGATGAGGGGGACCAATTGGCCTGCATGATGGAGCTTTTGGGCATGCCCCCTCAGAAGCTTCTGGAGCAAGCCAAGCGTGCCAAGAACTTCATTAACTCCAAAGGCCACCCACGTTATTGTACTGTCTCCACCCTTAGCAACGGCACCCAGGTGCTTAACGGGAGTCGTTCTCGGCGAGGCAAGTTAAGGGGTCCCCCGGGCAGCAAAGAGTGGGTGACTGCACTCAAAGGGTGTGATGACCCAACATTTATTGACTTTCTGAAGAAGTGTCTGGACTGGGAGCCCAGTACTCGCATGACTCCAGTTTTGGCCTTGCAGCACCCATGGCTTTATAAGAGGCTACCCAAGCCTGTACATAGCGGAGAGAAGTCCATGGTACCCAAGCGGATTACCGAGCATGGAACTACTTTCCCCAGCATCGTCCCAAAGGTTCCCCCTGTAATGGGCCCAACCAACAACAAAATGAGGACCAACATGATTGGGGACACTGGTGGGAATATACCACTGCGTACAGTGCTACCAAAGCTTGTTTCATAGAGCTGATCACCTATTCAGGGAAAAGACATTTTAATTGGTTGATTTAATGTAGGTTTTGTTTGCTTTTTTAAAATGAGTGGCAATACTCCAGTGTTTTGACTTCGGTTTTTAAAACTACGAAGCACAAAAAAAAAACATGCATTTTTATATGGCGGTGAAATGGTAGCGTTGGTTTCCTTCAAATGGCTTTTGATAGGGCATTTGGCAAGTTCCGAATTTGGTTTTTGTTTTTACACTTTTAAAAGGAATGGCATGCTACTTAAGTGCACAAGTGGGTGAAAAAAAGTTCTGTAACCTCATGGGGTTTACACTATTTTTAAAGAAAGAAAAAAAAAAAGAACATTTTCTAAGGGCTGTCTTTTAAATCTTTACCATTTAGGTCTCGATGCTGAGTGTTTTGAATGGTTTCAAAATCAAATAACAATTTCAGAGCTTTATCTACAGCAAAGAGCCTCATTACTTTGCTTAAGGTTCCAACTGTTCTCTGATTCAGCAGACAAACGATATATATATAAATTATTTTAACTGACCAATTATTAGCACGATTTCGGCTTTTCGTTATCTTTTCTCGACGCTCACAATCGGGACACGGGAGCGTGAGTCATTTGGAAGTTTCTTTTCTCATGTGCTCCTTTAGGTCAAAACACTGTGCATTGCCAGAATGAGCAGGGAGATGGAAAAAAAATCCCAGCTTTTTCTAGAGAAGGAGAACATAGATGCCCTACAGTGAAATAAAGAAGTATGTGTGCTCTGGGAGCAGTTGTTTGTTGGCTCGATTAATACGCTGTTCTTTTTTTTTGAAAGCTGTCAGTCAGGTTGTACTTGAAAGTAATAAGCAAGATGAGAAGTGGGACAAGTGTAAGTATGCAGTCAAGAAGTTTGTGCTATCAAGCAGTGGTTGTGGCCTAGTAAGGGGTCTGTGTTCCTAGCCATGTTATCTCTTAACCATATATTGCTGGATTTAGATTAAGGATAAAATGGTCAGGGAGCTATCAGATGTACATCATTGAGCTACCAGCCTCCATTCTTTTTAAAACTGAGCAAGCCCACCGTCGTGCTTTCTGACACGGCTCTACACTGTGACCTGTTTTTCTTCTTGCTTTTTTTTTTTTTTGGGGTACTCTCTTCCATGATAACACTAAACGCTTCCTTTTCATGCACTCATGCTCTTGAATGCACCACAGAGCACGTAGCCATGTACATTTCTTTTTAAGATTTCGAAGAAAAGAGCTTTTGATAACCGGAAACAACTGATTCAACAGAAGTACAACTGTTTGTTGACACTGCCATGACTTCACACCTGTAGGCCTTGAATTAACACTGAATGATTAAAAGACTAGTTGTTCTGAGGCAAAGACTATTTTAGAAAATGAATGGTGCTGACCTTATAGCCCTCTCACCTGCATGCTGTGCCTTTATCATGCAATTTTATATTCTTAGGACCAATAAGTTAAACTCTAAAATACGTGTAAAAAAAACAAAACGCCATAGGGTTTTTATATTTGTAGACTGCATTCTCTTCTTCTCTGGTTTTCACTTCCTCTGGTTATGCATGGATCCCAAATCTGCAGTGACAATAATTAAGGCAGGAACGCAAACCAAGCAGGTGAATAGCGTAACAGTTCTTTTCCGACTATTTGCAGTCCATTATTCTAAGGGTGTAAGGGCAGGCACAAATTCATATCCGTTGCTTAGTCTATTGTCGATTATCCTGACTAATTAATTTCTATCAATAACAAGTGCTTCTGTGTTCATTCAGTAAAAAAAAAAGGAATGGAAAATTTATCACGGCATAACAATCCATCTTTCGTTAGTCTACCTCTTAATTACGCGTCTCAGGTTCTGGCAATATCACCAAAACAGTCATCGTTAAAATTCAAGTTGTGGCATCTTTCACTTCAGCGCTTCTGACTGTGTGCGTGGTCTTCTCTATAGGAAGAACTCTGCTCTTTTAAAGCTCATTGAGTGTTTGAATAACACCTAGGCTCTACACATTGCCTTGTTTTAGCTTCTAGACCACCTTCAATCAGGGTTTTTCTTTTCTTTTCAAAACTTCTTTTGAGTCCTTTTTTAAACCTTGACATCATTATCACTTTGACATTGACTCAATTTTAAAAAGAGAACAAACTGATGATGGTGAAATATACCTTTCTGTGATGTGTCTTTGTAGCTGTTTTCAGCACGGATATGGAAACAAGTGTAAAGGACTGAATGCTGAATTATGTCCGTAATGTAACCAAATGAGCTTGTATTAGTTTCTTTTTAAAAAAATAAAATAAAAACAATGTTAACTGCAGTAAACGTTTGCTGCCTTTTTCTTCTTGGTTTCGGTTTGTCGGGACGCATGCGAAACCGTGAACGCAAGCTCCGTGTTTATTTTGCTCAAACTTCATAGACAAATGTCACTGGGACAGTAATAGTGATTGGGGAGATATTCAACATGAAACCTGTTCAGGAATTTTAGTTCGAAGCATAACTCATAGCTTTATTTACTGCTCTTTTGTTTTGAAACGTTTAGGGGTATTGTCAAAGGAATGGTGTGAATGTTTTGACATTTCCACTGTTTTATAAATACCCCACTTGTACACCATGTATGCTGTGAGTGTGTAAACGTCTAAAATTAGTCAAATTAGAAAGAAAAACGGCCACAATGGTGACCCTTGGGCCTTAATCTTTTCCATGTGTGATTTGGTTATACAGTTTTCAATGGCTCTATTTAAAAGCACCAGCTGCATTTGCTTTCCTGAGGGTTCGATTGTTAAAAAGGCTGTGGAAAATCGATTTCGTCGCACTTAAAAGGTGAAATCACAAGACGCAAAACCTCAGAGTGACAGGTAAATCAGGAACCAGTTAGTTGAGGTATCCTTAGGAGGTGGAGCCGAGCAAATCCACATTGCCGACCATTATTCACACGAAACCTGTTGAGTTTCTGTCTGCTGAGGCGCTCGGCTAAAATATAAATCTATGAAATTGTACGCAGAATGGATCAGTATTTGGGTAAAGATTTGTGTACATGTTTCCCACGCAGAACGAAAAATCGATTCCGGGTTTGCTAAAGAATAGTAAACAACCATTTTCTTCGTAGTCGTGTTGTGTTTGTTGATAAATAGCAATCACCTGTAAAAAACAAACATTAGCGGGGACATGTACATGAACACAGCTGATTTTGTGACACCCATAAAACTAGACAAAAACAGAAGGCATGAAATAATCTACAAAAAATGTTTAGGAGGCAGAAATGATAAAGAATATAGCCAGTCCCAGCACCTGAAAATACCAGAATATAGAGATGAGTTACAGAGGAAAAGTTTTGTGTGGGTTTTACATAGTCAATATAAGAAAAAATGGTTTAAAACCAAAATAAAACGTGTAAAAGAAATGAGATTTTGCTATTAAAAGCGTTTTATAATTGCCTAAGTTACATGGAACTGACATAGCTGACATGTTTTCATCTTGCCAATAAATATAAATAGGCGTTGCCTCCTTAGGGCACCATGTGCTAGATACCAGTACTGTAAGTTTACACAATCAGTAATATCTGTTTAATATCATTTACATTGCCTCAGCTTACATCTACCATCTTCACTATCTCCACTTATTTGTCTTCAAATGGTTTAAATTTTACTTGCTATCTGTGGATCTTACTATACAATAAAAACATGGGTTTATGTTAGCAAATTGATATAAAGCAACAGATAAAACAAAAATAAAGCTTTATATCTTATATCTAAGATGTATAGATGAGTTGAACAACTTGCCACATTTGGTGTCAGACCACCGGATATTCAGCTGAGCAAAACTATAACAATGGAACAAATACTGTTTATATAAATAACAATCACTTAATACTTGTTTGTATGCCTTTTGCTTGCAGTAACTGCATTATGCCAGTGGCCCTCCAAAATCAGAGAATTGTGGCGTTTATCTTTTGCAATGTTTTGGGGGGTTTTCTCCCTTCGGTCTTTACTCCAGGTGGTGAAATACATGCTCAGTAAGTTTCTTTTCCCTCAAGTCCATTGCTATGTGTTTTTGGGCATTGTTTCGATGCATGATAAAGTACATCTTATTTTTGCTGTAATTTAGTTGATAGAATGTTTCTGAGAACTTCTACATTTATTCTGCTGCTGCCATCAGTAAAGATTCTTGAGTTTGGTACAGAAGCAGCCATGCAAGGCCAAGCCATGACACAGTGAGCTTTGTATGTTTTGGATCATGAGCAGATCCTTTCATTCTCCACACTTTCTATCACTTTGGTAGAAGGTGAGCTTGGTACCAGATATTTCTTTGTAAATTCCTATCTGGTCTTTCGAAACTAACTTCTGATTGTGGATTGTTTCTTGTGAACTGCTCTTGCGGTATCGGTTTGTGATACATACATCCCTACCTGTGTGAGGACGTTGGTAGTGTTACCTGTTTTTTGTGTGTTTTTTTTCTTCACAGCTCTTACAATGTTTCTGTCATCAATCGTTGTTTTCTGTGGCTTCCTTATTCGATCGTTGTTAATTTACGCATAGTTTTTTGTTGGTTTGTTTGTTTTCCTCTTTTTTTTTTTCAGGACATTGTTGTATCGACCAGATCCACTGTTTGTACAGTAACTGTGACTGGTTTCCCCTTTTTGTCAGATTCAAAATGGATTGATCCCACAAACAGCTCTCTGTTCTTTGTTTTGGTTTATCCATTTCAAGAGCAAATGCAGTTATAGGTTAACCTCAGGGCTCAAACAAAGTGTAGACATTAAAAGATCTAGGGTTAGCTAATCAGTATAATAGGACACATTTGGGCAACAAGACACCAGTGTTCCAATATTTTTTACTTGCACAATTGCGTGGGTGTAAATGCAAGCTGTTGTGTTCTAAGTTCTAGTAAATATCAGGAAATGAAAGCTGAAACCCTCATCTATTGTCTCCTATTTATCGTTTGATCTTAAAGACTGTCTTTAGTGTCTAGCAAAAACACTTTCTTTCCAAGGGGATTGTATTTTGTTTCCAGAGATGACTGCAGGTGTCTTAAAATCCTTCTATTCAAAGTATTCATCACAACGATTTGCTTTATGCCTTTTTACATTTTGGACACACCTGCATTTTATTCAGTGCAACTTATTGTTTTCTCTGGATATAGGTTCTTTTCAATTTAGCAAAAACCCAGCAGATTCGCCAACAGAGAAATCTGATTAGAAATGTGCCTAGCTGAGTTTTTATAGATTTTGTTGTATTAACGTTAGATGAGACTTTCCATGGTTAAATGACAATGTATACAATTTTAACTGTGCTTAAAGCTTATACAATTATTTTTATTATATTTTTTCACTGTAATTCTATTCTATTCTATTGCTGACACCAACATATGTTTCGGGTAGCACAGCAATTCACATTTTGCTTATATCAGGTTTATTTCAGCAATTAAGCTTCATATCTAATGTCCTTACTCCTGCAGGTAGTTTGGAATTTCCCATGTCAGTTGTGTCACATTGTGTCAAATGTGTGTTTGAAAACATAATTTGGGACGTACGGTAGCCCGGCACGGCTCTTTAGCGACCACTGTTTCCAAAGCGGGCTTAGGAAGCCAATCTGTTAAGGTGCTCTCTCTATTTGAGATTGAAAGCACCATCCTAGAACAGGGGAGATTAAAGCAATCCTATTACTGGTCCAATAAACTGACACATGGTCTATATGGCATCGACTTGGAGATGACCCTGACCACCCCCTCTGTCTTAAACACCCCCCACAACCTCCCTCGACAATAAACGACAAGATTCACAGAGGTTGGGTCTCGATGGCCAAATGGAGCCATAAGCTAGAAATACTTGATTAGGGCATAAAGCTCCCTGATAACTTGTGTGACTTCTTTTGAAATGTTGCCCACTAATAACCATTCTGTAGCAGAATATGTGTCGTGGAAAAAAACAGGTAGCGCAGTTGCCATTTTGAACCTTTTTCAGTAGTGATGCGTGAACACACTGAGTAAACAGATTGTTTTAAATAGCCTTAATGAAACAGTAAGGAGGCATTTGTATTTAGGGAAAAGAAGTATACATTTTAAAAAGATATACCTGAACTCTGTGTACAAAATTAATTGTTTATGTATTTATTTATATTTATTTTCCTTTTCAACATTTAGCTTCAATGGAACTATTACACATGGATATTTAATTCATTATTATGGTCTATTATGTCACTTTGAAATGCGTCAGTGCATTTGGCAAATCGTCAGACAGGAGACAGGAGATGAGTAATTGTGCCTTTGCTGTCTCTGCAATTTCACGGAAGTTGATCAATTTCCTCATTCTGTGGAGGCTAAATGGGAGTGTTTTTAGGGTTTCAGATTCAGATTGTAGTATGTACACAGTACTATATACTATACTGTATATATATTCTTAAGTAAATGTAAAAATACAGAATAGCATAAATAGGATGGGTCTGATTTCTTTCTAACCCAGACTGTAGATTTGACACATTTTGTTCCTGCCTGTTCTAGCAAATGTTGACTTTCAAGGAATGTTTTTGTGTATCTTTTAGTTTCCTAATGAGATTCCTTTATAACTCTCAACTAATATGATAGTAACATAATAGTGATATTAATTTGCTGAAAGCTGGGTTGCTGGAGCTGAAAAATTTGAATAACAATTATCACTGTTTAGACACAAAGATCTGACTCGTTGTAAACTATGAGCCAAATGTTACAGAGCAAAAAAATATTGACCACAGTCACTCAGTCATCATTTTCATTCTTGTAATGCTATAGGGCATTCTTTACAAACCCAAAATCCACACTCCACCCTTTTACCAGTCGCCCCCAAGCACGCACAAGTCTGCATGACCGGTGTGGCACCCCAGAGATACATACAGCTGTGTTGTGCCAAGCGCCTTTAAAGGCGGGGCTGCATTTTCTACAGCAGTTGTCCCACCAATCCTTACATTCCACATTCTTGTCCAACCTCCAGAGTTCTGAGGAGAGGGATCTGGGACCAAAACAAAGGCAGACATGGGAGAGATAAACACTCCTTTGGAAGGCACTGCAATAAAATGTAAACACTGCAAAACCTCACACGCAGGTCAAGAGTCCTACATTTAAACTTGATGAAACTCCTTTTAGATATTTTTTTTCTTCTCCAGATTTTGTTGACTCTTGAGTTCCAAGTGCCTTGTGCAACTCTGAAATAGCACATGACTGTCATGTTTTACCACAGCGCATGAGCACATCATGTCTGTTTGGGAGTACTCCAGATGACAGTATCTTGGGCATGTGTTTGCACAGTGTTGACATATTCATCTCATACCTAGAAGAGGGATCTTTCGTTTAGGCTTTCAGGAATCATGACAAATAAATTAGATGCCATGATTTAATTTTCCCCCTTCCATGTCCAAGCAGATTTCTACACCTTCCTTTGTTTTTAGTCTCCTATTTTTTGTCCGAGTTCCATTTTAGCTGTTGTCTGTCCAAATCCTATGTTGTTCTCGAAGAATACACAGAAACCATGAAAAATTCCTAGTGTTTGGCTCTAGAACTGTAAAAACAGAGAAATCTGTCAGTCTGGTTAAGTTTTTTATGAATTTTGATTCAGACTTAATCACAGTTTTATTCATGAACTCATGAACGCTTTGATATTTTTTATTATTGGACAAAAACGAGACTCCTTATAGCATCATACTGTATCTTCATAACACTTTCTATAAAATTTTGTTTAACGCTTGATATAACTTACAATGTATAGTGTCCGGAAGTGTCTGGAAGTCTGGTAATAACCTCACATTTCATTGTGGCTTCGGGAAAACCGAAAAAAAAAAAAGATTATATGGACCAAAATGAAATTCCATTCTGCCAGTAATATATATGTGTACTTTTTTTTAAAAACTTTAGCTTCACATATACAAGGTGGAAATGTTTATATAGGCCACTTTCTAAACTTGCCTGTGTATTTTGAATGAGGTGTATTTTAAATAAGGCCGTTGTCATCATCATGTGTCGTGTGTGTAGAAAACCGAAGTAGTCATTTCCCATTGTCAATTTTCACTGTATGTTTTTTTACAAGTAGATTTCGTTATAAATGTAGGGTAGTCTGAGATCTTTCAGTGGAACCTAAATGGAATTTCTACATGTGATTTTTTTTTCATGCTTGCGGTTAACCAAACAATTAGAGCATGTGTTTCTAATTGTGTGCTTTCGATCTTGCATGTTATTTCAAAAGATAAAGAAAAAGAAGTTCACTTTAGGAAAATATGTCACTTTTAGAAATCACTGTGTATGTAGTGTATAGAAAAATGTCAAAATATGTCCTTGTGAATGGGTTTCCCTGACTACCACACGTCTTTGATATTGCTGCTTATTGGCCTTACGTCTGTTTTGACAACTTGTCCATGTTTTTTAAATGTTTGAGGTGAGGCAGAAGGAAGTTTTCTCATTGTCATCTCTTTGACTGAGATATGAGAACAGATTGGAGTAGATCCTTTATAGAAGGTAAGCAGGTGTCTTATTCCACAATCCATTTAAACATCAGGTTCCTGGTGGTGCAGTAGAACACCATCACTATACCATTAACAGATCCAGATTACCATTCACAAAGTTCAAACCCCCAAACTGCCACAACTATCCATAGGTGGGAGCAAATGGCGCTATTGGTGGAAGAACTTGCATACTAAAGTAAAATAATGTATGAGTGTGGCATCTCGGGGACATGTGGAAAAATTATACAATTAATATTTTGTCCTATGCAGATATGTCAAGCAGCTAATAGGAAAACACTTGGTCAGTCATCAGAGGCATACATGCATGAAAGCTACTAGGCAGAATGTAGTCCATTAGACATTTTTTCTTTCTTTTTTTTTTCTTAAAAAAAATTAATAAATAAAAAATTTACTTAAAATAGAAATCTATGGGCAGCTGTTGGGTTCATCAAAACATTTATGCATTCTGTTTATTGTAAAGTGTTTTCATGAATGCTTCAGTCAAATGAATTATAAATTAAGCTTCTTGCATAATTCATCCATTTAGGTACAGGAATACTGTTCCCAGGAGTACTCCAAAACATCTCAAAAGGTGTAAGTAACTGAAATGACGTTTTCTTTTGAATGAATTGGTATATTGTAAGAAAATTGAAGAAAGGCATGAGAACAGTTTTTGTAATGCATTTTCAACATCTGTCTAATTATGTTTTGAATAAGAAGGGGTTTTTTTTGGTTGTTGTTTTTTTTTCTCCTCAGTAAAAGAAAATCTCTGGAAATTCTCGCTGTGGGATTCACATGTACACTGCAGATCCCAAAGAGCCAGATCTGGGACCTGAACTAAGCATTTACGTTACACTCCAGTTAAACTTGAGTTTAATCAAAGTTCCATCTATTCTCAATGAGAAACATCAAGAAACGATTTAAGTTAAAAACCCCACCAACTTGTCTGTAATGCTTACTGTGTTTTTAATATTTGTTTTAAACAAGAGCTACAGGTGAGGATTTCGGCCGTTCTGTCTCTGTGGACATCATCTCTGGGACTTTACAGCATCAGATGCTTATCACCAGGGTATCGCTGTTGCTAGGTAAACAATTTATTTTTGGAGAAGGATCAGATTTCGCTGGGGTGCGTGCTTGGGCGGGGGCAAGTAGAAAACGTCTTGGGCAAGCTTGCAGGTGATAACTGAGGAGAAACTCTTTTTTCTCACACGTACACATGCACTCTTACACTCTCACCTCATGTGAGAACACCTTGGGGAAGAAATTAGCACCACCATGAACAGAGTGGAAACATAAACACTGACTTTTACTTTTTAGTTGCTGTCAGTGCTGGGGGGAAAAAGTCTAGGCTTTTGAAGGGGATTTTCCCAAGTTGCTAGCTGTGTTTTTTTTTTTTTAGTCAGCTGAGACTGACACTTTTTTATGTGGGTAAACTATGTGGATACACCCTGTGACAGTATAGCTAATTAAACTTTTTTTATTATGTACTAGCATGCTCCTACTTGTAGAAACCATGACATGAACTGAAGTAGGGAATGTACAAACTGATTGGCCTAATTTCCCAGAACACCATCCTATCACCAAAATGACGATGGGTTCCCCTTTTGACTCTGGTTCCTCTCAAGGTTTCTTCCTCATAAAATCTAAGGGTTTTTCCTTGCCACAGTCGCCATGGCTGCTCATCAGGGATAAACACACATCGCTCACCTTAACTGTTAAATTCTGTTAATTCTTAAATTCTGTAAAGCTGCTTTGAGACAATGTCTGTTGTGAAATGCGCTATAGAAATAAACTTGACTTGAAATGACTATCTTTGTGTGATGGAGGTTTCAAAATGGGTGGCATATTTCAGAAAGCCATTGATGGTAATGGCTAGTATTAAAATGACAAGAAAGACTGTCTTTTAACATAATGATTGAGTACTACCAAATGGCACTACCAAAATTTACAGCTAGTACCATAAGATGCTATCAGTATCATTCTCAGATTCAGTACCTACCTAGCCTAAAAGACTTATAATAGTGTTTACTGGAAAACTTAATGGAAAGTTAGCTGTTTTCATACAGACACTGAGGAGTTATTTTTGCTTTTTATTTTATTCATGTTGTCGCAAGGGTCGCCATAATTCAAGACAATAATTTCAGCAGATGCAGTATGTACATAACAGTCTACTGTTAACTAAATAACACTGACTGTTTCAACAACACATTAGGATTCTTTCAAGCTTTGCCAATTTTGGTTTTGATGTGCATTTTTATTTTGATTTAATGAGAAAGTTAGGGAACGACTGTTAAGCGACAACAGGATTTTTTTTCAAACATAAAGGATAGGATGTACAAATCAAGTGGCATGTAAAAGGACATGTGTTTATAGACTAATAAAAAAACATTACAGTGCCACCGGTAGCTTTGCTAACACCAGACTAAAGCATACAGCCTAGATCAATATTTTCAAATAATATCATTCTGTGCTGTTGATTTCTTCTGTACATAAGCAGTATTCTATTCCTTACACATCATGTGAAAAACATGAAGAAAAACTGTTTTAGATCAATCTAACCCAGTAATGCTCATGTTTTCACAAAAGCTTGTCAATAAGGTACTTTCTATTGGGTTTCATCAAGGTTTTAGCTGTAATTAGCATTACATTACATTACAGCGTGACGACAGCCTAGTAATTGGGATGATTTTGGACAAAAAGAAGACAGTTTTATTACGATTAAACATTCATTGAAGCCAAACCTATTATACTATTAGAAGAATGAGCATGTGTGAGCATGTGCTGTGCATATGTTCATAGTTGCTCCTTGCCCATCAGCATACATGTGTGTGTGTTATGCAGGGGGACAGGTGGGCTAGAGAGCGATCCAGATCTCCCTCTTAGCAGCTGATAGAGTCCAATTCAAACGTTGTTCTTTTTTCTCACTGACTACTGACTACTGAGTACTTTTCCATGTCACTGCAAGGCCCTGAAGAGTCCAAAATCCATCTGCACATGACGGGGGCTGGGAGAGGTTTTCCTCTTCTGTGCTAATCGGGATCTGTTTTGACAGTTGCTTTAGAAAGGTCATTAAAATCTCAGTAGGTAGCAAATCTTAGATGCAAATGGTTACAAGGGTAGTGTGATTGTGTGTGCCCTACTAAACTCTACTGTGTGAACGGTGTGGCAACCGCAGAAAACGGATCATAGATGCAACACCCATTGAAAGAGGATTAGAAGAAAACAAATATCAGGCAGCCATGTTGGTTGGTAATGTTAGATTCAATATTGGAAGCTCATTATAAAGATAAAATAAAGCTTTAAACCTATATATATATATATATATATATATATATATATATATATATATATATATATATATATATATATATATATATATTTTTTTTTTGCAATGTTAAATATTATAGGAATTAACACATTGGCACAATTTTATGTGCTGGATTTTGTGTTGCAGATGGTCAACATTTTGGTTAAACTTAGTTTGCTTACCTCAATCCTTGTTTTTGAAAAACTGAGGTGGCGTCTGCACACATTATCTATGCTGAACTTTAATTGGCCACAAAGCCTTAATAGAGGTATTGGTTAATCCTATTAACCACTGAAACTTGCACTGGAAACGTGAGCATTTACAAGAACTGTTGTTGATGCGGATATTGTAGGCTTGGAGGTTTATTTATACTTTCTATCCCCTGGAAAGACATGAGGGATTAGCCTTCATTCCCAGTGTCCTCACTCATTCTAGTCAGGGGAATGATAAGGGAATAGGCCAGTTGGCCTGGGGATCTGATGTCCCAACATGGTCATGAACCAGATGCCTTTCCTTTCAGGCTTGTTGGGGGACCTAGCTTAAAAAAATAATTGAAAAGCCTGTCTTTTGAGTTTTCTTGGTTTAACAGATAGAAAGGTTACAGTTAACATGCATTTACTAGGTTTGATTAGTCAAGGTCACTGTAATGGTGTCATCAGCTTAAGGTTGTATAGTTGTGCCAAAGGATTTGGCAAGCTACAGTGTAATCTCATGATATACCAGACTACTGTCTGAGAGGGCCCCAGTTTAGCTGTGGGCTTCAGTAATAGTACAGATTTATCCTAACCTAAAGCCTTCCTAAATTATAACTAACCACACTAATCCTTCATTCAACACAAGACAAAGTGTACATAGATCATTATTGTTCTTTCAGCTTCTTCCATCACCCAGCTTGGGGCAAGTCTACTGCAGCCTATCTTACTGCACCATATTAGGTTGGCTTATGTTTCCTCTGTTAATCTTGCTCACAAAGTGACTCTTTCAATCCTGTTACTATATGTGCGACCTTAGGTAAAGCAAGTGGCTTGTGTTTTCTTTTTTCCGCACCTGGCCAGACATAGGGTGTGCAAGTGGGGGGAAGGGAGAGACGACAGCAGGTGTTTGAGTCTGCAATGTGTCGGTGTTGAGAGATCACTCACCATGCAGACAGGACACGGTGCCAGCAGGTTTGTCACTATTTACAGAGTGTCCTTTGTTAGGAAAATGTCAGACATACAGTGATGGGCTTGTCCATGAATATCATTCTAGTTAAAAGTCCTTTTTTTATGTCGCTAGTCCTGTCCATTTAAATGCCTTGCTAAGGAAAAATACAAGTACTCCTGTATCAACTCATCGACGTCAGTGTTTTATTATTTGAACTCGTTGATAGAAGGCCGTCTGTAATTGCTAAGTGTCCAGACACAAGTCTGATCTTGTTTATGCGGAGCCCTGTTTTGCCTCAGCTGGTTGGTGTCTGTCCAGAGTATTGGGTTACTGTGCATGGAATGGATATGGGTGGATTTTGTGCCTATTTCTTGGAACGATTTCCAAAAACCACTTGATCCCCCTAAATTAGTTCTATATAGAAAGTGGGGCATTTTAGGTATGCCCTGATGTCTGTCTTCTGTCATGACCTGCTAGGGGTTAAAGTAGGGCAGTACTTCCACACATAGTGGGATCTGAAGGGCACAAATTGAGGATCTTTGTGATGGACATATGTGTACATGTCCATCACGAAGATCATTGATTATCGGAACATCTGTGCTAGAGGATGACTGGAATTTCAATGTGACTCAAACAAGGAGGGCCAGACCTAGTCTTTTATTAACCACCCTGCTCTGGATTAAACCGTTGTAGGACAGACATGTCCATTAACAAGAAATCAGTATTCTATCCTCTTTTTCTCTCTCCCTCATCACTTTATTTCTTTTTCCCCTCTGTCTTTGGCCTAAGGCTGTGATCAAATTACCATTATAGAACATTACTGGGTCACAGGACATTGACTGTCTCTTTTCCATCTATAATCACATCACAAATATAGCAGAACTCAGTGGTTTTATGGAGAGATGAATTACTATTTAATATGCTGTTTTTATAAGTTCCTAATTTATATGTTTATAACATCTACTTGTGGCTAAATAACTTGTAGCCCATTGCTGTGTGGATATGAATTTATTTTCTCTCCTGAGTATACTGACATAGCGAGGCTATTTTTGCAGCAGTGTATACATTTGCGGTCTCCTGAAGTAAGCACGAGTGCTTTTAAGGGATCTTCTTTGATTCGTATTAAAATAAAGTGGCCCAATGTTGAGTGATATACTTTCCTCACCACTAGACTGTCATCAAAGTTTTTGGTAAACACATGAGTGAGATTAATAAACTGACTATAATGTTGACTGATTCACTGAACCAACAGCTCACTGAGGAAACACTGCACAATAAACACAGCAGTGCATCTAATATAGTCTTGGAAGCAGATCATGCAGATCATATCTGCTTTGTGTTCTACTGAAACCTGCACATGTGTATCTACATGGTATTTTGAAACATTTATTGCAGATTACAGAGGTTAAAATGCTTTTGCCTTTGACCTTTGAACCAGTCTGTTCTGTCACTCTGTCTGGTTGTGCTTGATATCACGGCCCTTCTCCAGTCTCCAAAGAAATTGGAACATGTTAAACCTGTGTCTGTGCTCAGAGGGCTGTAACAACTCTTGTTTTAAACTCTGATCGGTAGAGCTATGGTGGCTGAGGTATTCGGACAGGAAATACCTAAAGACTGTGACAAAGCTGCTGCACCAACAAAGCCAAGCTTACAGCCTGCATACAAAAAGCTTTGCCGATGTTGAAATATTTGTAATACTGACATCTGCATCACGTTAGGCTCAAGATTCATATCAAACACCAGAATAGGGAAAAAAGTGTCATGGTTGTTGGGCTGGTTTGAATATTTCAAAGACTGTCAAACTCTAAAGTTTACACAGAATGGTGCGGAAAAATGCTGAATGAGCAGCAGTTCTGTTTCGAAAACCCCTTGTGGATAAGAGAGGTCTGAGGAATATGGCTAAGCTGCTAGAAAGGATATAGAAGTGCAAATAAGCCCTCGTTACAGTTGCGGTGAGCAGAAAAGCATCCCAGCATGCACAAAACATTACATTTTGAGGTAGCTGGGTTACAACAGTAGAAAATCACATTGGTTTTCACTGCTGTCAGTCAAAAGGCTAACATTGTATTTTTTATGTATATTGAAATTATGAAATAACCGGCAGTCGCATTTTTGTGGCAATTTATACAACATGACGAGTATTTGTTTTTATTTATTTTTTTTTTTTCTTCAAATAACTCACAAAACTGATGCGGTTCAATGTATTGATTTAAAATGTACTGTTCCTGCACAGCCAGATTATCATGAGACCTACCCTCTGCACTAGATGCAGCGAATTATGATGCATTACAGTTTAGCTGCTTTGCTAATTCCTTGTGGAATTTTTGTTGCTGTTTAATGGGGGAACTGAGGTAAGTGTAACACAATCTCAAGTTGTACATGGGGCCCTTAACTACTTTAAAATGTCCGAAAGGACATTTGAAATCCTTCTCTCCCCTGGCAGTGAGCTATCGTATGGGGAAAGTAAAGTTAGCACTCTCCTCCAAGAATGTTGTAGCCTTGACATTTGCTTGACAGCTGCCATGTGATAGCTAGAAATAGTGGTTGGGATTTGAATTAGATGAGATTTAATAATAATTTGTGTGAGGGATTTCATTTTTTCATGTTTCAAAGTCTTTCCAATATATCTAGCACTAATTGGGCCACTTGGGTGCAATGGGTTCACAATCATCTGTCCACACAACCACTTAGACAACACATGAAATCAGATCCCTGGCTTGATATAGAAACCTTTGCCAGACGTGAATGTACAGTCGCGAGCAAGCCTTGATGGACTTGTAAATAGATAATGTGAGCTTGGCCAGGAGAACTCAAAGTGGCAGTTTAGGATTTCTCACACATGCCAAAGTGATCCAGTCTAAAACAAAACCAAAAAAATACAAAATAAATAAATTATATATTTATACACACAATAATATGCTGTATATAAAGGATTTTGCTGGGTGAAATTGGTGCTTAAAAGGCATTCAGGTTAACAACCCGGTACATGGCAGTAAATTAAAATGCAATGCATGTAGAATGCTGAAGTAGACACAGGCTACAACAAAACATCATCTGATGAAAACTGCCTGTGAATTAGGTTTTGTAAAGGTCTTTTTTTTCTTCATGGAAAACTTCCTCCAGTGCCAAAAGCAACATAATCCACTTACTGTGTTCATTAGTTACTGTAATCTAAATGCGCTGTATAATATCGGGGAAGGTTGAAATATAACATTGCCTGCCTCTTTCAAATAGCTTCCAATCCTGGTTAAAATGTAAATTATTGCAAATTATATTATATTAAGTGCCCACCAGTGAACAGTTGATAACCTTAGGAATAATAAAACTATAATGAATGGACATATCCTTATCTGGGTGACAATGAAAGTTTCTGTTTGTGTCTGGTTCCTACAAGGTTTTTTTTCTCAAACCATCTTAAGGAGTTTTTTTTTTTGCCACTGTCACCAATTTCTTGCTGATTATCTATAAACATATATGGTTATAAATATGTGTATTCAATTGTATATTTGTAATCTATTTATTTCTGCAAAACTGCTTTAGGACAATGTCCACTGTTAACAGCACAATACAAATACAATTAAACTGATTATTATTTAGTTTGACAAATTGTTACACTATCAGGCAAAATTTTGGACACCCCTTCTCCTTCAAAGGATTTTCTTAATTTTTTATAATATTCAACATTGTACATTAATATTAAAGACATTCAAACTATGAAAGAACAGGTAAGGAATTACATAGAGAAGTGTTAAAAAGTGTTATACTTCCGATTGTCTAAAGTAGATAAATTTAGCTTTGATGACAGCTGGGCAATCTCATGGCATTCTCGCAATAGATTCACGAGGTAGTCACCTGGAATGGCCTTCAATTCAAAGGTGCCTCCTCAGAAACATAATTTCTGACAGTTCCTGCTTAATGTGCTTTAGACTATCAGATATGTAGTACAGGGGAAGGAGTGAATCCAGACTCAATAACACTATTAGTGGTGCTAAAGCTACTTTACAAATCCATATTATTGCAAGAAACACTCAGTGAGGTGAAGAGAAAAGACTGTGCATCATTACTTAGTCAGAAATGAAGGTCAGTCAGTCCAAAAATCTCAAGAAATTTAAATGTATCCCCAAGTGCAGTCTGCAAAACCATTAAATGCTATGTTCTCAAGAGGGCTGTCCCAGGAAAGGAAGACCAAGAGCTACCTCTGCTGCAGAGGATACATTTATTTTGACTTACCAGCTTTAGAAATATTTCATTTCATGAAAGATTCTTTATCTAAAATATTCCAACGTCATGGTCGAATAGTGGCAAAGAAACAACTACTTTGGAGAAAAACCCATCAAAAGAAACTTGCCCTGGCCAAGAATTACAAGGAATGGATTCATCTTAGTGGAAAACTGTCCTTTTGCTCTGATGTGTCCCAATTTGAGATTAACCGCTATGTCTATGTTTTGACATAAACGGACCGTTTCTGAATGTGTGGTTCAGCTCAACACCTCTGGGAACTCCTTTATATTGTTGAAAAACCATTCCAGAATGGCGCAAATATCTAGTAAACAAAAACATGTTAAATATCTCTGAATATATTTTATATTTTCCGAGATATTTAACATGTTTTTGTGTACTAGATAATTAAATATGTGCTTTTTTATAGTTTGGATGTCTTTAGAACTAGTGTATAATGTTAAAAATGAAACTAATAATAAAGGAAAATCACTAAAGTAAATGGTCTGTCCAAACTTTTGACTAGTACTGTATATAGAATAGATACTAAGCAATGTATAATGGATTAAGGCTGGAGATGATGACTTGGCAAAACAAGTGCTTTGTTTGCATTTGGGGTGTGCAATGGTACTACCTGTATCCGGTTGTGTCCTGCTTCAAATACCCACATGCTTATTTGTATTTAAAACAGAAGTGGGTGTGGCCAGAAAAAGGTTTTCTTTAAGTGAAATATGAACCCTACCACTATACCCCACAAATGCTGGAAAACATTGGGAAAATCCCAGAGATAGAAATGCCAGCAGTGCAATATTTGGACGTATTTTCAGCAAAATATTTATATAAAAAGTTGTGTATACAAAAAATAAAGCTACACAGAACAGACATTTACTATGAATGCGGTAAATACATTGTAGAGTGTAAGCAATTTAGGTTAAACATATTCTCTGTCTTTCAAATTGCATGTCTGATCTCTTTGTTGTGGTCCACAGGCTTACAGACAATGAATACAATGAATACAAATAGATTTCTTTTTATTTTGTTTCTGTTCTGTATATGTGTTCTTTACAATTCTGTTACATTCATAGTTAAATTCTTGATTCTGATTGGTCAGTAGATGAATGATTGACATGGCAAGCTGTATATTTTGTCTAGTTAACATCATGAAGAAGAAAACAATGAGAGCTTGACAGCAAAGGGACATTTGCCTGTTCAGTACATTGTGTTCATATTTGAATTAGTAAGAAGCATAAATATTAGACATAGGCAGGAAAATGTTGCATACTACATTGTGTACACTGAGGTTGATCAATAATTTGTAGGAGTGTAATAGGAGAAAAAGAAAACAAAGTGTTTTTTGTGTGCTCAGCCTGAGAGGTTTGGGTTACATAATTGTCAGAATAACAATCGCATCTTGTCAACAGGGGGGATAGAACTTTATAACAACACTGTTTCTGTTTGGGGTTCAGTGGCACCTTGCTGGGAGATGAGTATATACGACTAATATCTGTTTTCAAAGCTGGATCTCAAAAAAATAAGCTGAAAAAGTTTTGGTATCATGGTTAACCCTTTCCAGATGGTAGGCATAAGAACAAAGTTCTGATTCACCATATCATAGTCTATTAGCACAAAAAAGAAACTTTCAGTAAAATCTGTATACATATACATCCATTTAAGGTAAAAAAAAAAAAAAAACAATAAACATAAATTACTAGATACACTATATTGTCAAAAGTATTCGCTCATCTGCTTTCACAAGCAAATGAAATTGAGTAACATCAGACTCTTAATCCATAGGGTTTAATATAATATTGGCCTTTTGCAGCTATAACAGCTTTAACTCTTCTGAGAAGGCTTTCCACAATGTTTTGGAGTGTGTTAATGTGAATTTTTGACTATTCTTCCAGAAGCGCATTTGTGAGGTCAGACACTGGTGTTGGATGAGAAGGTGTGGATCGCAGTCTCTGCTCTAATTCATCCCAAAGGTGTTCTATCAGGTTGAGGTCAGGACTCTATGCAGGCCAGTCAAGTTCTTCCACACCAAATTCACTCATCCATGTCTGTATGGACGTTGCTTTGTCATGTTGGAACAGGAATGGGTCATTCCCAAACTGTTCCTACTAAGTTGGGAGCATAAAATTGTCCAAAATGTCTTGGTATGCTAAAGCATTGAGTTATTTTACTGGAACTAAGGGGCCGAGCCCAACTCCAAAAACAACCCCACATCATAATCCCTTTTCCACCAAACTTTACACTTGGCACAATGCAGTCAGACAAGTATCGTTCTCCAGGCAACCGCCAAACCCATCTGATAGCCAGACAGAGAAGCGTGATTCGTCACTCCAGAGAACACGTCTCCACTGCTCTACAGTCCAGTGACGACGTGCTTTACATCACTGCATCCGATGCTTTGCATTGCACTTTGTGGTGTAAGGCACTGTTTACTGTAGCACATTTCATTTTGGTTAACCTTAAAAACAAACTCCTGTCTTAAATACATAAATAAATGCAATATGTTTTGAACTCAAACTAGAAATAGATGACTTTGTTTTAATGATTTTTAAAGCTTATAAATAAAATTAATTAATAATTTCGCTCAGTATGTTTTGTGTGTCCCATAATACTTTTTCAAATGCAGAGCTCAAGGACAATTTTAACATGTGGCTGTGATAAGAAGACAGAATTTGGGACGGATTATATAAAGATTTATTTTACTAAAGCAACCGGCTGTGTCTGGAGCTGTGTGAGAGCAGCTGGTTTCTTGCTCCCTTTTCTTGACTTAATAGCACTTTTCTGTACCTCACACAGACATATATATATATATATATATATATATATATAGATAGATAGATAGATAGATAGATAGATAGATAGATAGATAGATAGATAGATAGATAGATAGATAGATGTGTGTGTGTGTGTGTGTGTGTGTGTGTATGTATGTATGTATGCACAGTATCTCACAATTCAACCATTTTATTATATGTTCTCAAAGGACAATACTATAGAAATCCATATTTAATATAATTAGAGTATATGTGCAGCTTGTTTAATACTCTTAAAATAACTCAACATACAACCATTATTGTCTAAATAGCTGGCAACAAAAGTAAGTACACCCTAAGTGAACATGTCACAACTGTGTCCAAAGTGTCAATATTTTGTGTGAGAATAGCTGTTATCACTTAGGGCACTCACTTTTGTTGCCAGTTATTTTGACAATAATGTCTGTATGTTGAGTAATTTTTAGAAGACAGTAAATCTGTACTGCTATACAAGCTGCAAATTGATTACACTAAACTATATCCAAGTTTAATTTCTACAGTAGTGTCCCTTGTGGTGATATAGTACAATGGTTGCTGAAATGTGAGGGGTGTACTCACTTTTGTGAGATACTGTATATATAAACATGGACTTCTATTATGTACACTCGTGTACTGAGTTGTGCCGGATGGTGTGACTTAGATACACTACACAGCACAAGTCTAAGTAACACAGTTTAGTTCATATGTTTGTACACCCATAGGATAATGTAACTAACAAAAATGTGACCCATCATGGGTTCAATCCTAAACTCAGGTTACTGTCTGCATCAAAGCACACCTGGTTTTGCCAAAACTGTGTGGTCAATCTCCATGCACTCCCAAATTGATGCCTCAAAATTATCCCTAGGTTTGAAGAAGTGTGTGGGTATGGTCATGTCAAACACAGGGTTTATTGGCTCCAGAGCCACTGTGACTCTGCTTAAGATAAAGTGGTTAATTCATGAACATATCCAGAAATACGTATCCAGCTGTTAGTTTGTTGCAACCAGTCTACCGGTTACTAGTCTGCTAACTCATTAAAAACACTGATGTTGCGGTAAGGCATGCACGGCCTATGTACACAGCATAACAGCAGCCTTAGCAGCCCACAGGCAGTTGTAACTGATCTTAGTACCGGAACTACAATACCGAGGTACACTAAAGATGAGATAAGATAAGACAAAGATAATACTGTTGTATGCCTCGGGGGCTTTCAACGTAACTTAATAATGAGAACATATTCTTTATCTCCTCTCTCGTTTTCTCTCTTTGTTGATTTAAGGTACCCGTTTAAGATTTATTCACCTTTTAAAAAGCCATAAGGTTAACAGTCTTTGAGGAATACAGCCCACTAATATTAATTATAATATAATACATATACATACATATATATATATATATATATATATATATATATATATATATATATATATATATATATATATATATATATATGAAACAACAAAAAAAATTGTGTAACAGTTGTTTACTTATTTATACCTAGTTGAGAATATGAGAGGGTTATGTATGTAAATGGCGCCATCGTGTGGTCAAATGTATATATATTTTTATATAAATAAAAAAATTTGCATATTGTACACAACTCTATATCAATAGGTTTGACCTGATTGCTACAATAATATTTTTAGTGAGAAAGGGTACATTTTTTTTTTTTTTTTTAAGAATTGTTTTTATGGAGTTTTATGTTCAAATAATGAGATTTATTAATAAGAATATAATTATTTTTTATAAAATTAAGTAAGAAATTAATACAGTACAGTACTGTATACATAAAATAGCATTTTTGGGGTGGCGTTCATTTATCATTGTTTTTCGTTTATCGTGAGCGGTTTGGAACATAACCACGATAAACGGGGGATTACTGTATATCTGTGGAGAAGAACTGAGATAGTTGGATATTTTCCATCAATATCTTATCCCAATTTGTACACAAATGCAAACCATAAAAGGTCCATTTTTGTCACCTCTCATTAAAGACAACAAGCATTATTGTTCATTTCATCATTGTGAAAGCTATTTTCTAACGCAATGAAATTCTTATTTGTGATCCGCATATTTCATTTGGCACATGTTTTATGCTGGATGCCCTTCCTAACGCAACCCTCCCCATTTACCCGGGCTTGGGACCGGCACTAAGAGTGCACTAGCTTGTGCATCCATAATGGCTGGGTTTTAACGCAATATCTGTGAAATATTACAGCAAGCACATAGCCAAACTACCAATATTTTATATATATATATATATATATATATATATATATATATATATATATATATATATATATATATATATATTTAAAAAAAACAGATTAACATGCTTTAAAGTTGAACTGTCTGTGTGGTGTTTGCCAAACTACAAAAATGTTATGGGTAAAATAATGATTGATAATGATTAGGCTGCATCTCATAAAGTGGACTTGCATGATGATTTGAAAGTTATTGACTAACTGTAGCATTCAACACCTAAAGAAGTTCAGTGTTACAGTTCATTGTGGTTTACTCTGTGGTACATTAGTTAACTTAACCTTCTTGTTCCTCACTCTTGAACAATGCTGAATTACACTTTCAAATTTCTCAGTAATGCTGTGTTGCATCAACGGTTATTATACAGTCTAGTTTATCATAATCACCTTACCCAAGTAGAAAATGTACTAGTTTTCCATCATGACATTGGTAACCTTACTGTCTATTATTAGGGGGCCAATCACCAAAAGTGTTTAGGCACCATATTGTCATTTTTCCCTTTTCTTAGCTCTTTCACTTTAAGCTTGGGTGCAGTCCATAGAACTATCTGCTAAAAAACTAACACTGACTGTGAAGGCTCTAAAAACATTCTGACCAAATGTAGGCCAAGTGCTACCAATCCAGGGAGCATCTCGGGATTCCCTGGGTTAAGACTGAATTTGCCAAAGTATGCTTTCATGCTACTCCTCCTGCACATTGTCAGCTTGACCAAAATTGGCATGTCATTGTAAAAGAAAGCATCTCAAGAGAATTTCAAATACTCCACATTTTCCTGTAATGGGCCAATGACCCATTACCATTTGATAGAGTGGCAAAGAAAAGCTCCATGAGATGATATGAGGAAGAAACCTTGAAAGAAACCAAACATAAAAAGTATCCCATTCTCATCATAATGACCATTCATTATAGTTTTATTATTGTTGAGGTTATGAACTGTTCACTGATGAGCAATATAATATAATATAATATAATATAATATAATTAATATAATATAATAATGATTTATATTTGCAACCAGGATTGGAAACATGCATGCAGTGATATGTATCGACTTTCCTCCTATTAGCTGTTTGCATACTTAGATTACAGTATAACTAAATAACACAGTAAGTGGATTATGTTGCCTTTGGCACTTTTAAGACCTTTACAAAACATTCATCAAATTATTTTTTTAATCAGATGATGTTTTTGTTGGTTTGTTGCTGGGTGACTCCAAATGCCCATTCATTATAGTTTTATCACTTATCAATGAGCGTGTTCATGGTGACAGACTAAAGCATGAACCTTGAGTGAATCACATGTTACTTTAAAAAAAAATAGGAATGGATGGTTCTGCTGCCATTATTTAATTAAATTGGAAAGAAATAATTGGTGGAGAAATTATTGGTGGAGGTAAAAGTTGAAAAAGCTGTGAAGAAAAGCTCTGAAAGAAAAAGAGTCGTTTAGTATGTGGGACTTGGCAAACAAAAAAATATCACTTATCAAAGAAAGATTACGATTTCTATAGTACGTTATATCTTTTAATAAAGAAATTGTAGTTTGTTGAGTAATGCTTGGTGAAAGTTGAGGATGTGCCGCTTGTGTTTTTTCGCCTCATCGCGTTTCCTTTAAGAACCGGAGCGTTCCAGCTTGAATCATGACGTCACCAAAAAAAAAAGTGCCAAGGGAGAGTCGCGAGACACTGGCTCAAAGTAACGGAGGGGGCTGAGCGCGAGCTGCGGACTTAGCCGGCTAGCAAGCATCGGCTCATGTCGTCGGCTTTTAACAGTTTTAACATTTTATTATAGTATTTTTTTTTTACACTCGGCAGCGGAGTTTTAACATAAATTCAGTAAAAACATACAGTTCAGGGTGTTTCCCGTCGCGACGAATCGACGGAATGGATATTAGCTGGCCGGCTAGCTGACAAGCCACCTCCGAGCTAGCATCAAAGTTGGTGAAACTAGCCGAAGCGGTTTTTTTTTTTTAATTCTTGAGTTTTTATTGAAATATAGTTGACAAGTATTTAATGAGTAGATCATTAAGTGGTTGTTCCTAATTTTTATTTGTTCGAAAACACACACCAGAGAAATTTGTGAACGAAGGGGAGTGGCGAAAAAAAAGAGCCGCGCTGTGGTCGCTTGTGTCCGGCTGTGAGCCGCGATGTTCCCCAACTCGCAGAATCAGCTGGTGTTCCCAAATCAGCAACAACAGCAACAAACTCTACAGCACCTCCAGTTTCACGCCAAACCCGCGCTTCAGATAAAGAAAAACGCCATAACAGATGACTACAAGGTCACCAACCAGGTTCTGGGCTTGGGGATCAATGGAAAGGTGTTGGAAATCGTCCAGAAGAAGAACGGAGAGACGTACGCGTTGAAGGTGAGAGTGTGAGAACGAGACGAGCAGCTAAAACTCCATATCTCTGTCTATGTCCATGTCTGTCTTTATGACTGTCTGTGTGTCTGCTTATGATTCTCTATGTCCCTGTCTATGCTTTTATGACCGTCTATGTCTCTGACACTGTCTCTCTATGTGACTTTTCTCTGTCTGACTCTCTTTTTCAAGCCAAGTTTAGGAATCCTGGGTAATAAAAAAGGGAAGTTACCACAATGGACTTAATCCTAAATGGACATTTCCTCTATTACAAATTCCCCTTTTAACAGCTCATTCATTAATCATTATTTCTATTTATTTGCTTACTTATTTTCACCTCCACGTCACTTATTATAAAAAGGAATGAAACCTGATTTAGACAGACTTGGCGATCCATTTAAGGATCGGGTCTGATTATTGTCTAATCCCTCTTAAAACCTTCAGCTGCTCATTTGGTCTTGGGTGTTCTTCGCTGAAGTCACCGGAATGAGGTTTATTTGTTTTAATGCTGCGTAGTGGAAACTGCCTCTGTACACTGGAACCCTGACCCTTGGCTATTCAGTCCATTAATGGCCATGTGTACAATGACTACGTAGTCCTACGGACACTTATGTGAAGTCGAATTTCAGGCTTTTATTGTGCATTACTGCGTATTTTGCCTGTTTTTCAGGATGTCACTGTTTTTCCAGAGTGTTTAATCAGGCTTATGTTTAAAACGATAGCATGTTACAGTATGACTCAGGAGCTTCTTTCTGTGGGTGTTTCACAAGTAAAAGTTTAGACAACATAATTTTGTATATTTGTCTCAAAGTTCAGAGCGCCTGCACGACTTCCTTCTCCCACTATCAGACAGACGGTGAGTGAAAAAGGCAGAGGCGTTCATTCACTTCCTCGTGTTTGTGGCAGCAGCCAAGCGATTTCTGGTGTGTTGCTTAAGAGGCGCAAATAAAACCTGATTTCCTCTCCGTCAGGTTGAATAAGGCAAGCGGTCGTGCTGGCTTCCAGCAAATCATTTGGCATGGAATATGAGTTGGTGTGAAAGGGATGCCCTGAACATTATTTTAACAGGGACGTCGATGATGTCAATGGCTTGCGTCAGTTCATGTCACGTCTCCTCTCCGGTGTCAGAACTGGCACCAGGCAGCATTCATCTCCTTTCGGCCTGGCCCTTTTTTAGCCGCAGAAGTGCACTGCTCGTCACGTGAAGCGTGGGGGTTTGTGTGTGTGAGCGAAAAAGAAAGACTAGATGGGCAGTGGGAAGATCTGGATTGTAGAACCTTTGAAAAGAACACGAATGATCACCGAGCAGAGGAAGGAAGATCTCCCCATCTATTCCAGTGCGTCTTCAATCAATATGTAAGCGGTAAAGTGAATTACACCTGACCTGACAGGATATTTCCTTTTTAAAGAAATCTCTTCTGAACTATTCTGCTGCGAAATGCTTTCTCCCCCGTTTGTTGTTGCAATTGCCGTGACTCTTCTGGATAGACTTTCTACTAGATTTGAATGTGGGGATCCGAGCCACAAGAGCGTTAGTGATGTTGGGTCCTGATCTCTGTAGAACAGTTTTGGGTTACAGTCTTCATTCCAGTTTGTCTCAGAGGTTCAGTCCAGTGTGGTTGAGGTCAGGGCTCTGTGCAGGCCATTAAACTTTACTACTGGCAAAACATATGAACATTTGTTCATATGGGGATTGTGATACAGGAACCACGTATAGGCCTTTTATTTCCACTGACAAGAAGTTGTAATACTAAAGCATACAAAGACGACATATTCACTTATGTGCTTCTAACTTTATGACCACAATTTTGGGAAGGCCATCTCACTTTGATGGTAAGTCTATAAGATACCTGAGCCTTGTCACCTTTAAATGTCAGTGCTATCTCACCCTGTCTGTGCACACAAAGCAGAAATGTTAATTTTGGTAAACTGTTTAGTTTTGGAAATAGCATTTTCAATGTGTGTAGGGGCCAGCTGTTAGATTTGTGCAACATTTTTTGAAGGCAGCCTTCAATGGAAATGAAGAATCGTGTGCGTACATGCAGCACCTTGTTTAAACTTGTAATAGCAGTTTTAAAGTCTCACAGTAAAACCCTTTAGGGAAAAACAGTTCTCTTTTGGGAACTGAAACCATCATTGAACTGAAGGGAATATCTTTAGTTGCTGAACTGTGACTGCAACCTGCACCAATGGTGTCCATGTGACAGGATTTGTGGATGCCCATCCCTTGTTCTTGATTAATCAGTAGAGTAGGTATGTGCAGTGCTGCACCCTTTTCAGAGGAATGCAGATTATATTTATCCTGCTTTTTTGTCCGAGTTTATTTTAAGAGCGAGTATATACAAAAGAATTCCAGGTAAAAATTATTCAGAGAATGTATATATTTTTTGTTAGGTTGCTTTTAGTTTTTCCCATGAACATCTTCTGATCTAATCATCTGAATAGGCAGGAGATCCAGCAGCCATGTGGCGCCTGCTATTTGTGTGTGTGAATAGCAGAAGCAGTTCTGCAGAGTACACTATTCAGTCTTCAGCTACATCTCACAGTGGGTAATATCTCGGTTATTATGCTATATAGTTTAATATTATGGTAACGGTTACCTTTTTAAAATTTAATTTTGCATTTGTTTCTTGATTTATTTGTTTATGGACATATGGATTATTATTTAAAGTAGTTTTTACCAGTCATACATGCAAGATCAATATTCATTGATGATCCTGGCACACATTTTGCTTTGCGATTCTGCTTACATTCAATTGTTATGTCCTTAATGCTGGAAATGCAGCACACTGAATCACAGTGGTTAAAATCCCTGCGGCTTCACACCTGTACTAACCTTGTAGTTTCACATCCACTACACCTGAATTATTTTAATAATAAAGGAAGTGAGTACATGAATGAACAATGCAATGCATGATTTGTCATTGTTGCATACTTGAGGTCACTGCAGGTCATGCAGGCCTTTATAGAATCCATTATAACTTTTAATGTTACTGTCAGAAACAAAGGGTAACATTTAAGATTAGAATGGATTCACATAATGCTTGGGACTTTTTTATAATTCAGCGTTTTAGTCATGTATTGAGCAGTGCTTACTTGTATATTTTTAACCTGTGCAAATATGGTCTTGAATGAGTTCTCAGTATGATAGTGTTAATGGGACTGCATCATTAATGCCACACAAGTTATGGCCTGATTTTAGTAAATTTTTTAACTTGCTACAAAAACACCAAATGGCTCTGACTACTACCTCAAAAAAATGCTGTTTGTGTCTGTTACTGTTATAAGTTGTCCTCTGTTTATTGAGATGCAAGGTTATTTCTAGTGGTATCTTGTGATCATGCTTGTTTGTCATTGCCTGGGGTCCAAACTATTCCTCGGGAGGTCAACATGCAGCTGTTTTATATAAAAAAAAAACAGGTGGTCTATTTTAATAAGCTAGTGAATAGTTCCCTGAAAATCTTGTACCTTATAAAGGTATGAAGAGATGAATGTAGATTTTGGGAAAATGTATCCATGTTACAATTTCATGCTGAATTTTAGCTTTGTGCTGGGTTTCACTTCAGCCAGTTTTGCTAGCTGTTAGAGATAACCGAGCAATCTCCAGGAAGAAATAAACAGCTGATAATGAAGTTGTAGCGGAGTGTATTAGATTTGTGAGATTGTGTGCATTTGTCCAGTCTTACTCTTACTACCACAGATGGAAAGTTTTCGAACTCAACGATTAGGGCTAATGTAATATGCAAATCTGTTAAATCTTATCCTTTGATCGTAGATTTAAAAAATGATGTATATTTAACACACTTAGCTGGCTAACTTGTCACTGATAGTTGTTTTTGCTTAATAGAATGTACCAAGTCAGTCATTGCTGCCCTTCATACCTGCAACTTGTGCCTGCAACAGTTCGCTACATAAACTCCTTGTTTCTGATGATTTTGGTAGTGTGCTATATAGTAAGTGGAACATGGTTTACATTTGGGTTAAAAACGCTGGTTTATCTTGCTGAATCAGTGATCTTTTTTTGTATCTCTTAACTTAATAACCAGTGACAGCAGGTGTCCAGGCTCAACTTTGTAGTATACACAGCCGTAGTGTTGCATAATTAATTGTATTTATATTGATGGTGGTCAATTATTTTAAATAGCAGTTTTAGCATTTATAAACATGCAGTTATTTAAAAGTCAGATTACTATAAAGATAAGATATACCTTTATTCATCCCACAGTGGGGAAATTTCTCGTCTAAAGATGCTTTGAGCACAAAGCATCGATCAAGGACATTTTAGAACTGACCCAAGAGCCTGCAACATATGTTTGGGCTTTAAAGATGGGTGGCAAGATGAAAGTCTTTCATTTAAACAACAAAACACGCAAGCGTGGCTAAATGTATCAAAAATGATAGATCCCGGAACCACGTGGTATGTGTTATGATCTGATTAGTTTTAAGTTTAATTTTTGATGGCCTTAATACCGAAAGTCTTTGTTGGTTGAGCTTGAATCAACAATTTTTCATTTAGCATGCAGTGTGGCATTGAACCTCCTGCTTTCACAGAACAGAAACAGCTCTTTTCTCCGTATTTGCAAGCTATCAACCACAGCCCTTTTCCTGTGGCTGATTCAATAACCAGGATACTCAACAATCATTGTTTTTAAAAATGGCTTTTAAATAACGTTTATTAAATTTTTTACCACAAGGATGCATCTTTTTTTGCTGTTTGTTTTACATGGGGGGGGTGTTTTAATTTTTAACACTGATTAAAACCGTGTGGTCCCTTTAGGGCCTGACAGAAATGAAAGCAAGCCAGTCATGATATAGCTGTCAAGTTCCTGAAGCATGTGACTGGAAACTTGGGTAGGAAATAAGCCCAAGTGGGTGGAGCGTCTAACTCGTCGTCAGTCAGCAGTAATCTGTGTTGTCTCGGTTTTGCAATGTACAATAAGTGATTTTTCCTTTTTAGCTCCAGCCAAACTTCTGGTGGCTCTCTTTTCATAATACACATTGGTACATATAGTTTGCACACACATGCATTTTTAGTATGGTGTAACACTTTCCATGCATGTCCCCACCTACCCTCTTCAGCCTGTTATGTTACTTCCTGTTTAACCACAACCCTTACAGAATGAGGACAGTAAGAATAATTCTGCACTGGAGAGCATTCTTGTTTGAAGCAACTTGCTATTTTCTGGTTCATCATTTCCTCATTTATAGTGCAAATGACTGTTGAACCTGTTTTAAATGTTTCTCGAAGCATGTACTTGATCATGCTCTGAGAGAAGGGGCTGGTCAGTATTAGTAAGATTTGTTATATTAGCGTAATTTGGTGGTACTGATAATATAGTGTTAATGTAAATGAGTTTCAGTTAAGCAGTAACTTACAGCTTGAGAAATTATTTAGAAGCACGTCAATAATAGTAATATTCTTTTTAAATATATTTTCTTTCAACACATGGCACATTAATCACTTTGTTTGTCGTATAAACAGACATCTCACTCTAAACTGTTTTATGATTAGGTCTGTGACTCCTCTAGATTGTAAGGTGCATAGTCTCATCATTTTTTCTTCTGTTTTTACTCCTGTATGGTGCACATCGATATGTCGGCAAAGCAGCAGAGCACAAGCAAACATTACATACTTTACATTGGGTGTTCCAAATCTGTTTATTTGTCGATGCATTGCAGAAAGCCCTATTTTAACTGAAGTGCCCAGATTGGAGCGCTGCATGATGATCGCCCTGATTGCAGCACTTCTTCAATACTCACCATGACTCGACATCAAGCGCAAAATGCAAGCAATAGGCCTGGTGTTCTCTAAGAACAGGGGAGCCTCGTAATCACAGACTGGAGTACGAAATCAGGAAGAATAGCACTCGTACGAGTTATCATATAAAGAACATGCCAAAGAGAATGTCCGTCTCGCTCTATGTTCCCAGTTAAATGTGTACCAGTTAACATGTGAATTGGGAATAAGCTACTTGAATTTCTTTTGTCTATTTAACCTCAGCTTTTAATATATACACCAATCAGGCATAACATTATGACCACTGACAGGTGAAGTGAATAACAATGATTATCGCTTTGGTTAACGTCCTGCTTGGAAACCTTGGGTCCAGTCATCTCTGTGGCTGTTACTTTTACAAGTACCACCCTCCCAAGCAGTGTTGCATTATGTACACACTTTCATAGAAATGGTACTTCCTGAGTATAATGCACCATGCCACATAGCAAAAATGGTTTAGCAATGGTTTCCCCAGATCTCATTCCAATCGAGCGTCTATGGGATGCGGTGGACAAACAAGTCCGATCCATGGAGACCCCACCTCGCAACTTAGAGATTTAAAGATCTGCTGCTAAAATCTTGTTGCCAAGATAACACAGCACAGTTTTAGGGGTCTGGTGGAGTGGCCTCGTTAGGTCAGGGCTGTTTTTACAGCAAAAGGGGACCAGCGCTATATTAGGCAGGTGGTCTTAATTCTATGCCTAATCGGGGTTTGTATGTTGCTTTGGACAAGGGCGTCTGCTAAATGCCACAAATGTAAATGGTGTGTGTGTGTGTGTGTGTGTGTGTGTTACTGATGACTAGTGATGGGCAGCAGGGTAAAGACGTCACAATGGAAACAGACATATGTCATCCGACACGTGGCACACCACGCTGCCACGTGTGTCTCACAGAGTAAATTAAGAACAAGCCTTAACAAGTTTGCCTCAATGACTGTTCCTGTGATGAAAACAAACTTTTGGTAAAAGTAAGGACATGCAAACTTTCACTTAATGGCAGAACACAAAAACTCTGCAGAGCGATAATGCTTTATTGAAGAAGAAAAAATACTTGAGTACAGACTAAATTAACTGGAAAACTGACCACATGACAAAAACTAGAAGTTTTTGTTTGGTTTTTATTTAGTTATTTATTTATTTTGTGCTCAAATCTCATAAGTCCCTCTTCACTACACATGACAACACTCTAGGGCGTTCACTTTTATTATGTTCTAAGGATACAACAAAATGAATAGGATGTCATTTGGGATTTGCTGTAACTAGAGCTGGAATGCTGTTTGGGTTGTAGTCAAGCTTAACAGTGATTTTATTTATTTTTAAGTGTAATTCAGAATGAACATTAAAACATTTACTTGCAGTTTAACTGTGATGTTGCCACTTGGAATTTGGAGAAGTAGGAAAAAAAAAAAACCATAGCTGACTTTCGGTACAAATAAAAACGTTTGTGCCTATAGAGAAGTGATTCTGGCAAGAGGAATTCTCAGTTGATGCCTGCATTTTTAGCACAACCCTTATGCTGTAGGAATAAATTTGATTATAGCTGTGTAATTTCTGCATAGTTGGTGGACATGGTAGAAATTGCAGGAGCAATCATATATGTATAAAAGTAACATTGTACCATACTAGACCCCCCAGGTCTCCTTCGGTCTCCTTACTCAATTTTAGTGTCTATCCTCATGAATGCTTTTGTGGCTGAATGAGCCCAAGCCCCCACCCAGTCATGTTCCAAAATCTAGTAGAAAGCCTTCTTAAAGGAGTGGAAGTTGTAGTATAGTAGTAAAGATCTTTAATTGATGTCAAAGGTTATTTAGTCTACACCAGTGTTTTACCTCTTAAAATATTTGTAGTCGGTAACCCCACACAAAACTTTATATGCCAGTATATGTAATTGGTTTGTCATTTGTTTGTGTAGTGGATCACAAGCTCTACGTCAGATAGTGTGTTATCGTGGAATGTGTAGTATGCTGTCGTCTGTATAGTCTCACTTTCTTGGGCTGTAGCGTAGATAGAGAGTCTGATACTAAGTCAATACGTGTGGTCAGGAACTGTCAACATTCAAAGAGAGGGGCACTTTGACTTCCATGGCAGATGGCTAACCAGTTTTTTGCCCTCAGATTATGTTAACAGTGATGTCTGCTTTAAACAAAATGCTGATAGTTTTTAGAATCCTGTTGCCAAATTATCAGTCCAAAGACACTTAGGTTCTTCGAAAAGCTCCCTGTGTGGTGTTCAAAAGCTTGTTTTTCCTGTTAGTAGTGTATAGAGACAATTAGATTGCAACTTCAACGTTAGTCAGGATAACATACAGAACAGCTTTGTAACCTGTCTTTAAACCTTAAGGAGATATATATTAGTGCTGCATGAATAATTGTATCGCATTCGCTATGTCAGCTTGTGCGTTTTGATTTAATGAAATAAAGAAGTGCCTGTGTGGACACTTACATTTAGTTTGCAGATTTTCCACGCCGCTAACGAAACAAAAAAAGACCAGATAGTCTCAGTTTAGGTAGTGCACGTGTGGCGTGTGTGGGCACGTGACTTTCCGGTTTGCAGCACGCTCCCTGTGTTATATGGCGATATTTATCTTTAACATTACCAATACTGAGCAGAGAGAGGAACTGTGCAAGATTTGCTAAATTAAAGTGACTACATCACGTGGCAATATGACAAATCTGTAACAGATCTCACTGATTTCTTGTATTTTTCACTTTTGCCCCGCCGCTTTCCTTTTCCTCATACTCATGCCAGGACACACACCCGCTCGCAGTAACGCGCATCTTTCCTCGACGCCAGCGTGTAACCCGCGCACTCGCTGATTGGCACGCCTTCACCTGGCATCCTACTCTTTCCCACACACATCCCCATATTTGTGGTCAGCTCTTCCCGGTATATCGCTCTCTTTTCGGTGTCTGTTACATCCTGCGTAAAACAGGGCTGTTTATAACCATTTGAAACCCTGGGCAAGATTTCTATTGTCACCCTTCCATGTATCTGCCCTCCCACCATTATGCTCTACTCCCATACCATACAAATCTTTAGTAATCTTCCATAAAAAAAAGATTAAGCACAATTAATAATAATGATTTAAAAATTGCCTGAATTCAAGTATGTAAACATACTGTATCTTAATCTTCAGAAGAAAAACAGGTACTGTAAATAATCTAAACGGGCTGAGGGCAGTGGCAGGGCATTCCCTGTTTGAACAATGTTTAAATTATTTTTGTAAAAATGTTTTTATTTATTGTTTTATTTAATTCAACTGTATCTTGAAGAAAAAAATGTTTTGTTAATGCAAATGTTAATTAAAAAAGTAAAAAATATTTCCTTTTAAAAACCTCTATAGCTTTACAAATGCACATTTTAGCATTATCACTAATGCGTATGCATTTTCCTTGCTTTCTTTACCAATCAAGTGGACTCATGAAACCATTTATTATAGTGCTAACGCAATATTGACCACAATCGCAACATGATTTTTTCCAAATCGTGCAGCCCTAATATATGTGTACAGGTGCAACTCAATAAATTAGAATATCATTAAAAAGTTGATTTATTTTAATAATTCAATACAAAATGTGAAACTTGTATATTATATAGATTCATCACACACAGACTAATATATTTCAAGTGTTTATTTCTTTAAAATGTGATGATTTTGGCTCACATTTAACAAAAAACGACCAACAAATTAGAATACTTCATAAGACCAATCAAAAAACATTTTTAGTAAATCGTTGGCCTTCTGGAAAGTATGTTAATTTACTGTATATGTACTCAATACTTGGTAGGGGCTTCTTTTGCTTTAATTACTTTTTTAATTACATTATCCAGCTTCTTTAGCGATGAGCTTTTGTGTCTTACCCTCCATGTGCAGGGTGTCAATGATCGTCTTCTGGACAACTGTCAAGTCAGCAGTCTTCCCCCATGATTGTGTAGCCTGAACCAGACTGAGACACCATTTAAAGGTTCAGGAAACCCTTGCAGGTGTGTGGCTTCCTGAGTCTAGCAGGTGGCTTTCAATCAGGGGGAGGGAGAAAAGGATCATACATGGTCTCAGATAAATGTAGGCATCTCATTTTTCATGCCATCTTCATAAAATGTGAAATATAATCTCATGAGACCTGTGGCTTTTCTGGATTGCTACAGAACTAATTTTATGTATTTATATATCTATATATAAATCATCTGTAACGTATTAGCTTTTTGAGCATCATCAAATTTGACAGTAAAGCCCAAAGTGCCTTCTTTAAAAAGATATCTAAATTGTGCATGTAGCACACTTTTGTCAGGAACTGAACATTTAAATTTATGTAGGTCATTTTCAGTCCCAGAATTTGGTCTGGTTGGGACGAACCAGACATAGTCTCAGATAAATGTTTTGTAGGAATCTCATTTTTCACGATATCTTCATTGAGTTTGAAATATAAACTCATGAGACATGTGGCTTTCAACCCAGTTCTTTTCTGGATTGCTCCAGGACTGATTTCATGTGTTTATATAGGAAATAATAAAAATGTTTAGTGCCTGAAGTTTATATTTACAGTACTTCATCATCTATATCTTTTTCAGCATTTTAAACTTAAAATCCACTAAATTGTGTATGTAGCCCACTTTTCTCATTGAAATTCAGGTAGGTCATTTTCAGCTGAGAGTCCCAAAAGTGGGGGTGAATGATAACAGGTTAAAAAAACATTGTATAATCAATTTCTGCTGACTTGTCTTAGGTTCATTGTCCATAAAATCTCTGCTTTTGGGAGTAAAAAAAATGTCTCTCTAAAAAGAATTTGAGTATAGAAAAGGGAACTGCCCTTTAACTACTATACAAGGGACTAGTTTCTGTGAAGAAGCAGGAGTTAGATTTTAATGTCACAGTTAGAATAACATGTCAGACGCTCTCTTGTGATGTTTGCGAGTAGGTTTAAATCAAAATTGAAAGGCCTAAATTAGAAAATAAATCTTATGACCTTATCTCTCTTGGCCGTCCGGACAACTGAGATTTATGGTTTTAGACAGAAAATCTTTCTATTATTCCGGTTTGAAAGTCCTGCATTCTAATTTAATATGAACAACAGATTGTTCAACATTGCTTGCCATGAACAATATGGCAGCCCCCATGCAGATACAATTTATGACTTGTTTGTCCTTGGCAGAATAAACGTTGATATCAGATTTGTTAAATCATTTACAGTGTAGATGTGCTGCTTTATTAAGATAAGTTGAATAGCTTACATCCTTTGAGGACTTTCCGGTCCTTGGACAACATAACGTGGAAAAACCCCACGGGGGAAGAGTGTTCTTAATAATGGTCACTATCTTTGGCTTAGTGCCATTCGACAGTTCAGTGTCATCTGATGACTGGGGAGGGAATCCACCTGTCATGCAGTACAAAAAAAAACAGTATGTCAGGGTGGGTAGTTCAGTCTTCCTGTGTGGACTACAGTGTTACACACTAGTCACAGTGAAACCATTTTTTGCAGACAAACATTTTTTGTCATCCTTCCTGCGTTATCTTTGTGTCTAAGGACATCTGCTGGAGGGATGCATATTGCCTCCAGACCTGCTTTTCATCAAGCTTTTATAAACAAACAGCCATTTGAACTATGCAAATAAACATCTATTCAGGTGCTTTTACTAAACTACAAACCAAATAACTATTTAGTTGATATGGAACACTTGGATTATTATTATTTTTTTTTCTGTTTATCAGGCACCAGATTTACTTAGTACCTTTTATATAGATACTGTAGTATCCATTACATTTGTTTAAGGTGTCTTGTCTGCAGCTGAAACCTTTTTCAGCATGCTAAAATAATAGAATCTTTAAAATGAAACTTAAATTTGATTAGCATTGCATTAGCATTGGTATGGCTGTTCTGATGAAACATTATCAGCAAATGCTATATGTGCTTTTAGCTGTGACATCTGGAGGTAAACGTTTCTTTCTGATCACAGGCCATGCGTTCCTGCAAACATTTTCTGGGATATTTTTATATGACGGCATGTTACGAGTTTCAGTGATCACTTTTTTAGTGTGACACACAATTTTTCTGCTGTTTATTGGTGTATTAATTGTCAAAAAACATTTGTGAGACTGTTGTTTTCAGTTTTTGTTATAAGGATCCTCTTTCCATTGTTGGGAAACTTACTGACTCAATTCTGTTTTTAAAAAGTTTAAAAGAGAAAGCTAAATAAATTTTTTATGCATATTAAAAATGATTAGATTATGTGTCTGCCATACAAGCCCTTATGTACAGGAGTAAATGTGATAAAAGCAGTAATGTATTCAAATGTATAGTGAATAAACTAGATGTAACGGTAAGGGCAGTATATTTATATAGAATTCATGTACACCTTCTGACCAATCAGATTCAAGAAATTTTTTTTATATTTTTAAAGCAGTTTACATTGGATTATGTACTACTAAGTAACTACTGAGAGCTTTAAGCTCTAACTTAACTGACATTACTTAATGTGCATCTCTTGTCATCTACTGAGGTGATGGATGGTCAACTATGGGCAACAAGAGGCATTAGCCTAGTGATAGACACGTGCACAGAAAAACACCAGGAACAGGGATTGTATTTCTCTACCATGAGGCATTCTGAAACATAAATGAAGCTAAATTGCTTGACCGGGAACTGCGCTTACATCACTGGAGTCCTCTTGGAACAGTTCAGTGGTGGTTACAGTGTGTTCCCTGCATTTGTGTGGGAGGAATTGCTGAGTCATCGCAATAAATAACTACTCCTAATGTCTTTAGATAAGTTACATGGCTGAAGAATCTATACTCATGTCCTATTGTTGATTGGTCTCTCAAATATTGTACAGGTTTTTCAATGGGGGAAAAAAAAAATT
Organism: Silurus meridionalis; assembly: GCF_014805685.1. Classification (NCBI taxonomy): domain Eukaryota; kingdom Metazoa; phylum Chordata; class Actinopteri; order Siluriformes; family Siluridae; genus Silurus; species Silurus meridionalis. Next base: position 12,721,357 of record NC_060902.1, read on the forward strand.
AGACCTTACCTATTACTTTTCAAGTAGAACAAGGGAAATTAATGAATATTAGTTACAGGCCCTAGGCCGCCTTCTGCTTTAGCATTGGTTTTCCTGACAGATGTCTTTAATTAGATCAAGGCACAAACTTAAACGCGTGCTTCAATATGCACAGTGTTCCGATCAACAGCTTTATCAGTAGAGTGCACACTTGCGTACACATTGATCACCAATATGGAGGATTTAAAACCAAGGGTTATAAAACCAGCACAAGAAGTTTGGCACACCCACCCCAGCCTGTTGTCTCCAACCTCTATAAACAGAAGCAGGTGGAATATGCCATGTCTCTCCCCCTCTTCCGTCCTCCTGAAGCCCCTCACCCTGCTTCTTTTGTGAAACCATCGAAGGACTTCTTTGTGCTGAGCCTCTGGAAGGTGAATGGGCCACATCTGCCATCCTCCCACTGAGCACATGACTTGCTTCTAAAAGGGCTCGGGCAGCAGATGGGCCAGAGATTGTCTGCAGATCTGCTAGCGTCTGAGGCCAAAAAAGCCCCTCTTTTTTTGGGGGGGGTGGGGTTAATCTACTTGGGTTTGGACAGTACTGCATCCGGTATGATCTTATGTGTGATGAGGGCATTTAGTTGGACGTACATGTCTGGTTAATTTTTTTTGTGAGTCAATGTGCCGTATATGTAAGATTACTCAGTTTTTGTCATAGGCTAGAAGTTTGTGGACATCTGACCATCACACACCATCACAGATTTAGCCTCAGTCTTTCTGGGTTTTTCACCAGATTTTTTTTACTAGATTTGCCTGTTCAGCATTAGCAAGAACAGACAATGATTTCAGGCGAGAAGGTCCAGTGCACGCTTAGTTCTTCTTGAAGGTGTTCAGTAGGGATTCAGTAGGGTCATGATTCAAGTTTAGACAACTGAAGCATCCTAGTCATTAAGAGTGCTTTCACATTTGCAGTCTTAAGTTGGTTTTTCTTTTGGTTTTATATTTGAAAACATGGCAGTCATTCTTTTGTATGTCTGAGCATAGTGAATTCTATGACTATTTCATTTATAGATCTGCTTTCAAGAGAAGCAACTCGGTACATCCAGTCCTTAATTAACAATACTGCAGGAAATCAGTCAAACATTTACTTTGGGTTCCGGACAGCATTTTTTCCCTAAAATAATTTACCAGTGTTTGTAAACCATGTGTCAACCTCTTGGGCCATGTGCCCAACACAGCCTGCTTCCTGAATTAATTCATGAACTCTACTATTGAAATATGAATACTGAAAAGGCTTGTGTTTAAAACTTGTCATATAAAATTCAAAGCGGAGCCTTGGTTCAGAGCTCATGGTTCATGTTTCTTGGACATGTCTCACATTTAAAAAATGATTCAAAAATGTGTCAGGTGTTTGTCGGTAATTCAATCCAAATCGCATCACCCAGAGCATGAACACAATTGAGTTGTTATCCTAAGGGCATGCATATTTTAATAGAAATAAGACTGAGAGTTCTTTAAGCCCTTCTTGTGGTTATATATTTTGTGTGTGTATATAATGTGTATAATAAAAAACTTTTGTAATATATACATGGGTGTAACAGTGCATAATATTTTTATTCTTGGTTCAATGTTATAGAAATTTTGAAATTCATTTCTAAAACAATTTTAAATAAAATGCCTGTCTGGTGAAATATTAATATTTTTTTATATTTAATAAATTTGTCTAAATCTAAATAATGCAATACACATTTTTTGTTAATTAAATTGTCATCAATTAAATTGGCACAAATAAAACTGATTAAATAAAACGGAATAAATAATAAAAACAATTCAATAGTTTGCTTTGGTTAGATCCTACGTTCTGCGCAACGTGTTTCAGCATACTTTAACAAATGTCTTCATTTCTTCCATCCATCATTCATTCACTCCCTCGATATGTGGAATTGTCAGGATCATTGTGTGTTGTGTTTTCAAGTTTAATAATAATAATATTTCAAACAAATGCTCTCAAAGTGGGAGGCGGAGACTAAAGCTGCTTGTGGTCTGCCACTGAATATGGATTGCATTCGGAACACGTGTTTTTGGTATATAATATAATAATAATATAATACACCCTAAATTATAACATCTATTCATTATGTTCATGTTTTTGTTTGCTTAACAGGACCATACAAATTTGTGTATCTTGTGTTGAAGCAGTTAAAATTTGGTGCTTTGAGTACAATTCTCTTATACCACTGGACTTTCAACGTGACACCTCATGGCAAAGAACTCTCTGAGGATTTAAGAATTAGAATGATTGTTCTACACAAAGGTGGCCTAGGCTCTAAGAAGATGGGTAACACCCTGAAACTGAGTTACAGTACAGATAGGGTGTGTTGTTTTGTTATTTGTCTTTTGGCAGAATTTTTGTTTCCTCTGGGAAACAGGAAGGTGCCTAGACTAAATCACTCGATTCATAGGTGATGGCTTACTGCCAGGTTCCACCCCCCTCTCACACCACATCACACGTGACACACGGTTCACGTTTCAGTTCGAGCCATACCACCTGCCTTCCTTTCTCTCACTGCCAGTTTTATTAGCTATCTGATCTCTTAACACTTCAGTCAAGTCCAATTTTGACAGTCAATTTACATTTCATAATCATATTGCTCTGCTGTAGACAGGTCTTCCGTGGTTGTGCTTTAAAGTAGCAATAGTCTGATACGAATATGTGCACACTCACACACTATGACCTCCTCAATACATAAATGCACTTCATATTAGTACGGTATTTAACCTTTCTCAAGCACTTGTTTGCTCTTTGGGTCACAAGACCATTACATATTGGCAGTACATGTGTCAGGAACTCAATAATTGACATAAAACCTCCTGAAAGAATCCCTTTTAATTATTATTATAATTTTTTTTTTCTAATGTTTTGAAAGGATGGAAGACAACAAACAAATAGTGCTTCCTGGTAAGTCTTTAACGTTAAGAATAGCGAAATATAATGCATCTTCGCCAGCATGTAAATTCAGGACTTATTTTACATGGTTATTTCTTTTGGAAAGGTAAACTTTGGAGATATTCAGTAAAAATTATATGCTGGTGAGATTCCCAGAGGTACTCTGGGTCATAATTTTGCTATTCCAGCAGTATTCAGTGTAAGTGGTCTAATTCCAGTAGTGGGCCATCAGGGCCAGCAAGGTCTTCTCTGTTGGCCTAAACACTATCAGAAGCACTGACTTACATTTACAACCTAAATTCTAATATTTGTTCTATAAAATTGTATTAATTTATTCCCAACAGTTTATTCTCCTTATTTCGTAGCTTTTCTCTTGACTGCACTGCCTCCAGTACGTGTATGTGGATGTTAGTTTTTTTTTTTTTTTGTCCAATCAGATTTCAGCCTCTATGTGCTGCCATTTCAATCTAATCTGCACAGGGCCTTCACAATCACTAGTGCTGGCCAGTGTACCGTCGACTATTTTATCAATGGGTCTGTTTCTTTAACCAATCAGATTTCACAGCTAGCAGGCCCGGAATAGCATCAGCATTTTTCCGTCCTCTGATTGATTGGTCGGAGGCAAACTGTTACAGACAAGTTCGACTAGCAAAACACGTCTGTAGCTCTGCACACATTAATACATTAGAGTTAGATTTTTTTATGCCAACAATGGCTAACGGAGGAAGAGAAACTGATTTGGTCTCAGACATTCTTAAAAATTCTTAAACATCCCGAGAAGAGGTCAGCCAACATTGCCTGTTTCTCTGTAATGCCATGTTGTTATATTTCGTTTTTGTTTAGTATTGATGGTTTCTATAATTGCTACGTGATTGTGGTAATCATGTGAGGTGGATTAAGTCGGGTAAGTCCCCACTGAAGGCCCAGCTACCGAATGCATGGCCCGCCACTGTCTAATTCTAATATAGGAATTACATATGTATATGTAAGTATATTTTTCTGTATAAATTATATATAATTAAACTAAATATTCAAGCATTTAAACGTAGACTATAATTAAAGACTATAATATAGACATAATCCAACTGTTGTAGTGGACAAATGCTATAAAAAAAGAATGGAATAGAGAAATGCAGCAAACTAACAGGATTGATAAAAAAAAAAAAGGGAACAGAAAATACATTTGTGTACAAATGCATAATCATTCACTGAAACCCACAACAGTGACTATAAACGTAGTAGTTTACCGCTGCTGTTATTTGCTGCTTTCAGATTTAATCCACCACTGTGTCTGTGAACTTGATGCTAGCTAGCCACGCCAGAATGGATCTAGTACGACTTTTCCGTTATAAATAGTTTACACGATAGCACTTTATTAAACTATACAATTTTTACATGAGGAGGATATTCAGTTTTTTGCTTACTGTGCTGATGTTTTGCCTTCATCTCTGACACCAGTGTGTTTTCTTTTCATGTGCTCGTGCATCACTGTGGTACTTCCATGCCACACAAGCTCCGCTTTGCATAACTTGCAGGTACAGTTTTTATTTGTTGCGTTTAATATAAAATGGTCTAATGGCTATCATTTAATTTAAAATGTACCATTGCGATGCAGTTAATATAAAATACTCCTACGACCTGTGACGCACACCTTTTCCTGCTGCCGGTTGACCTGTACTCTGCACCAATTTGCAAGTGAGAAAAATTATTAGTTTCAGGGAATTATTAGGCAGAAAGGATGTATGTGTTGCCTTTATAAATTATCCCTTTTTGCCATCCAGTCCATATGCAGCTAGTGAGAAGGCATTAATGAAGTGGCACCTAGTTAAAGACAACTGCAGCTTTTCACTGTATGACAATGGAAGAGTGGGAGAGGAAGACCGTCACACAGACTGGTAGTGCCTGTCATGCAGTGTGTGGATGACATCAGCCACAATTTCACAAACACAAAACCCAACACACTGCTGATGCTGACTTTATTTATTTATGCCTAAATAAAGAGTGTTATAGGATCAGCATGATCCAATAACACCCTTTAATTATACATTTTTTAATAAAAAGTCAGCTGTTAATATTATACACGTTACATTTTCTACAAAGGTTTTGGCAAAATGAAGATAGGAGTGCATTAAAAATCAAACACAATGATTGACGTACATTTTCATCAAACTTTGAGTATACAGTGCATTTCAGAATTGTTCATGATAACATAACTATTTCTATATGAGCGTGATTTATAATTATTATTTTTAAACACTATAATAAAGGATAAGGGCAACCAAAATATTTTATTAGCATTGAACAGATTGATTTACTTTATATTAGCACCCCCTTCTGGACAGAATGGCAAGCTTGGCAGAGCTATAAGTGGTGGGCATGAAGAGGAATCCTGAGTCCACTATGTTGGCGAGTCAGAGAGAGAGATTCCCTGTGAAGGCCAGTGCTATGAGATTCTTTCCATTGCCTGTCATGCATAGCTGCGTGGTGTAGTATAAAATGCACGTGTGTGTGCACCAGTGGATGAGCACTTTCTTATTATGGTAAAGGCTTACTTACAAGTACTTCCTACTGTACTGACATACGAACGCTGTATCATAAGTTAGATATTTATGTATTCAATAAAATTTCACTTACTTTCATTGAGCTGTCATTCAGCAAAAAACCCTTGGCTGTCATTATGTAACCTTAATCCCATGCTGCTTTAAAAAGTGTTCATGGTAGACAGAATCAGGGAGTGTGTCAATGTGTGTATCTAAATCAAATTCAAAATGTACCGCACAATGTACAAGACCTTTTTGAAAAAAAAAAACAAACAGGTGTATTGCTTAAAAAAACCTCTTAACAGGTGAAACATAACACAGATATCGACATACTTGCATTTAGGACTCTTAATAGATTGCTTTCGGATGGTTCTGTCTCTCATCTTTGTATAATTTGGATAAATCTGTTTAGGATGCACCAGATTCTTATTTAAAATCTCTTATGATATATCCTTTTGGGTTATTAGATTTTTTTTCCCATAACAATCATGATGGAAGATAAAGTGCAGGAAGTGTTGCAACTGCATTCATATGAATACGGTGCGTTTAGTGAGACATTTATTGTAAACTGCATCCAACCTGGCAACTTTGTAGTTCATGTGGGCAAGTTATTCCCAGCTTAACGCTCTCATCCTGATTAGCACCATGTCTGTGCACCAATTTCATTCAAGTTTACACTACATCTGAGGCGATGTTTACAAGGACTTTTTATTTGTATCCAACGAATACAAGCATTTGCGTCATTTGAGAATGAGTTGAGCACACACCGTGGCTTGCCAGTGCTTACGCTTGCAGTGATGCATTGGCTAACCAGCGATAGTCAGTGCCTAGTGGTACCTGTCGAGCATTTCTGGTGGTTGGGTTTTTTTTTATTAATTAATTAATTTATTTTTATTTATTTATTTATTTATTTAAAACATGTATGCTTTATGAGAGGGAAAAAAAAACATAAACAAATATTGATATTCACAAAATGAAACAAGAAAGTAGTTACTGTACTAATCTGTAGAATGTAATAGAAATAGAAAACACTTAAAATGTTTTATCTGAAGAAATGTATAATTTTGTGGGGAAAAATTTTCATTTTGAATTTGATGGCTGGTGCACAAAAAATTAGGACGGAAGCAACAACAGGCTGGGAAAGTGTTGCTAAAAAGAAACATCTGGAAGAACAAATGAGGTGAATTTTCTACAGGTCACTAAAACAATTGGGTGTGATGAGTATCATGTAGAGGCAGAGTCTCTTAGTGGTAAAGATGGCCAACCTACGAGATATTGCATCTACAATTGTGGTCTCAGAATAATGTTCCTCACCATAAAATTGTGAATGCATTAAATATTTCATTATCTGCTTAATGATACATAATATAAACAAAAGATTTAGAGAAACTGAACAAGGGCAAAAATCAATCAATATTTAATGCCAGTGATTTCTGTAGGTCATTGACTGTTCGCCATATCATCCACAAATGCAGGTTAAATCTCTTTCATTTAAAGAGGAAGCCATATGTGAACATGTTCCAAGAAAGTCTTCTCTGGGTAAAAGCTCTTTTAAATGGACTGGGGTAAAGTGGAAAATTATTTTGTGGTCAGACAAATCGAAATGTAAAATTATTTTTGGAAACCATAGACCCTTCATCATGAACTACAGAGCAGATGAACTGTCCCATCATCAGATCTTGGTTCAAAGGCCTGCATCTCTGATGGTATGGGGTGCATTAGTGCTTATGGAGAGACATCATCTATGCTAAAAGGTATATACTTGGTTTTATAGCAATGCTTGCTTCCACCCAGACTGGGTCTTTTCCAGGAAAGGCCTTGCATATTTTCATCAAGACAATCAAAGCATGGCTTTGTAGTAAAAGAGTCTGGTTGATGAACTGGCCTGCTTGCAGTGCAGACCTTTCGCCATGTGCATATAATGAAACAAAATATATGACGAAGACCCAGTACTGTCGGGCAGCTAGAACACATGTCCCTGTCCCAAATTTTTGGAGACTTTTTATCTCAATCACATCCAAAATTGCAAAATGCCACATTTCCTTAGTTTAAACCTTTGGTGTGTGTTGTGTTCTTTTGTGAATAAAATATGGGTTAATGAGATTTGAAAATAATTGCATTGTTTTTGTTTACATTTTACACAGTGTCCCGAAGTAATCAGGGTTGTATTTTATTGTTACTTACAGATGCACAGTCTTCAAGACTGTGTCAGAGATAAAATTAATTTGAGTATGTAAAACCTTCCTGGGTTTCACATCATGATAACCTTTTGAATAATTGATCATTTATGTCATGGCCTCCAGTTTACATTTACAAGATTTGTCAGAAGATTATGTCATCTGTGTGAAACAAATACATCTGATAATTGGCTTTCTTTTTTTTATTTGATAGCCACGTTTTAATTTTTAATTGGTTTATTTATCAATCCAGACGAGGAATTCGTTTCTCTAGACATGACATAAGCAATCTTTAAAGGAAACAGACTGGGGTGTGGGGAAGTTGCAAATCCCATAATTGTAGTTAGCAGTAGAAACCTTTCAAGCTGCTTGCTAGCTCAACCTTGTACACAGTTTGGCTGCTTCTTCTCTTCTTCTGAGCTACCCTGCCTTTCTTAATGAAATCACAGAAGGGCCCTAATGAAGGAAAATGTGGGGGTGTTTAAACAAATAAACAAAGATAGGACACATAGGCCAACCCTATGGGGAAGTACATTGTGTAATGAAAACGTGTGTCCAAAAGAGGGAGCCAAACCAACACAATCGGAATGTTTGACTGTTCGACATATTAGTTTTTTTATTTAGGGGAGGTTTGCATATTAGTCAGCTCTATAAACGAAACGTGCTTCATAATGCCTGCTATTTTATAACAAGGTTTACTGAACTGTTCTAATTGCTCAAATAATATTACATTCCTGCATGATGAGTAATATTTTAGTCTTATTTATTTGGATGCTTTCTGGGCGTCTGGCGAATGGGAGTCTTTTGCACATTTACTTATTTTGTACACATTATTAGGCAATGCATTAGTACAGTGAAATTAGCCAGCTAAAGACTTTTCAGAGATTAAAAACCGGCCACTGTCTGGGTTCAAGATGTCTTGTGGTTCACACACATGATGCTCGTTGTCAAGCAAAATCTTCTATCCAATCTTGCTTATTTGATTACATTGAACTTGTTCCGTAATACTATATATTTTTAATTAGTTCAACGCTTCCTACTATAAACTAGCAAACATAGATGCTCAGTTGCTTGTTTGCACAGTCAGTTTCTTTTCTAGTAATTGAATAGTTGCTGTTGTAACTCTCTTTTCGAATAACTGAGGTGCCATTTATGTTCTCCATCAGGCAACCGAATGCATACCTTTTTGCTATCAGCAACAAATTGTTTATTGTAAAATGATTAACCAATTGACACATGTACTGTGGTTTGTTGTTTGTCTGTTTGTTTCAGTAACTCTAAGCACACTCGTTAAATGATTGATTCCTCTCTTCTGCAGATGCTGCAGGACTGTCCCAAAGCCAGACGTGAGGTAGAATTGCACTGGCGAGCCTCACCCTGTCCTAACATCGTTCGCATCATAGATGTGTATGAGAACCTATACCAAGGTCGCAAGTGCTTACTCATCGTCATGGAGTGGTGAGTCATATGTCTGCCACAGTCATTCCTATGTCTCTGTTGCAATGAGTGAAGGCGCTGAAGACGTGCATCCCCAACCCAAAACGTGCTCGCACGAGAGTACGCAATAACGACATTTGAGTGCTTTCTTGACTGGCAAAATATTGATATTGATTCAGCTTGGTCTTTTCGCCCCGTGCTCTCTTCCTCCAGTTTACATTGCCTATTGCCTGCGTGCTACTTCCGTCTCATATAGCAAGCAGCGAAGTCAATTTTCTGTTATTGAATCATTTAAGTACCTGATATCAATCCCGGACTAACTCATTTCTGGTGCCATGTTGCTGTCAGAAGGTTTCACTCTGCAGTCTGTGTAAAACGAGTACTAGCAGATGTCTGAAACTCCAATTTATTGTAAATGCATGATCTGGCACTGCTGTTAGCATAAGTGAGCTAGGGGGAAAAACAGGCCCCTCGGTTTTAGCATATAGAACGCATGCATTCTGAGAGTGTGAACCTTTCTCTATATAGTGCACACAATAAACAAGATTAGTTTTGTCACGTATGCTTGTTTCTCTTCTAAATCATGCAGTACTCAAGACATATTTATCGTTATTTTCCTTAAACTACGAAGAGTTTTAAATTGCTGTGTATCATGAAACTTGTAGAACTTCCTGTTTCTGATTTAAGCAAAAAAAAAAAAAAAAAAAAAAAGTGGTTGTCTTTCATGCACATTCAATTTTCTTTCTCTTGCCTGCTTTAGCTGTTTCTTTTCTGTGTAATTGTTTGATATTCTGCTGGGAAGTCAAACCTTTTCCTTTATGCCTGTGAAGTTTAGATGAATTAGCATGCATAGCATGTACATGAAATTCTTACAAACCATATCTGTCTGTCTCTCTCTCCCTCTCTTTCTTATACACCTTTTTAAATGTTATATTGCCAGACAGCATTACTGTTGACTTTAAACCTTCTGACCAAGTCATATTGTACGGTAGATTATTTCAGTATTGCCTTACTTTTGTCAATACCCCCCCACCCTATAGAAGACAAGTGAAAAACAATCATCACACTTTGCCTTTTACTTTCTATGCAACATTCATTCCCAAAGCATGTCTGGTCACATGTTTTGAAGGTCTACACTGATTGAGATGCATGGCTCAATTGACAAAGATTTTGTGGTAATATTGGGACCCTAACCATTTAAAAAATAAAAATAAAAAATAAAAAAAGGCAAAAGTAAAGTAGTTTGCAATCTCTGTGAGCCTTTTGTTACATGACAATGTGAGTTTCAGACAAACCAATCAATACAGAATAAACCTTTTCTTTCATATTGTTTAGTGCTGCAGCTAATGATTAATCGATGGACTATACAGTAGAACACTATTACTAAAATAATCAAGTAATCAGATAAGAAATACTTTTTCTTTATTAAAAAGCAAATATAAATATACAAGAGGAAATAAGACTGGTAATTTGTTTCCTTTTTAGAAAACTGCTGAAATTGCAATCTGTGAAAGCTTTTTAGATCCATTTAGTGCAATTAATTGCTATATTACATTAAAATACAAATATATAAATAAAAAAAATACAAAACGTAACTGCACTTTCCACGCAAGGGTTGTGATATATAAAAAAACATTACTGGAGAAAACTCGCGCCTGTAAGTTACCTCTACGTACGCACACTGTGGAAACACGGAAGGCGAGAAGTAAAATTGGCGACAGAGAAAGTGTTTATAAATGAGACCTCCAGAGTTTAGCGGGTAGTACGTCAGTAATAATAGTCAGTAGGGAAACACAGTGCTCCGTGTGTAGTCAAATGGACTAAACGAACCACAAATAATTTGTTTCAGGCCTAATATTTTTCAGTGGTTAATTTGGAGGAGAAAAAATGATCTTGTTGTCCTTTTAGTTTTCATATTCTTTAGGATAGTTACCGTGTTTCTGATATGCTTAATTAGTCTGACTTAGGCACTGTTTTCGGAACAGTGTTGAAGTAAAGGGTTTTATTTTTTTCTCAGCGTAATACGGTTTAAGTTTCATAACGTAAAGCCTCTGGATATTCTTCTAAAAAGCAATGATTCATCATCACCAGGCATCACTGCATGATCTGCGGACTGACCGTCTGAGTTGAGAGGTCCTACCACATGTGGGAGTTCTGTGGTTACCTCATTGCATGCAGGGGTATGTCTCATTAAATCCCCACTATATATATCTGAGTCATCGTAAATTTACTGATAAATGCAAACCCAGCATAAAGGGAACACACTGGATTGGAAACCCCGAAGCACAAGTAGCTCACGTGAACTTTAGCTTCCTTTTGAGGCTTTTTGCTTATGCTTCATATATTCTTCTGTTTCATAGATTTTCTTTTCTGGGATCTCTGCTAGTATTACTATAGAGTTATATAATTGCATGTGAAGTTTACTGAGATTTTTTTTTTTTTCTTCATGTGAAATTAACGGATGTGGCACATGTGGTTAAAAGCTATGCACTGCATCTTTTAACTGTTTGTATGGCTTTGATATAGCAAAACTGTCAGAAGAAGAAAAAAAAAAAAAGAACATGTCTGATTACCCCTCAGTGGTTAACAGACAGTTTTTTTTTTTTTTTTTTTTTTTTAAACAAGCTTCCATGAGGCCATCTATTACAGCTTCAAAAAGATTACAAGAAATCAAACAGAAGCTTTGACAGGAACAGAATGTGCAGGTCAAAGGAACTAAGCATTACACAGGTAGAAATGGAAACTGCAAACATTCTCTTTTTGGAGCTTACATACGGATTTCCTCTTTGAGCTTGTTATAATACCATCACAACACCTTTGATGTGGAAAATAGCTTTAAAGTGTGGTCAAAAACGGTAGTCTGAGTGTGCCACTTTATATTTATTCTATCTTTGATACAGGCTATAGGCACCTCCCCAAAAAAGCTGTAGAGTAGCATGTGGGTGCCCAGCTTTGACCTGATAGTTAACAGTATAAAAAGATTTGTTGTAGTTTTGGGAGTTGGATTTGAGCAAGGAAATGTGAAAAAATGCACTGAAGTTTTGACACGCCTGATGAATGGCAAGTAGAACTATACAGTGTGACTAATACTGAAAGTAATGTGCAAACGTCTTAGGCCACCATTAGATTTCTTTTTTCCGCAATGGTTTAAAAACCATACCTAAACATTTCTTTGTCTCTTTAGTAGATTACAGCAAGAAAATACAGAAATGCAGTGTGAACTATTAAAAACAAAAAAACTAAATCTAAATAAAAACAGCTTTTATATTGTGGAGAGGGAAATATTTAGTGTGACCTCTTACTTTTGAGCAATAGCAGGAACCTGGTTATTTAATACCTAAATAAAATGGAACCATAATTATTGCCATTGCTAACACTTTTATTTGCTCTCCAAGTTCATTCTGAAATAGACTTGTGAAAAAGCTCCATTACGTCATCTTTGTGAAAGACATATTTGACCATTACATACAAGGGTTGTATGAATTGGAAGCTTGATGATAAACCTGCTTTGGGATGATGTCCATTGCTAAAAGCACTGTACAGATAAAAATGAATTGAATAATAAGACCAACTTTTAATCACACAATTCCATTAAAAATGCCAAATCTCAGAGTTTGACAGATAAAATATTTTTTTTGTTTGTTTCTTTTTTTTTTTTTTTTTTTTTTTTGCATCAGCAAGGCCATCTCAACACCAAAGCTGGTGGTAGCCTAAGACTATGCACAGTAATGTATTGGTCATGGTGAAAACTTGCTCCTTGGATATATTTTGTCATTTTATTTTTTAAATAATTCAAAATGAGACTTGGGTCTTGTATTCAGATTCTCTCTTCATATGCTTTGCTAGTTTTGAGGACAGGTCTTGTTTCCTTGTTTAAAAATATGCTTTTGGTTCATAATGTTCATAGTCTTTGTGATTTGTAGACCACCTCATAAGGTGCGATTGTCCATGTCCAGCTTAAACCTATCTTTTATTACAAAGAGATGATGATATGTAAGGCAGTTGTTTTCAACAATTAGTCCATGCCTCCATGAACCGTAGCCAAGTGGTTCATGATTTGCTTTAATTTAGTCATTTAGGGGGGAAATCGCAACCCAATTGATTAGTTTTATTTAGTAGTGCAACATTAACTCAGGCTGACCAGGTTAGGGACACACTGAAGGGTCCAATAGAATTTGTGTAAGTATTTTTTTAAGGGAGTTTCGGGTTGTTGAACACGAGAAATCTTAGAACAAGATGCTTGTCTATTGCAATTTTATGTATTTTGAATTTTACCCACACGTGTTTTGCTTTCTTTTCTATTTTAAATTATGCTGTCTGAATAAAATGAGGTAGCTTCTGAAAGTGTTGAAATAGGGTTTATACAGGGTATTTTTTTTTTTTTTGTGAGGTTTGAGAAAAGTGCATCAGTATCCACATATTATGCATTACTTCCGTTGTATGGGCTAAATGATTTCATATGAAACCATCGGTTTTCAAGTTTGCTTGTGGAGAAAATGAGACTTACTCTACATGCGTTATCAAGGATAAGTAAATCTAAAGCAACTTTTTTGAAGGATATTAAGATATTTTTTTCTTTGTTGCTTTAGAGAAAAGAGTTTGCAAAACCATAATGAATGATCTGTCGTCTTAAAATAATAATAAAAAAATATGCAGTAGAATTTACCCCTTTTTTAATATATATTTAGAAATCTGTAATTTAAAGTTACAGAGGTTTAAAAAAAAAAAAAAAAAAAAAAATTACTGATATTCGTTAGTCATTTACAGGCATGTAGTGTCATCTATTTCTGTCTGTCTCTCTCTCTCTCTCTCTCTCTCTCTCTCTCTCTCAATGAACTCAAACTTGATGACCTCATTCATTTCTTTTTAACTGGCAGACTTCCAAGAAGGGCAGCCCACCCAACCACCCCTGGGCTCCCACCGTAGAGTGATTTAATCATCTGAAAACCGCAATGAATAAACACGAGGATAAGTGTTGCAAAGGAAACACCCCTTTGGTGTGTGTCGGATATAGTTTGCAGTGCTTACCTGAGGTTTTCTTGTCTGCTTTGATCAGTTCTCTGAAAGTGAGGGCTATGGTATTGTTAAATATACCATCTTCCTTTAACAGTAAAAGTGGCTTCACTCAACTATACTGTCTCTCTTTAACAGTAAAGGGGTATTATTTATATTATATCTCTCTTTGACAGTAAAAGTGCATTTGTTTCGCTAAACTAGCTCCCTTTAAAAGTCAGGTGTATGACTGCTACTAGTCTGCCAAATTGTAAATAAATAAATAAATATATATATATATATATATATATATATATATATATATATATATATATATATATATAATTGCCTCATTGATGTACACACAGCACCCCATATTGACAGAAAAACACAGAATTGTTGACATTTTTGCAGATTTATTAAAAAAGAAAAACTGAAATATCACATGGTCCTAAGTATTCAGACCCTTTGCTGTGACACTCCTATATTTAACTCGGGTGCTATCCATTTCTTCTGATCATCCTTGAGATGGTTCTACACCTTCATTTTGAGTCCAGCTGTGTTTGATTATACTGATTGGACTTGCCAATTGGACTTGTCTATATAAGACTTTACAGATCACAATGCATGTCAGAGCAATTGAGAATCATGAGTTCAAAGGAACTGCCTGAAGAGCTCAGAGACAGAATTGTGGCAAGGCACAAAAAAACTTCTGCTGCACTTAAGGTTCCTAAAAGCACAGTGGCCTCCATAATCCTTAAATGGGACGACCAGAACCGTTCCTAGAGCTGGCCGTCCGGCCAAACTGAGCTATCGGGGGAGAAGAGCCTTGGTGAGAGAGGTAAAGAAGAACCCAAAGATTACCGTGGCTGAGCTCCAGAGATGCAGTCGGGAGATGGGAGAAAGTTGTAGAAAGTCAACCATTACTGCAGCCCTCCACCAGTCGGGGCTTTATGGCAGAGTGGCCCGACGGAAGCCTTTCCTCAGTGCAAGACACGTGAATGCCTGCATGGAGTTTGCTAAAAACACACCTGAAGGACTCCAAGATGGTGAGAAATAAGATTCTCTGGTCTGATGAGACCAAGATAGAACTTTTTGGCCTTAATTCTAAGCACGACTGGTTGCATTCGAGGGAAAGATGAATGCGGCCAAGTACAGGGATATCCTGGACGAAAAACCTTCGCCAGAGTGCTCTGGACCTCAGACTGGGCCAAAGGTTTACCTTCCTACAAGCCAATGACCCTAAGCACACAGCTAAAATAACGGAGTGGCTTCACAACAACTCCGTGACTGTTCTTGAATGACCCAGCCAGAGCCCTGACTTAAACCCAATTGGGCATCTCTGGAGAGACCTAAAAATGGCTGTCCACCAACGTTTACCATCCAACCTGACAGAACTGGAGAGGATCTGAAGGAGAAATGGCAGAGGATCCCCAAATCCAGGTGTGAAAAACTTGTTGCATCTTTCCCAAAAAGACTCATGGCTATATTAGATCAAAAGGGTGCTTCTACTAAATACTGAGCAAAGGGTCTGAATACTAAGGATCATGTGATCGTCCAGTTTTTCTTTTTTGATAAGTCTGCAACAATGTCAACAATTGTGTTTTTATGTCAATATAGGGTGCTATGTGCACATTAATGAGGAAGAAAAATGAACTTAAATGATTTTAGCAAATGGGCTCTGAATGCTTTCCGTACCCACTGTGTGTGTGTGTGTATGTGTGTGTGTGTGTATATATATATATATATATATATGTTATATTGACCGCTAAATAACACTTTATAACGCTAAATAACACTTTATTGTTCACAAGCCGAAGTTTAATTTACGATAGATGCTCTCTCCACGAAGGCTGAGGCAAAACTGGGAAGATCCTTTCCCTCGCTCCACGTGGGTCGGGGTAAAAAAAGGTCGATAAGCGGGCATTTGGTCGTTCAGTGGGTGAAAAACAGTTTGCTAAGCGAAAAGGTCGATGTCCGAGCCGGTCGATAAGCGGGGTACCACTGTGTGTATCTATCTAACTAATATATATATATATATATATATATATATATATATATATATATATATATATATATATATATATATATAATATATAATATATATATCTCACTCAAACGTTAAGGTTAGTCAGATGATTTTTGAAGAATGATTTACATTTTTGAATAGAGGTCTATTATTAGCAATAGTATGGCTGCTAATTCAATTTAATCATTTTATATGGCTAATTGATTAAGAAAACCTTTTTGTAATTGTGTTGCACAGCTGAGAACTGTTGTACCAAAGGAGCAAACAAAGGAGCATGGCATTCTTTAGGTTAGTTTAGTATCTGAACATCAGCAGTTGTTTTTGTTTACAGGTTCAAAATGGCCAGAAAGAAAGAACTTTTATTAGTGACCCATCAATCTATTGTTGTCCTTTAGAAAAAAAGACTACTCAATGCGAGAAAAATTAATGAGAGGCCCTGATGCACAACTGTGCAAGAAGACAAATATCTGAGACTGTGTTTAGGACAAAAATGTCTCGCAGGTCCTCAACTGGCACCTGCATTAAATAGTACCTGTCAAACACCAGTGTTTGCATCAACAGTCAAGTGGAGACTTCAGGATGCTGGACTTCATGGCAGAATTGCCACGAAAAAGCCGTATGTCAGACTAGTCCATAAAAACAAAAGGCTGAGATCAAAAGAGCACATAGTTTCAACACATGAAAAATGCGAATGTTGTTTAAAGAGCAGTATATTCTAAGTGGTTGATTTTTGTATGTTGCAGTATGGGTGGTGGGGAGCTTTTCAGTCGAATTCAGGACCGAGGGGACCAGGCGTTCACAGAGAGAGGTAATGCATTGTTCATATCATAGTTTTTTACTCTCTTAATAAATCCGCATATACTGAAAGTCATAAAATTTGGTAACTGATGTTTAATTCATTTCAGAGGCTTCAGATATCATGAAGAGTATTGGAGAAGCCATCCTGTTTCTACACTCTATCAATATAGCACACAGAGATGTCAAGGTAGGAGTTTTAATTCCTTTAACTAGCAGTTTAGCTGATTTATTTATTTATCTTTTGTCAGTTTGGTTGGAGATCAGCGTTTGTTTCTTCCCTTGATTTTTTTTTTAGCCGGAAAATCTTTTGTATACCTCAAAACGACCCAACGCCGTCCTCAAACTTACAGACTTTGGGTTTGCCAAAGAGACGACCACACTCAATTCTTTGGCTACTCCATGCTACACTCCCTATTATGTCGGTAAGGGTCATTGTCTTCAAGAACCCATGTTAAACTACAGTGCGTGTCGTCCCCCGCCCCTCCCAACCATCAACCACCTCCACCCATTCCACCCCCACCCCTGCTTTTCATTTTAGTTGATGTGTGGTGCTTGTATCTTCTCATTTATAAATGTAACTGTTGTATTTTCATGTTGTAGCCCCTGAAGTTCTTGGTCCAGAAAAATATGACAAATCCTGTGATATGTGGTCTTTGGGTGTCATCATGTACATTCTGTAAGTGAACCTGCCCCATTCCCTTGTCTATTAAACTTGCTGTGGTTTTTAGTTGAATTTTGTTTGTGAATCCTTGAATTCACAGTGGAGCCCCTTGTGTCCATTTTAACATGGTTGCTTTTTAAATTTCACAGGCTCTGTGGGTACCCACCTTTCTATTCCAATCACGGCCTGGCCATATCACCTGGGATGAAGAAAAGGATCCGCATGGGACAGTACGAGTTTCCTAATCCCGAATGGTCCGAAGTCTCAGAAGAAGGTGTGCTTTCTCATGTTATTCTCAAATGTTTGCTGTTAAAAGTCATGATGTTATCTGTTTTGGATTTTCCTATGCTTTTAATTCATCCAAATTATTGTTTTTTTAAATTAAGCTAAACAACTCATCAAGAGGTTGCTAAAGACAGAGCCTTCAATGAGGATGACCATATCAGAGTTCATGTATCATCCCTGGATCAATGTAAGGACACTGTGCACCAAGTTTTGCAAATTTGTGTTGTGTAGTGGTTGAACTAAATGAATGAAGCTGTGTGAATATGTGCCTGTGATCATGTAGCAATCAATAGAAGTGCCAGAGACGCCCTTGCACACCAGTCGTGTTCTGAAAGAGGAGAAAGATGTCTGGGAGGAAGTCAAGGTGAATCTTTGCTATTTAAAGAAAAAAAAATACAAGTATAGTACAGGACAGGTGCTTGGTATATATAAGAATTTACGATAGATTTGGTGATCTTGTATGTTTCTAATGGTATCTCACTGATTTTTACATTTTAATTCACCCCCAGGAGGAAATGACGAGTGCCTTGGCCACCATGAGAGTGGACTACGAGCAGATCAAAATCAAGACCATTGAGGACTCCTCCAATCCACTGCTTATGAAGAGGAGAAAAAAAGCCAATAGTACTACCGTGGCTGCTGAAAATCAGACCCCCAACAGCTGAGGGCAGTGTTAGTCTCACATGCATCCATATATGTTTAGGTTCATAAAAGGTTTTAATAAGAAAGCAATAA
The DNA here is from genome assembly GCF_014805685.1 of Silurus meridionalis. NCBI lineage: Eukaryota > Metazoa > Chordata > Actinopteri > Siluriformes > Siluridae > Silurus > Silurus meridionalis. The sequence continues at coordinate 12,739,939 of NC_060902.1, forward strand.
TTAATTTTTAAAATGGCAGCGTTTGAGGGAATGGAAATTAAAACCGATCTTATCTCTTTTACTGATATATATTTTTTTTCTCTTTTTTTTTCGGTTTTCTAAAGAATTCTTTTTATTACTCAGTCTTTGTATCTGTTTAACCACTCTGTGTCATGAAAAGGCATTCAGACATTTGTAAAGCCAAAAAGTTATGTATTCCCAAACAAGTCTGTAGTTGCTCGATCATATTACAGTTTCCTCACTTTGTTATATTGGTGAAGAGATGACTGAACAGAAGTATTGTTTAGCTTTTTCTGTTCTGTAATTCCCCCCCCCCCCCTCCTCGAATCAAAGCCATTGGTACATTTATCACACGCACATTTTGTCACTGATATTTAATTTTCTATTCATTTGTTCTGCATGTGCAAACAAGGTTTCACTCGATTTTCATGGGTTCTTTAGTTTGCATGTGCGTTTCTCAGGTGCCTGTGATAAAACTACCGGAGGAACTCATGCCTTATGCAAGCTTTCTCACAAAGCGTCCACCCCCACCACCAACCACCATCCCCACCTCACTCCCCTTTCTCAGAAACACCCCTGCACTTGTATGCGTTTAAAAGGCTAATCTGAAAGAAAGGGCAACTATATCACTGACGTGCACACCGAGCGAACGTGCTCTTGAAATGACTTGTCGAATGTAGACGAACTCTCTTCCTGACTGTAAAGCTCTTGGAACACCTGTTTCACACTGCCTTTTGAGGTCCAGTCATTCAAAGGGTTCGGATTTTTTTCAGAGCTTCGTTTTTAGTGGCCTGTGTTGCTGAGGTCATTCTGCTGGTTTGACAGTGGGACGTATTTTGGCTCCTGACTAAACAGATTCTGTTTCCAGAAGGAGACGCCTCTTCGACACATTTTCTACATCGTTTTAACCAATTCACACTCGCTTTTATGCTTGAAGCAGCCTGTTTGGATGTTCTGTAGTTTGCCTCATTAGTGCTCTACATGATAGCCACCATTTTATTTTATATGCTTTGGTCAGTGTTTCTTTAAAATGATCTATGATTATACTGTACGTTTTACACTGTTGTTGGCCCTCATCAGTTAAATGCACACGCCTTTTAGAAATTGATCAGTATGATAAGGGAACGTCTTGTGAATGGACACTGATGGTTGCAAAGCTTTGTTCTTTCCAGTGTCTATGCATTTTCGTTTATTTTTCCATGCTAAGCCATTTAAGAATAGACTTGCTATGTGAAACCATTTGTATAATAATCAGAGAACCATATCATTTGATTTTGTCATCAAGTGTTATCCCGGTATTTTTGTAAAAAAATATTTTTTTTTTTTCATTTGCCCTTTTGTGGAGGGGTCAGATTTTAAACCACACTCAGTGCAGCATCTCAAATACTACAGTGGTAGAAAGAATCTTTATATGTACATCCCAGCAAACTGGCATTGCTGTTTGTTTTTTTTTTTTTTTATAGCACTGATGGGCAGGATGGTGATTTCATCCCTTTTTTGTTTTTTCTTTCTTTTTCATTTTTTATTCAAATTTTATGTGTAAAAAATATGGATACAGGTTAATCTATTGAAAGTATTCGAGTGGAAGCAATGGACCTCTAACTAATTCAAAGGATTTCTGTACCCATGTTTTCCCCCAGTGTGGAAGTGAAAAGAAGTATGTTTTTGAATCTCGTTGCTATTCAGTTGTAAGCCATTCTCATCCTTTGTTCATTTCTTTAGCACATTTTTTTGGGGTAAAAACCTGACGAACATGATGTAGAGATTTATGAGTCCCAGGCTAACTTTTTTGCAGCACAGAACCAAAAATTTATTTTCAGTGTTCAGCTGCTGTAGTCTTGGTCTGCTTCAACTTTGGATTAAAACACATGAAAACAAACCTTTCTTTGTCATGTTTTAAGTCTTGCCGGTTTTTTATTTTTTTATTTTTCTGTTTTATAATTTTTTATTATACATACAGTGAGGAAAATAAGTATTTGAACACCCTGCTATTTTGCAAGTTCTCCCACTTAGAAATCATGGAGGGGTCTGAAATTGTCATCGTAGGTGCATGTCCACTGTGAGAGACATAATCTAAAAAAAAAAAATCCAGAAATCACAATGTATGATTTTTTTTTTAACAATTTTTTTGTATGATACAGCTGCAAATAAGTATTTGAACACCTGAGAACGTCAATGTTAATATTTGGTACAGTAGCCTTTGTTTGCAATTATAAAGGTCAAACGTTTCCTGTAGTTTTTCACCAGGTTTGCACACACTGCAGGAGGGATTTTGGCGCACTCCTCCACACGGATCTTATCTAGATCAGTCAGGTTTCTGGCCTGTCGCTGAGAAACACGGAGTTTGAGCTCCTTCCAAAGATTCTCTATTGGGTTTAGGTCTGGAGACTGGCTAGGCCATGCCAGAACCTTAATATGCTTCTTACAGAGCCACTCCTTGGTTATCCTGGCTGTGTGCTTCGGGTCATTGTCATGTTGGAAGACCCAGCCTCGACCCATCTTCAATGCTCTAACTGAGGGAAGGAGATTGTTCCCCAAAATCTCGCAATACATGGCCCTGGTCATCCTCTCCTTAATACAGTGCAGTCGCCCCGTCCCATGTGCAGAAAAACACCCCAAAGCATGATACTACCACCCCCATGCTTCACAGTAGGGATGGTGTTCTTGGGATGGTACTCATCACCACGTTTAGTGGAATTATGACCCAAAAGTTCTGATTTGGTCTCATCTGACCACATGACTTTCTCCCATGACTCCTCTGGATTATCCAAATGGTCATTGCCAAACTTAAGACGTGCCTGGACATGTTCTGGTTTAAGCAGGGGGACCTTCTGTGCCATGCATGATTTCAAACCATGACGTCTTAGTGTATTACCAACAGTAACCTTGGAAACGGTGGTCTCCGCTCTTTTCAGGTCATTGACCAGCTCCTCCCGTGTAGTTCTGGCCTGATTTCTCACCTTCCTTAGGATCATTGAGACCCCACGAGGTGAGATCTTGCATGGAGCCCCAGTCCGAGGGAGATTGACAGTCATGTTTAGCTTCTTCCATTTTCTAATGATTGCTCCAACAGTGGACCTTTCTCTCACAGTGGACATGCACCTACGATGACAATTTCAGACCCCTCCATGATTTCTAAGTGGGAGAACTTGCAAAATAGCAGGGTGTTCAAATACTTATTTTCCTCACAGTATATATGTGCCAGTGAATAACTCTAATTCTTGCATGTGTGTTTAGTTTAGTTTTTTCCCTCTCAAATATAGGCGTTATTGAGAATGTTGAATCACAGTGGAAATGCAAGCTTAATGTGAGACATTACCTGCTGTCAGCGGTTGTCGGGCAATGACGAGGGCAACCTGAGGTAGCTGTAGTTTACACGTAAGATGATGGTGAGGTTTTCTGAGTTTGGCACTTCTGCAACTCATCCTGAAATATTGGCAGTGTGTCAAGGTGCGTCATGGTTTTGTTCTGAAGTAGGGGAAGTAAATACATCTGAAGACACGCCTGATTGAATGTTCAGAAAAAAAAAAAAGTGTAACAATGACCACTCATTTCCTGTGACTTATGTCAGGTATAATATAACCATTTCCTCCTAAAAAAAAAAAAGAAACAAAGGATTCAGAGTTTGCCACAAGTGATTACATGACCTTTGTATGATTTTGTGCCATCAAAACTGCATACATGTGCATTAATATTGCATTATGTATCTAAATGACGTAGAGCATGCACTTAGCGAGGTCACTCTAGATAGGAATCGAACTTCGGCATGCTCGTTGTAATTGGCATCTGTTTGAAAAGCACATTGTTTAATGTGGGAGGCAACGTAGGAAAATCGAGCCTCAGAGCTCTTTAGTCAGTAAGGAATAGCCTGCACTGCAGTATTGCCTTTTCCATTGAAAAGATGAAATAAAGGAAGAGTATATCTCACTGAACGTTCCTAATGCAGTCATGTAAATGATGCAAAAAAAAAAAACAAAACAACGTTATGACATCATCTGTGCTAAAGCCACAGCGACTTGTCAACCAAGGCAGCTCTTTCCTGTGAAGAGTTCAACAGCACCATCTAATCAGCTGGCCACAAGTTTGCACTTTAGATGCCATTTTGTGTCTAAAAAAGAAAAAGTGTGAGGTTTCCTTTGAGGGATTCCCGTACTGACACTTGACTATCTTTTGTCTATTTAAAGTGCTTGTGATGGTAAGCTCATTAGCTGCAGTGACTTACTGTACATGCTGCCAAGTGTTAACACTGTGCAAAATTTCCACTGCCTGAAAGTGCTTGTAGTGCACATGTAACTAATAATGTATATGAAAATTTAGCATTTGCATTGTGATGCAAATCGAAGAGAAAATAGGCTGTGAGTTGCTGATCTAAAATAAGGAAATTAAATGACAGTCATAGTTATAGATTTTTCTCTGCACTGCAGAATAGAATCTGATGTACAACAGAACAGTTGTGTCATAATCAGAAGGGTTGTTGACTGCCAAAGTTAAAACCGTGTCAGTTTGTATTGCCATCTTTCAGTTTGATGGCTTGACTGGAAACAAGCAACCACTGCAAATGGTTTCTTTCCATAACAGGACAAAAGTACTTTCATTGTTGGTAAACACAACCAGGTACTCGTACGTCAATACTAACCAGTGGGTTTCAAAGGAAATGAGGATCGAAAACTTGTGAAATGGAAACTTGCAGCTATATTGATATCCTAGATCACTAATCTGACCTAAACCTCCACTCATATTGTTTGTGTGAGTGTGTGGCAGAAGTCTGACTGCCAGGAATTTGCTCAGTGTATTGAAAACAGAATGTGTTTTAATGTGATTGGTGATCGAGTGCAATATGAACATTCACTGCATGCTAAAGGTGTACGTAAACCGTACCGTTTAAGAAGTGCTGTAATAGCTTACAAGTAGACACTGCACTGCGACGGTCCTTTTTGAGCATGGTTACGTTTTGGAAAAGAGTTTTCCATGTCAACGCTTTGCAACAATCAAAGGAGTCATTTGAAATAGAAACCGATAATAGAAGTGCCGTTTCTTGCCGTTATAAAGGATAACGGAACCCGTTTGTTTCCTGGATGTTGCACAGAACAAAACAAATGAATGAGTGTTTTCTGCCATAATGAATAGTAATATATATATTTATGTATATATTATATGGGTGTAATAACTCATTGTTTTATGGCAACCCATTGTTTGGTTGTTGCACAGATGTCTCATTGTTATATTCCTGATATATTCCAAGTAGTGCTTCTTAATTCGATGTCCATATACTCAGAAAGACTACAATCTGAAATTCTAAGAAGTCTGTGTGCAGTTTTCGGCTCAACAACGTATCGTTTTCCATGAAAACGCTGTTTTTCGGTTTCAGTGTGAAACGCAACCACGGTACAGTAAAATGGCCCAAAGTAACACCTACACAAGGTAAAGTGTTTCTATTTGCGTTGTCTTCAGAAATTAAAAATAATGAAGGAAATTGGTGTGCATGGAAAAAACAAACAGGTTGAACATTGGGGCCAGTAATGATAGATACTAATACACACTGGTGTGTATGGAAATGGTACACTAGGTGCAATATTAATGTTTAAATGTTATTTTTTTTTACTGGTGAGTGGTTTTGAGTGACTGGTTGTGTGTGTGTAGCCAAAACGAGGTGGATTTAGATATAAGGTAGAATAAATAGGTCAGAGTTGACTGCAGTTGCAGTACCTGATGTTGCCTGATGCACAATTGTTCAAGATCTTCCACATTGCACTGCATGAACAATTGTCATCTTTTCTTTTTCATAGCTTGGATTTGAATATGTACAGTGAAGCATTCGCCTGTTGGAAGATTTTACAGATTGGAATCATTTTGATTCTAGGATTGAATCTCCAGTTGTCTTGTCTGGCCAACCCTGACCAGGTACTTAGTTCCCTGTTGATTCAAACGGTTAAGGGGCTTTTTTTACTTGTCATGTAGGAAGCTTGCTCAAAGGCCCAAGAGTGGCAGCTTGGCAATACTAGAACTTAAACCCCTAACCTTCCGAACAGTAAACCAGAGCCTCAACCACTGACCACTTCCACCCCAAAATGCAAAACATAATGCTACTAGCAACATGGTAAAGAATAGTGCTTGGCTCTTAAAAACTCAAGATCGGACGTTCCAACGATGTTCAACTCTCAAAATGGGATGTTACGTGGCTTTCCCTGTTCCTCCACCGTAATGATTTTCCTCTTACCACTCTTCCATAATATCCAACCTTTACCATATGATGATGTAATTATTAGGTGTGTAGAAAGATGTATTTGTGGTGTAAATACACTTGCATGCCGCTCTGCATCTACCTTTTTATATGTGCCATAGAGGAAATGGGCAACGTGCTGATGCAAAACCTGGTAGCGCCTTTAGCTTCCGTTCTCTCAAGGGCTTGAGAAGAAGCAATCCATCACAATTCACACGTCTCATGACTGCTCGGAGGCCGTTGGAAAATTAGTGTAGCCTCGAGGAGCGTTCGCAAGTGTTTCGCTGTTGTATAACACTTCTTTTTGTGCTTAGAGCTTTCGATTTCCACTGCTTCAGCGCACCATTATTCAACATCTCTGAGCTTTACTCAGCACGGCCACAACTGAAACCCTTTTTTCTTTTTTCTTTTTTTTCGGGGCCTGCTGACTCAACCGCGAGTTGCATGGCAGTTCATGTTTTGCTTTCTCATACCGTGTGCGAGGTGAAGCATGCTGTGTGAATTTACTGTAAAGAGGTGACAATGTCGTTGCTGGAAATCGACCTATTTAGGTCACTCCTGAGGTTAAAGTCGATTTTTCACATACTCCAATTATAACACACGTTATTAGTGTATGTTATAGTCACGCGCCCAGAATCCGCGGTAAAGATGCATTTTATCATTCCGACACCACCTGATTTCTAAAATGAATAGCTAGTTAAAGTTTGTCTTCTTTTTGACTCCAGAGTTAAAAAATAGGCTGAAGTATAAACATAGTGCACAATAAGACAATATGGACTTTTTCTGCATTTATTTATTATTTTTATCAATAAACCATTTAAATATAAAACAACAAAAAACAACTTCATGATTATCACAATACCAGCATTTCATACAACATAGAAAACAATAAATTAGAAGCTCAGAATTAGCATTTACAATGGTAATAAATATGAAATGTTACTTCATTGCGAAAAGCAACTACATTACAGAAAAGCTGTGGTCAATATGACTTAAACACTTTGAGCTTACTTCTTCAAGGAAGAGACGCATGTCGGAAATGTATAGGGCTGTACAAAAAACAGCCATGTCTAAAAGACAGCTGACTTTAGTGTGGTGTAGTACAGCAGACACAGGCAGTAGTCATTAATAAATAAATAAATGTGCATTTTTATATCTTCAGTCTAAATATGTTTGTCTTGTTTCCACACTTTTGAAAGAGGAGTCCCATCAGCTTATCAGGTGGATCTTCCATCCTTTCAGTGTTTATGCCTCTGTGATGCCATGTAATCTTCAATGTAGTTGAACAGAATGTCCAGCTCTCCCATGGCTTTGTAAAGGCCTTTTCCTCCCATCTAAACACACACACACACATGCATTAAGCAATCACATCCTTTTGACACATATATATATATATATATATATATATATATATATATATAGCATCATCATGTTGTGCAATATGTCACTTAGTATGAATACTTACTTGATTATATGAATTTTTGACACTGGAGATTTCAAAAGGCTTCCGGCATGTGAAGTACTTGTTCTGTAACACAAGAATAATAACAAATGGCCATTTTATTATATTTTATTTGTTTTTCTGTTGTACGTATACATCAAAATAATAATTTACTTTAGGTTTCTAATAGCTTATTAATCGTTTTGCAAGGACCGGCTTTTGACTTTGAGTCAGAAGATAACATTTAATACCTTGAAATGTTGACTGAATTCTTATTGACTAAGAATTGACATTCATTATGAACTTTAGGATAAAGTGCTATTACACCAAAGTATAATAGCTCATGAAAGCTATAATACCAAAGTTTAATAGCTTTATTATGAATGTTGATCCTTTTTTTAGTCGTTTTTTTTTTATTTATCAATTTAGATTTTTTTTCCAGTGATGAATTATAAAGTTGACATTTAATCAAGCACACAATACTATCCAAGTTTTCATGTTGTAGAAATGTTTTTTTGTTCAATGTATTTACTTTCTGGGTTTAAATTCAAATTTATATCTATAAAGTTTGAGACAGGTTTATTATATCTATAGAATTTAAGATCAGAACTTAACAGGTTTGAGACTCTACTGATGACTTTGGAAAGTTTAATTATACATTTTATAATAAATAACATTTTATTTTAACCAGCGTCACTGACAACACAGATTGAGAGCCTCATTATGAATAACCTAAAAGTTCTTACAGCGCATGCGCACATGCGGTACCACTTAACCCAATCACAGCTCGTGGACGAGCAATAACAACGTGCACGGCGAATGAAGAAACGTTGTATATCATTTTGTTAAGTTTATTTACTTATTTTGGGGCGGTATACAATTCTGGTTTTGGATTTTTCGCCCGTTCTGACAATGCTAGTAAGTAAATAGTTTGCTATTTCGACATTATTGCGGTCTGCTGACAAAGCAATTGGACTCGGCTCTCGAGGAACCGTGCCAATGACTAACTTGTCCATCACTCGACCAACTTATTCATATATCGCGGTGGGGTTTTTTTTTGTTTGTTTGTTTGTTTTACACACACATTGTGAAACATAGGTATTTTGTAACACATCTGACGAGTGCGGAAGACGCGCGCGCACACCAAAGCTTGCAAGAGTTATGAGCGCGCCCGGCTATACGTGCGCACCCGTGCCCGCTTGCGTGCGCGCGCATGTGTATCAGTCCGTGGCTAAATAGCCAGCAAACGTAAACAACTCGAGATACTCACACATTTGATCAGCTCCCTCTTGAGCTCTTGGAATAAGTTTCCGATCCGGTCGATTGGCGTTTGAAAGTGTTTTCTGCTCATGTGGCCGCTGATGGCCCTGGGCAACACGGTCTCCAGGTAGAAATGTAGGATGTCGTTCATGACACTACATCCGTACGGGCTCTGCAAGTGAAAACCCAGCACTCATTAGTTAAATCAGCTGTTCAGCTGGTAGGCGAAACAGCAGCAGGGTTTGCATTCACTTGGTGCGAGTTTCGATATGATGCGATGTAGTATTTTAATGCAGGATATATCACTTTAATGATCATTCTTAGTAATATTCGGCTGGTCTCTGCTACTCACTTTGAAATGGTCAAGAACTGTCCTGTTGAATAGTGAGATGTCCAGATCATCCATGGCTTCCTAAAAAGACAAAGGAGACACTCGTTTACAGATTTCCATTCTAGCAATATTTGGAAGTCACATGATGTTTTGTGAAACATTTCAGACTCACTAAGCTCTCACTGATAAACTCTAACATACACTATGTAAGGTAAGGTTCTTCTAAGGTACCCCCCCCTCTAATCTTATTGAACTTTAATAATTAATAATAATTAATAATCATTTTATCTTTTTAATTATGCCCCTGTAAAGCACGTTTCTTGTTTTTGTCCCTAGGTAAAACCATTAAAAGAGCAAATCATCTGAAAGCTACTCACATAGTAGTCTTGGATCACAGCGTATGACGACCGAAGTGCTTTCAGTCTGACTGGAAATCCTTCAACAAACGAGCAGCAACTGTCTCTGCAGATGATCTTGCTGCACTGAACAGTCTTGAGCAGCAGAGCTGTCAGCAAAGAAAGCAGGAGGAACCTAAGCAGGAGCATTCTCGAAGATCTCGTCACACCAGAGTTAACCCTTTCGTAAGCCTGCAGCTGAATCCTCGGGGGGAGGAGAAGTGCAGAAAAAAGCTCAGAGGTGCCTTTTTATAGTCCCCCTCTCTGAAAATTCCTTCTCATTTGGAGGTGTGAGCATTTACTGGAAAATTTGTTACTTATCCTTTTTTTTTTAGCTTGTCATCATTTATTGATACATTTTTAGTGTTGCATCATGGAAATAGTTTCATTAATGGAGTCACCCCAGTTTTCAAGATGTCATGTAATTTCTGTCTAAATCTGTTTTTAGATTTTTTTTGTAAGTGCTACAAGGATTATTACATAATATCTAAATATATAAGAATACTATTTATATATAACAAGATTATTATTATTATTAGCCCATAAGGCCTAATAAATAGATCATATAGAAGCGTATTAATATTAAGAACAAATGAATAATTTTATGAAGTACACTCCACTCTTGCTTATCCAGGTGGTGATCCTGTGTGACAGGTGCAAACATTGTGGAGGATTTTAAATCACAATCATAATAAAGCAGTTATTTAGTATAATTCTCACTCATTTAAACACAATATCTACATTAATTCATCCAACATGTGGGATAAACTTATAGGCACTGAACTTATACAACTTCTATAACACCTTTATTTCTATAAAGCAGGTTTGGGGTTATGTCCATTGTTAAAAGTGCTATTTAAAGAAAATCGGATTGAATTTTAAATCTGACCACACCTTCAGTACTTTTAAAGCATCAGGTTATCGATTACAGCACTTGAATTAGGATAGAAAGTAGGGTGGGTTTCATGTGTGTTCATCGTATATTATATTCCTGTTACGCAGGGATCCGTGGAGCGTGAGGTCTATTATTAGCTCTTGAATTATTATTGCGCTTGAGTACTTCTAGGTCTGCATTTTTATGACTTTTGTTTATTTCACACATCTGCCCAATTCGATTGATTCTGTTAAATGAGTACAGTTTACAGAAAAGAGGTTTTGGGTGGGGACAGTGAAGATAAACAGAATGAGTGTGAATGACTTGCAGTTCCATGATCTTAATGATAAATCAGGCGCTGCACAGTTTAGCTCCGAAATCTAGCGAATGCCTGTTTAGGTGATGTGGTGAACCCAACCCATGATGCAAACGCTTCTTCCCGCTGTCTCAAAAGTGCTGAGGTGTGCAGTCGTCTTTACCTTGAAAGCTTTGGTTTTGATTACTGTAAGCTGTAAGAGAGAGCTCACGTGTGTAGGAGAATTTCGCATTTGTGTTCTGGCTGTCTGGTTTGTCTTTTTGGAAAAGATGCTTTATTTATTACCCCTCACTAGAATAGATTTTGAAGGCTAGAATCTGTAACCAGCCCAAGCACCTCTGAGGAACCATTTTTTAGAATTGGAGGGTTGAGTTTTCTTTAGTTTTGCTCTAAGGTGGTTTAGGTGGCTTTCCCAATCCACTTTTATTTATTTGAGCCCTTTTCACAGTAGTGTGCCACTTGGTGAGGGGAAAAATGTACATGCTCATAATGCTTTGTTACCGCATCTTTGAAGACCACACAGGACAATCTAGGATGTTAATCCAGGTCCTATCCACTTATAATTCTGGAGTAAAACTGGAAAATGAAACTAGATGTTTCTAGATGATTTAGGGATGAACCACACTATGCCTGGATAACTGGGATAATAGGGTAACATTTGCCTCCCTTTTTTATTTCCCTCAAACATTCAGTGTTCTGGGCAGGGTTGTGTTGTTTCCAGAATAACGAAGACACCCTTGATGGGACACCACATCATCACTCGTTCACATCTAAGGGCAACAGTGAGTATTATTGGCAGGTGAGAGGAAGCTGAACAGCCTGGAGGAAACCAACATTGGAGCTTTGCAGTGGAGCTTTGCAATGATCGATCTGATAAGGCAACGTTTGAAATTCACATTTGGTTCTTGTGCTTTGAACGTACACCTTTCTCACTCTCTTGAATAGAGGATTTTAGAGGAAGCGGCACCAGAGGTTTCATCAGTCATCCCTTCATTCCCATTAATGATCAGTTCCACCTCAGTTATTTAGTTCGGATCAGATTTTATCTCCGAATTGCGATCATCACATAGCACTCAAAACCTTTTACAAGAATCTAATCATTCAGTACTTTACCTGGAGTAAATATGAGTCAGACTTCTGAGACTTGCTGCAAGGTGGTTGCGATATGAAAACGAGTTTGCTCAATGCAATAGGTGGTATAAGGGGCAGCAGGATGGTGACAGAGATATTCCCGCTTGACACCTAGACAACTCTGTTCTGACGAACATTGACATTTCTGATTTATTCTTTTTCTTCTTCAATGTGTGACCATCTATTGATAGGGACTACATCAGGATTATTAAGTCCCAACATTGATAAGGATCTTATGAAGTGCCAAACCATAATCAGAATTGTGTATATTGCATCAGCAGAATCATGTCCTTCAATGTCATCTTTTTTTTTTTCCTTTTGCATGGCGAATTTTGCAAGAGCAAAACTGGATTTTTTTATATGTCAAATAACATTGCTAACAAATATATGCTAGCCATTTAATTGCACATCACAATAAAAAATAAATAAATAAATAATAAAAAAAATGGTAATGGTAAGCATAAAATCTATAACTTGAATAAACTTACAGTAACCTGTCGAATTAGCGCTGATTTTATTGCTCTGTAATCGCCTGTCTCTCAGATTTCTTTTTACACTTTCATTTTATTTTACACACCGCAGGTTTTGCATAAAATGATTGATTATTACTGGCTCAAGTCCCAAATTTCCTGTCGAGGGGAGTCTAGTTTCTGTTAAGCAACAGAGTTTCGGCCAAAATGACCAATTTAGATGAGATGTACCAAAACCTTTTCCTTCCAGCTGCTGATCAACTCAGCATCCTGTGTTTAGCGTTGTAATTTTGGAAAATCTCGCCCTTTTTGTCAGCTTTGTTTCTTAGATATTTTAGAGTAGCCAGCGAGTGATTGCCTGAATTTCCTGAATTAGCTTTTTTATGTCGCAATCCCAAATATCAGGTTATTTAGAAAAAAAAAAAAAGAAGTTCAATTTGAAGTCAGAATAAACATTTTTGTAACTTTAAGAGAAGATCTGATAGGAAAGTCTAAAAAGTTAAACACAGATAATCGGTCGAGCGCAAGTCGATACTGACATAAGAAACTGAGTACAATATGCCATAGTGACATACTGAGTTATAGTAAGTTATTGATAAATACCAATTCAAAATAATGTGGAAACTGTCCTTAGTTGGTACAATATTATTTAATAATAATAATGGTTCAGGCTTTGAGTTACTCCCAAGATGCCACATGTTGGGCCCTTGAGCAAGTCCCTTGACCCTTTGTTATATCATGGCTGACCAAGTGCTCTGGCCCCTGCTTTTTAACAAGTTATGTATATGTGTGTCTCCCTCTCCATTACAGCTTATATGGTGATAAAATGTTTTAAAAATAAACAACTCCCCATGTCTTGATTTTACTTTCAGATGTTACTTAAAAGAAATAATCTTCTCAAACAGTAAGAGATACCACACCATTCTCTGTGGTGTCTTTTAGTTTCACTAGACTTTTTCTTATTTCTACTGCTTCTTAGTAGACACGCGTTGGGTGTCAAAGCCACCATCGCCAGTGACGCAGATGAGAGCGCTCGCTAACGGATGTGTCAGCGAACATACAAAAACCGGTGCTAAAGCACATGACTCGGACAGAAAAGAAAGAAAGAAACAAAAAGGGAAAAAGATAACATCCGTTTTGCAGCATGCATGTATGTTTCTGTGATGTTTTTGCATGAATCTTGGTTTCCTGTCTGTGGAAGATAATGCACGGCGCTTCGCTAGCATGATTGGCGTCATGACGCGGTACACCTCATCCTTGCGTGTGCAGGGAGTCATGGGTTGAAGCCTGCAGTGCCTAATAAAAACTTGCCCCACCTCTGTCTGTGGGATTGACACCAGGCAAACCCAAGTCTTTTTGGTTTCAAATAAAAAAATCCCCTGCCACCAGTGAACCCAAGAATCATTCAATGTGGTTTTGATAGAGGTTTTTGCTTGTTGAACACTGTGAAACCTTTAACCGGACTCTCTTCATCCTCTAACTCGGTGGTCCCCAACCTTTATAGCGCCATGGACCGGATTAATCATCATCTTCTTTCGGCTGCTCCCATTAGGGGTCGCCACAGCAGATCATCCGTCTCCATACCCCCCTGTCCTCTACATCTGCCTCTTTCACACCAACTACCTGCATGTCTTTCTTCACCCTAAACCATCTCCTTGGCCTTCCTCCTTTCCTCCTTCCTGGTGGCTCCATCCTCAGCATTCTTCTACCGATGTACCCCATGTCCCTCCTCTGCACATGTCCAAACCATCTCAATCTCGCCTCCCTCACCTTGTCTCCAAAGCATCCTGCATGCGCTGTCCCTTTAATAAACTTATTTCTAATCCTGTCCATCGTCGTCACTCCCAAAGATTAATGTCAGACAATATTTTCACGGACCGGCCTTTAAGGTGTGGCGGATAAATACAACAAAATAAAATGATACGACCATAAAAACTGGTATTTTCTAAATATAATAATGATCGTGAATCCACTGTGTTTTGTTGTTCACTTTGCTAGCTTGAGGGTTTGAATTTAGCAGTAATGTATTGTGTGTTAGCGGCCGGAGCAGCTTCTTTAAGAAGTTAGCGGATGGAGGTAAGATGTGATCGAGGGAATGCATCTTCACATGCATCAAGAGTGAGTCATAGACAGATGTGGCGGAGAGAATCCGGGAGTTTTCCAAAATAAAACATCATTCAGAATCAGATAATAAATAAAACGGAAATAATGTAAGGTTATGTATTCTTTCTGTGCGGCCCGGTACCAATTGCCCAGGACCACTGCTCTAACTGATATGTTGCTTGTTTCATGACATATTCTGTGAAGTAGTAGCTAAGAAGTTAAAGATGTTGGACTTCTGATTTTAAGTCCCAGCAACACCAAGTTGCCACTGTTGGGGATTTGAGGCCCATAAATGTAAATGTAAAACAGGGAAGTTGGGATCTCAGAACTCGTATGTAGCAAGCTGGAGATGGACACTTGGGTTTAATGCACTTTAATGCACTTAAATAGAGTGACCCCACTTCAAATTTCCATTTCCTAAGTGCAAATTCGCTTTGCGAAACACAGTTGATCGCGTGAATCATAAAATCCATTGCAAGGCCAGCAAAGTTGCGTTTTTTTTTTCTTTTTTTCCCCTTGCTGCTTTTATCACTTGTGATTATTTTGTGCATACTTCATCGGAATAGCTGTCTAAAAGTGTGAAATGTGAAAGAATGACTTTTGAGGTATTTTTAAATGTCTTTTTTGACTCAGTTTGGCTACTTTCACTTTAGCAATTCTAATGAAACAAGCGTTTTTTTTTTTTGTTAAAGTAAAAAAATAAAAGAGTGTGATTGAACATCAGAATAAAATGATCAAGTGTGTGATCAATTAACTGTAATATATAAAGAATATTGTGATCATTAGACCTTACACAAGTCCTGAGCAATAAAAAAAAAATATTTTTTTATATTTGTCCTGCTCAGTTTTACCTGAGAAGCTTTCACCTTAAGGGAAGAAAAGGATGCAGAAAAACTTTCACCTTATAAGAAGACCATTAAGTTTCAATCCCAGTGAAGCGACATACTGTGTATGTGACAAATACAATTTTATTTGATTTGCTCAGAATACAAGAGAGCAAATATAGGTCTGGGTAGATGAGTTGACATAACTGTTACAATTGTTATTGTTTTTTGTGATATGATAGATGTAAAAGACGTTAAAGCAGGGGGGCACCAGGTAGCCCTGCTCTAGGATTAAAATCTTTCCCTATGTTTCAGAATGACAATGACTCTGTGCACACCACAAGCTCCATTAAGATATGGTTTACATGGGTTAGAGTAGAAGATCCTGAGTGGCCTGCTATACCTCTGACCTCATCCCTAATGGGATGAATTGAAACTATGATTGCAATCCAGGCTTCCTCACCCTACATCAGTCCCTGGCTTTACTAACACCCTTGTTCCGGATTGAGAATTTTATAATGGACAATGAATGAATTTTAGGGTCAGGTGTCCAGAATCGTTTGTCCATATAGTTTCTGTACATGCTTGCCCTTTGGGTAAAGGTTTTCTGAGAGGATAAATTGCAAAGGATGTACCGTATAGCCAAAAGTATGTGGATAGCTGATCACCACACCTCTATATGCTGAATCAAATATTGTAATAGATAATTTAATATGAATATTGAATATATTCCACTAGATTTTGAAGCATTTTTGTGGTCATTTGTGAACATTCGGCCATAACAGTATTAGAGTGCTTCAGCAGCAATGTCCTTGAGAAGGACACACATTTGGGGTTCCTATTCAGCAGGGTTCTGTGTGGCATTAGTCAAATTGTATTAGCTAATCTTGTCTTCGTGGAGTTTGCTTTGTGCTTAATAGCTAGATGTAGAGAAAATCGCAATACGATGCACTGAACAGAAAATCAGTTTGGAATTGTTCGCTTTATTCGTTAAGTAAGTAGGTTTGATTCAATACAAACAGTTGTTTAAAGGCATGTTGCCTCTAACAGGAAACGATCAGGGGAGGTCTGGTTTTTATGCAATTAATGAACTGATCATGAGTTACCTCTGAAAAGAACATTTTGTTCTTTCACTTCCTGACATGGGTTTGAAAAGGAAGAAAAAAAAAAAAACATTTCACTTAGAGTTTTCACACCTTCATAAAAATAGGACAAGTGCAATTTATTAGTGCATACCCAAGGCAAAGATGCGCCATTAAAAAAAAAAAAAAGCTGGTTTCCTGATCATGCCATGAGAGATTTCAAATAACCTGATCAGCTACTCACCTTGATTTGACTATTCATGCAGCCAATCATGTGGCAGAAGTGCAGATACAGGACCCAACAAACAACATTATTGTACTGGTCTGTGTATTTTAGAAACTGCTGAGTTCTGGAAATTTCAGAATGGTGCGAATGTTGTGGAAAAAGGTAATCTTTAGACTTTGCCCCGAATGGTGCAATAGAAAACAAACAAACAAAAACATCATAAGCGTCAGTTCTGTAGGCGGAACTGGGCGTAGGCTCACCAAAACATTGGTAGAAGACTGGAAAAAGGATAGGTGAATTTTTTTTTCTTCAATGTTTTGAATGAGCTGAACCTGTTTTTGACTGACAGAAGTAAAAACTTAGTAACTGTTCTGTCACAAGGTTCACCATGTTGTGCATTCTGAAATGCATTTCTGCTCACCATGACTGTATAGAGTGGTTATCGGAGTTGCCATATCCATCCGACTCCAAACAGTCTGGCTCAACAAAGCGTTTGCGCAGGCAGAAATGCCGCTCAACGGATTTTTGCTTTTTACACCATTCTGTGGAAACACTAGGGTTGTACGTGAAAATCCCTGACGGTTTTTAAAATACGCAGCCCATCTGGCACCATCAAGCATAACACAAGAGTTCACAGTTCCCCATTGTAATGTTTGAGGTGTACACTTAAACCCAATATTTTAAAAGATGAACTGGTGTTTCCAGCTTTAAAATAACCCCTTTAAGTGTGTTCTAATACAAGTAACCCTTTGTGACCCTTTGTAAATCTCCTGCCACCTTTAACCACCAGAGGCCAGTAAAGTCTCATAGAGTTTATGTCCAAGTTGTTCCTTCTGGCTGTGTCTTTTTCTTTCTCCTACTCTATTGCTCTTGAAGGAGGATCTCTAGATTGAAACTATTTATATTTACTGTAATAAGCTAACACATGCACTAGGAAACAGGATACACAAGGATTCAGGATGATAAACATTTATTTACTTCCAAGTTACAATCAAGTTTAAACATGATTCAAACAAATCTGACCTTAAAGGTCTACATTCCTGCAAAACTCTTTCAAGTCACATGTGCAGATAAACCACAGGCATTACTATAGTCAAAAATATTGCTGTCAAATAAACAGCATAAAGCAACTATTAAATATTTAGCATGTACGCTATGAACACATAGCTTATACATTCTCAGTAATCGTCGTACTGTACTGTCGGTAGCAAAAAACGCTACCCGGTTAATCTAATCTAATAAACATACGAAAAGGAAAACCCCCAAATTCTATAAATATTATAATAACAAGAAAAGATTAAATTATGAATTTCAATGCAGCTTCGGTGAATCAGCACTGCATAATGAAGCGGTTGCCATGGGGAACCTATTTTGAGTCATCATCATGATGGTGGTGCTTCTGGTCTTTGTTGTGGAAGCTCTCGAGCCACTCCAGCAGAGAGTCCAGCTCACCAATGGCCTTTACCGACGCAGCCCCGACTTCCAGCTGTGTAAAAAAAACGAGACTAGTGAGGAAACATCACCTGTACTTTCTGTCTAACTATCTTTTATTGTCTTGTAACAATTTCCATAGAACACTTAAGGAAACTTTCATTATGAAACAATCATGTGTATAATCAGTATCAATTATGGTTTAAAAAAAAAAAAATCCAAAAATAGGCTACTGTTCTACAGATAGTATTCTGAGATTCAGAGGAACTGATTTGAATTTGCTAAAGGTATTTACCTTGTCGTAGGTTTCCTGGATGGCATCAAATTTCAAGTTGGCTTCCTGGCTGCACTGGCAGAGCATCTGAGCTTGCTATTAGAAAGTGAGGAAATTGTTGTTAGCAAGCGATGATAAAAGGACAAAAGTAAATCAGCTGTGACACATCTGACATATCTGATCATCTGTAACGCTACAAGGCATTGGACCATTGGCGATTCCTTCCAAAAATGCTAAATACACATATAGGAATACATTTGTTGGTTGTTTCTATAGAAACGATTACGAATAAACGTATTTAACGTATTTGAATTGGTGCGAAACCTAAAGTTAAATAATACTGGTCGAATTACTGAGTAATGACTCTACATACACATGCGTGCAAGTCCTTGGTCATGCTGAGAAACGAGTTGGCCAGAACGCTGGTGGTTCTCTGATGGAGGGATTGGCTGCTTGTGTAGCCGCTGAAGACCTTTTCGATGTAGAAGCGTAGGAGTTGCTTCAGAAAGCAGCAGCTCTCTGTCGCCTGGAAAAGAGACCGAGTTGGTTTGTCAGCTTTGTGCCGTCATTCAGATAAGATGATTACACAATGACGATTACATAACAGTTGCAAAAAATGTATAAGGCAGCAAGATTAATAATCTGTCTCACCTGTAAGCTTTTCATCATGTCCCCCCTCAGCAACCGTACACCCTTGTGGTTGTCTTGTGTGACCTGTGAATCGTATCAATCGATTAGTAATAGAAATGAATTACGATGCACATTTGGCTGCCAAAATGAGCTGAATGATAACTCATGATCATGTTGTGTTTAAAAAAAAAAAAAAAGAACGTTTTAAGCCTAAACTATACTGTCTGAAAAAAACATTGCACAGGTGTCTTGAAGAGACAAATCTCAATAAGTGCACTTCTATATTTTCTATGTAGTATAACACGTTTTGTGAGTATTCTGTGTTTTGTCTGTGTTACATAACAGACTAATGAATGTAAATAAGATGCAGCATGTTCAGACCTGCATTAATTACTCAGGCTGATGTGGGTTATGTAATATTCTTGCACTACAAACATGAATCTTGTGTAATGATATGCCTCCAATGACTCACTGACCCAATTATTCTGGCGACATGAACGTATTCTACCCGTCGAAGCGTTCGCCTGCACATCTCTTTACATTTCACAGGCTGCATTAGTTGCACTCGGTCAAAAAACGCCTCTTAGACAGTGAGATGGCTTACCATGTTGTCACGGATCTGCTGGAAGTGATGCCTGAGCTCGTGTGTGTGAACCGTCAGCATACAAGAACCCAGATTGAGTCTTCGTCCCATGGTTGAGCCGCAGAGGCCGGCCAGCATGGCGCAAATAGCCAGGATGTACACCGTGGAAGTTTTCATCTTCAGATTTGATAGCCTAAAAACATATGGCAGGTATAGATTTTGCACTTGTGATGATTTTAAATAATGTCCTACCAGTATGACTAAAAATATGATCAAATATTATATTATAAAAACATTATATTATAAATGATATTGCTATTTCAGTGTAAATAGAATTTGCAACCTTGGTAATATATCACATATAAAATATAAATATATTAATACTAATAATGCATGCTTTATAATACAAATATAAAGCATGCATTATTAGTATATGGAGGAAAAAATTAGCTTATATTTTTCAAAAGTAAAAGAAGTATAGGATTTCTTCTCACCTTGAGGTGTGTGATGAGTGCTTCTTGTTGAGATAGCTGTGTCTGAGTGTGTGTCTCTATGCTCAAGATGCTGGGCCTTATATTACGATGTGAGGGGAATTTTATTAGGTGTTCACCTGCTTTAATTCACCTCTACTTACTGTAAGAGGAGGTGCATTGCCATCCCAGTCAGCCTACTGATGCGCAGTGTTGCACATTTGTGGAATATTTCTAATTTAATTTCATATTTGACAGGGTTTTTTTCTACCTGCAATTAGTGTTAATCGTAGCTCAACCAGTATAGTAGACATAATTATATATTTAGTACATTAATTGCGGTTTGTTTATTTAAAAAGTTGTTGGGGGAAAAAACAGGTTTTAGATTTAGTGCTGCATGTCAAATGTAAAGTCACCGTTAAGTATGAGGAAAGAAATAAAATACAAAGCACGCTTTCCAATTAGGGCTCATGAATTTGGGATTTTTTTGCTTGTTAAAAGTCCTAATTGTATACTATTTATACATTATTGTTAAACATGGCTGCTTTTCTGGAAGGAAAGTATTTGCATAATTAATTGCTTACTAGGTTTTTTATTTGAGCAATTTGAATATATATTTTGGTCAGATTTTATTTGGTGTTTTTTCCACCTTTTGCTTTTTTATTTTTTTATTTTATATATATATAGGATCTTTGAATCTGTACTAATAACCCAATTTACATCTTACAGACCTGCAATTCAACTAGATCCCGTAACCATTTCCTAGATGAAAACGAGACTTTGAATTATGTTCACCAAGCATCATTTTTAATACAATTTAACATCAAAAATTTTGCAGCTACAAGTAAGGAAGTGCCCCCAATTTATTTTCACACGCGTGCATTTGTTTGTTCTATATTCCCGCAGATCAAATGGAAGTGCTGAGCTTTTCTTTTTTCTTTCTTTAAACTGGTTGCCTCACCTGTTTGTCAGTCTTTCTAATAGGCTTGTGCACGTCACTTCTGTTTCCTGCATATATTATTTCCTTTTACAAAACTCTCTTACATAACCGTCACAACACGGCTGTATGACATATTTCACATACCAGTTCCTTCAAATGCACGAGTCCAAGTTCTGTATATTCATTAGTGTTAATATAAATGCACTGCTGCCACAATTTCAATATTAAACACCATGCACTAGGAATTAAAATATGTCTACATGCAAAATTTTCTGACACTGTCTGTTATGTCCAGATTCTATTCACCTTGCAATTATTTTGCATGAGCGGATTTTCCTTTCTGACATTACGTGACGTAAAGGCACTGTGACGTTAATGATCGTTCCTCATCAGACCTGTCTGTTTATTGCTCGTAATGAGGTGTGGTAAGCACTTGGCAGAAAGGCAACATCCTGTATTACAGATACAGAGAATTACTAACAGATTTCATGTACTTTGATTTGTTTGAATGAAGTGTAATGTATAATATGGATGGACCACAGCATATTTTAATCTATAGGAACAAAATATAAAATCAAAGTCTAATCACAGATCAAGTGTCGTTATGGGTGAATTTGCAGCGTTAGTGATGATTGAGGTCTTTACCAAGGTCGAATTTGTGTCTGAGAAGCAAACCCGTGACCCAAATTCCATTTGCATGAATTCAGTTTGGCGCCTTTTTTTCCCTCCAAACAGACTTTATTTTGCATTTGTAATCATGTCTCGGTGCAAACAAATGCCCTTTTTTCAGGATTTTCTTGTTTACAAAAAAAGAATCATGGCCAGCAGCTGAGTACACTTAAGACATACACCGTATGGACAAAGGTTTTGGGACAGTTAAATATTGTTTATGCCATATATGCTTTTTTTTATCATTAATTTGGAGGCACACGATTATACTGGATGTTTTTGGATGTGGTATCTATCAATTTTCCCTTCACTTGAACTAGGAAACCCAAACCTGTTTCAAAGCCAGCTCCATGAAGATATGCTTTAATGGAAGAATGGAAGATCTTTAGTGGCCTGTTATAGATCTTAAACCTATTGAACACCCTTGTTAAATAAGGTCTCCCTACATCAATACTCGACTTTACTAATGCTTTTGTGCCTGAATGAGCACAAATCTACATAAGCACACTCCAAAATCTAGTGGAACATAAGAAGAGTGGAGGTTATTAGAACAGCAAACGTGGCCTGTATGGTTAAAAAATGTACTGTCTGCACTTCAGAAGGCTACTGCCTTTATATCTTTATAATATCCCAGAAAATAAAGGTTTTTGGTGTAACTAGATTTCCATCTAAACATTGCAACATTGCTTGTCTTAATGACATCATTTCCCATGCTCCTCTGTCTCTAAGCATATTTAGAAATATTTGTAAAATACAGGAACTTGGAGTAGAGCCATCATTTGACATCAGATGGCAACGTTAACCATCTGCACACAGGTTTTTTGTTCCCACATGAAGATGCCAGTACATTACTTAAATTTTAACTAATTTGCATTAATATGACGCTTCTGTACATATTGAAATTAGGAGTGTCATCATCTAGACTTAAGTTTAATGACATTTTTATAGGTTCAGCATGCTTTTAAAAAGGAATGTTATTTAAAAGTTGAAATTAAATACAACTCAACAATAAAATAGACAATAAAAAGAATGTCGAATCCATGACAGGCAATGTACATATTATCTCTAGGACAACTTTTGTTCCCTAAGATCCTCTTGTATCTTTAAATGTTTTTTTGTTTCCCACCCACCATTCCTTGTATAAAAGCCCAGAAAGAACATACGCAAGTAAGTGTTGGGGAAAAACCCTGTATTTAAGAAAAGGTTTTATTTATGCTTAGAAGATGCATAAAGGCCAACAACAAGAAGTTATTATTATTTGTTTACATTAATGTAAAAAAAACAAAAACAACAACACGAGACATTAAGTAGAGATTTTAATTATCTGGTAGTCTTGTTCCCAATTACTTTCCATTGACTATATTTCTTAAATTTTTTTTAACGTGACTATATTTGCTCTAATATACTTATCACTGACTGCAATGGGAACACCTGTACACCTGCTCATTTATGTTGTTGTCTAATCAGTCAATCATGGGGAGAATGACCACTTGTGTAGCCACTCTTTACAACCGTGGTGAGCAGAAAAGCGTAGCAGATGGATAAGCAGGTACAGGTGTCTAGGTAGCCTTCCCACTGCAGCTTAGCTGTTTATGTACATCATTCATAACTACAATATAGATTGAAAACATCATGTCCACTTGATGCTTCTTCATTTTCATACTAAAAGTTAATACTGTTGCCTCACAACAACAAAACATGAAATGTGTTCCTTTACTGCAGACATGCTCAAAGCAGCTGTTTCTATTTGAAGTTTAATAAATATGCTTTTTGAAGCTCAGACAAACATTCCTGAAGCTACCAAAAAAACCATATATTGCTATTTCTTTCCATTAGAACTGTTGATTCAGTCAGTACTGTCAAGTGAACAGGTGCAATGTGCATAGAGAAGAATGCAGACGTTCTCTATATGACTATTGAGTGGAGATGTCTAAAGCACATAATGATGTCCAGTGGAATGGGCGGAGTCAGGTGATTACCGTCCAGCCGCAGGTACCTCAGCCTGGGTACGCTATCTGGATCATGGACATCCTCACTTACCGTGAAGGGACAGATCTCTGTTCCATTGATGGCTAGAAGAAGAATGCAGTGGTGCTTAATATAGTTGAAATTGTTGGACAAAAAATGGAAAACACTGTATAATTGATGGAAGTGAAAAAAACATCATTATGCAAATAGAACTTACTCTCTATATTGTTGTTGTTAAGGTGGAGATGCTCCAGGTGGGAGTTGAACAACGGAACGGTAGTCAGATTGTTGTGTGCCAAGTGCAAATCCAGCAGTGTGCTCACATTGAAGACCAACTTTGGGAGGCCCTTGTCAGTCAAGTGGTTGTAGTTTAGTCTAATAAAGGCAAGGTTCGTGAAATCCTTAAAATAGCCCTGGGGAATGTCTTCTATGATGTTCCTGTCCAAGAATAACTGGGAAACGCTGTTGGGTATGTTTGCAGGCATCTTCCTCAGGATGTTGTGAGCCAGGTTAAGCTGTACCAGGTTCTTAAGATCTCGAAAGGTATTCTTGGCCAGGTTGCTGTCGCTGATCAAGTTGTGGTGCAAGTCCAGTAGAATAAGGTGCTTCATCTTGTTGAAAGCTCCAGGAGCGATTTTGGAGATCTGATTACGGCTGAGTCGTAGTTGCTCCAAGCTAGCAGGCAGATTGCTCGGGACTTCCTTTAATTTGTTCCTCGGTATATATAGATGCAACAGGTTCGGAAGCTTTTCAAACACCTGTTTCTCTATAGACCGAATGCGGTTATTCCCTAGGTTTATCCACTTGAGCTCTGTGGCATTGTTAAAGGACTGTGCAGTCACTGAATCAATGTAGTTGTTCTGTAGGTAAAGATAGTGGGTGCGAGACGGGATGATCGGGACCTTGCGGAGGTTGCGGTTCTCACAGTACAAAGCATTTGGGAAGGAAGGGGGGCACAGGCATTCCCTTGGGCAGTCTGGGAATGATGAAGGTGGACCAAGGATTACAGGAGGAAAATCAGTGGGCTCCTTGGGTTCTGGTTCTTTCTTGGGAGGCTTCCTGGTGGTGGGAGGTTTTGGTCGAGGTCGGGGTCTTGCCTGTTGTGCCCAAACATCTATGATGAGGAGAAGAAGAAGAAGCAGAGAGCAGTATCCCAGCTCAGCCTTCATTGTCCTAAGATATAAGAGAGAAAGAGAGATTGCACACTAGTATGAGCATTATGTTTCACATCTTAACAATTCCCCACAGAAAACCAGGACAAATAGTCAAAATATTTTTTCAATAGTAACATTACGGTTTGTTATCAATTTTTTTGCCACTCCCTAGTATATGGTTATGCAAATTATATAGTCAACAATTTATTAGTCTTGCAAACAAAGTCCAGCCACGAGCACATACCAGGCCAAAGAAACAAGTGTATGTGTTGTCTTGATGCTGTTATGGCAGCTAAAGCACTGAAGATTTGCATCACCACAATCTCACAATTTTACACTCTTTTAATTATGCAATCCTACACTAGATTTTCCAGGTTGCTCGCCTCTCGTCTCTGGGTGCATTGCTTAACATAAAGACTGGTTTTTGCAAAAGCATAACTAGAGAAACTGACACTCGACGAGAGAAACAGAGAATAACAAACTCTCTGGAGATGCTGCTGGAAACCTGCAACTAGCAGTCATAAAACGGAGAGTCTGCTTCTGCATTCACCACACATCTGAAACACTGCCGAAGGGAGCCCAACTTCAAAGGTTTATATCTCCCGTGGGCAACATGTGGAAATGAGTTGCCCCTGTATCACTAGAGGAATGTAGAATCACGCCAAGAAGTGAGCCATCCATCATCATTTACCTTTATGCACCGATTGTGCCTTATTCAACATCATGCACTGACCCTTCTATTTTTATTCATGGCTGCGACATTTAGTAAAGAAAAGCATCAAAACAATTTTTCTTGCTCTGTATTAAAATATAAGCAGACTATGTGCAATATGTCATTTTCTTCCTCGCATCATCTCAGGAAAGCTTTCCCTGCCACCGACCCTACTGTCTAGTTCATTAGATCACATTTTATAATGTATATTCAGAATCTGTTTAGTACTGTAAAGCTGATTTGGGACAATGTTCAATGTTACATTTTTTTTTTTATTGCTTTACAATTAAAACTGTTTATACCAATATAACGGAATTCACCCAAAAATGTATCTTTACACAAAATCCCATATAAAATAGTTTTGTCAATTTTATTTTCTTTAGGATGTAGAAGTAACTTGTAACCTACCACATACAAGTTACATGCTATAGTGTCTAGTGTAACTAGTGTAACTTGTTTGTGGTAGGTTACAAGTTACTTCTACATCCTAAATATATATATTTTAAGCTTCAGGAGTGTGTACTGCATTGTTATAGTCCCAGATACATGTTTCATTACACATAGATGGAACTAAATTCTGGCAACCATATTAGGCTCCATAGGTCTCAAATCCCAGACTAACCAGAGCACAGATTTGTCTTTTAAATATTCATGAATTGCATGGGAAATATAAACATAGATCAGCCTGAAACATGTCGCACAGGCCCTGATCACAAACAGATGTTGAACTGCAGCTATTTTGGCTAAATGACAGCTGCCTAATGTATCTATATATCTAAGACTATTAAAATGCCAGGAAGGACTCTGGGTAGCAAGGAATCCTGGGAAAAATGTGGGTTTTTTCATCTGCATGTTTACTTTGGGTGGGACCCCAATGACACTTCAGCTGTCGAGTCAGTGAAATACTGTACAAACCTACACATTGTCTAATATGCGTATTTGCAGTGCTATCCCCATGACTTCCTGCAAAAATATTCATAAAGTTTATAGGGTACTGATGTGATGGCTGAGAGA
This sequence comes from Silurus meridionalis, assembly GCF_014805685.1. Lineage (NCBI taxonomy): Eukaryota > Metazoa > Chordata > Actinopteri > Siluriformes > Siluridae > Silurus > Silurus meridionalis. The sequence continues at coordinate 12,766,457 of NC_060902.1, forward strand.
GGTTTTTGCATGTATATGAAACTTGTGCTTTCACAATTGTCTTTACTTCAGAAGACTACAATAATATTTTCAGAAATTAGATGCTTACCACAGATTTTCATCAACAGACTGAACAATTCAAAGGTCGTTAGAGGCTTTGAACTCCTATCTTATAATCCAAATCACTGCCAGGAGAGTTTGTTCTGCTTGGGAATGTTACATAATCAAGAACTAGCATCAATCCCACAGCAAGAAGGCATTCATTCAACTCATTCTAGGTCATATTATTCACAACACATGTGGCACTTCTGATATTCAAACAATGCAATCCTGCTCGTCGCTCTGATATTGACCATTGGGCTTCTTATAAGATATTTTTCCATAGATCAAAGACCAAACTTTGGCAAGGAAAATTTAAACAGGTGAAAATGAGTCTTGCAAATGAGAAGCAGCTTCAACAGATCATGTTCTGTACCACAGCAATAGAAAAAAATGGTTTCTGTTGTTTGCTTTTAAGGCTTTGCTCAAAAAAAGGATATAAATGCACTGAAAATTGTGATGTTAGGAACGAATATGCCAAAGCTCATTATGTAAACGATGAGCTTGGAAATCATTTGTGGGCTAATCTATGAAAAACAACTTTTAATGTAAGTTTCAGAACAGTTGCTTTTGGGAAAGTGCAGAAAGAGTTGGATGTCAGCACACAAACACACCCCTGTGCTAGGCATATTAGGACTTGTTTTTCTAGGAGATTTCCAAATAAAGGAATAAAAATCATAGGATATAAAGCAAACACAACAATACATGAACTTCTATTAAAAAGAGACATTAGATAAAGGAGTAGTGTTGTCAATAAAGGTTCATTTTGAACATGCAACATGTAAAAGATGGTACTAGTCAGAGGGTTTCTATAGAAACAGAGCAGCATTGTGCATGTTCTATATTTTTAAAGGTCCCATCTTTTCCCATGCGACATGTTTCACTGATATGTACCCCTTTAATATCTAAAGGTGGGCTATATATCTAAATATCTAAAGTCTCTAAAGGAAATAGTGTATATTTTACCTGTTGTTTCTTTTTTCCCTCTGATGTCTTTTCTTTCTAGCTGAGAGCTTTTCTTTTTTGAAATGGTTTCTTTCTCTGTCTTCTACCGCGTTCTACCACAGTTCGCTCTCCTCCGTTAAACAGGCTGCTTATTGGGTCTCTGCTTCCTTGCTTTCTCTTCTGAAGGTCAGCTGTGCTGCACTCTCTCTCTCTCTCTCTCTCTCTCTCTCTCTCCCCCTCTCTCTTTCCCACCCTTGAGGAAAGTGCCTGTATCTGAATGCCCATCCCTCAAAAAGAGGATATGCTCTCATCCCTTTCCCTGGGGTGTGCTGGGGGTTAATGAGTGTGTGTTTGTGTGTTTAATTCAGGAAAAATGCAAGGGTTGGACTTGTCATGTTCAGACATTCATGTGCTCTGTCTTGCTGTGTCACATGGATACATGGCCAATTTCTTTTTTTATCACCTGTCTTGTATTTAAGTTGGCAAATGAGATCACCGAAACTAAGCAGTTTGGATTGCTCCGGATTCCACAAGCTTTGGAAAAATGGCATGATTGTGCTTGACCTTAATAAGGGTACTTACTGTACGAGCAAGCGTTTTCTCTTTGCACAGCCTCGTTCGTACTCCGCCTGCAGCTTGAAAATTGGAGCCAATTTACAAACATTCTCATGCAGTTTTTCTTTAGTTTTTTTTGCACTGCAGCTCTGATTACATGAACATGAACTCATGTATGCTTTAGGAATGAGGAATGAGGAATAAATGCAAGCATGTGATGAGCTCTGTCATCTGTTATCTATTAAAATGATGCAGATGAAGTTTCCTTTTTTTTTACTTCATGTATTTGTTTTTTTATCCGAGTCTGATTTCCGAGTTGCCCAGCTGCAGTCCCATGTGGAAAAGATATATGCACTCACTAAATTTCAGTAAGTGCTTAAGTGCAGAGCCTATCCCAGCAATACTGGGTGTGAGGCAGGAATATACTCTGGGTGGGACCCCAGTCATCTGCAGAGCACATTTTATATTGCACATACACATTCAAACACTTATTCACACCTATGGACAATTCTATCTTTGAGGATTTACTTACTGGGAAGTAGGAGGTGTATTTGTATATAAGCAAACGACATTTGTATTTTAATTGGAATGTGTTTAAAAAAAAGTCATTTAACTTTTCCACTGCAACAAATTACATTGTTTGTGCCATGCTTTTAATGCTTTCAAAGTACATAATTAACCCCATGAATTTACTCTATTCATTGTGCATAAATACTGTATATCTTGTATTTTTTGCCTGTGCTTGAAAGAAATTCGAAGCCATTGTTCAGTTTCCGTGGTTACAATGATCGATCTGCTGCCGATCCAGGCACAATTTCCAGCTTTGCAAAGTCATCAGTTTTTGCTAACTGTTGCTCAACCTCAAAGCCCTGTGAAAGCCAAAAAAAACAAACCCGAAAAAAACCCTTGATTTAAAGTCTAGAACTAATCTTTTTTTATGCGGCCAGGGTGGGCCTGACTCTGTCTTTTGATGACAGTTCAACATGTTCCCATGGGATATTTCTAACCGCTGCCTGGCTGAAATGAAGTCGAGCTATTCAAAATAAAAGGAAGTTCACCTTTACATGTGTGCATTCTGTATGACAATTTTTAGAAAGGTTGTGAGACGACTTTCATTAATCAGGTCGAATCATTGAATCATGGATGTTTACAACAAAATAAATAAATCCAAGACTGCATTCAGTTTTCTGTTCACAATTTTGCACTATAATTAGTAATTAAAAGTAATTACAAAGCATACTTTTAAGCTGCAACCCATGCATCCAAACAAATGCATGTCCTGTCAATCTGGTCTGGCAGTTCAGTCAAGACAATAAGCAGAATTAAAAAAAAAAAATGTATTTCTTTTAATTACAGTAAATAATACGTGTGCCGATCTAACTAAATAAAATAAAATTAATAAAATTAAAAAATAAATAAAAGACAAATACACTGAGAATTGAGGTTAATTTAAACATTAAAACTTGCCACTGACACGCAGGCAATAAATAAAGAATGAAAAATCTGACAGCTCGACCTTTTTGCTCTCTTGTTATTAATAATGCCTAGCGATTTGAATCTGTCTTTAACGGATAATCATAACGAAACTCAGGCTTCTAACTTGACTTGAAAGCCCAAACAATCACACCTACACATGTATATGTGCAAAATTGTCAAAAGAACTTTGTTGTTTGATTTTATCAACTAAACTGCTGAGAAAAGTATAACACTGCCACTCACTTTCCCTATGCTTTAGACAGGCTTTTATTGAAAAACTTGTGTAACAATCGTGCAAATTGGTATAAATGTGCATGAATGACGTCTGCAGCAGTACGCGGCTCAAGGAAATCAATATCACTTTAACTCTTGTACCAACATTTAAGCATGCAGAAAATAGAGCAAAAGCATGCATGCTTATATACATGCTGCACACGTTTACACGAAGTACAATATTTCCACACACAGATACATTTATCTGTCTGCTTTGCAGATGTCTGTATTTGACTGTCTTCCAAAGCAAATGCAGGAAACAAACAGTGAAGTAATTGCATGTTAACAAATAGAATGAAAACCACCAACTGAGCTTGTTCTCCACCCAGGAATGATGCCATTAACCACAGCACTTGGTTTATGCAAATGTTCAAAGCGAAAATCAACTGTCAAAAAAAATGTTTATTATTTTTTTTTTTTTATACAATTCAGCAATAAATAGAAAGTTATTAAAAAAGATAGATATAATACTATATAGTATAATGTTTTCTTGTACATTTTTTTAAAATAGCCTTCAACAAATGATACACAGACTGCAAGTAGTTGCATTAACTACCTCTTCTTTTTATTTATTTATTTTTTGACAGTTTTGTGTGCTTGCTTTCTTTTAACATCCACTATACACAGTTCTGAATACATTGGGTATGGGGGAGGTGCATTTAATGATCCCGATTCATCTTTTTTACAGTCTCTGATAACAAACTGAATTGGTTTGACTTGTAGACTTGAACTTGAGTGTGCTTATGGATATTTATTTATTACGAAAGGCAGGTACTGAAGACCTGGGGTGCAGTCAGCGTTTCAATTCATCCCAAAAGGTGTTCAGTAGGGCTCTATAGCAGGCCACCCAAGATCTTTCTGTCCCAAGCGTGTAAACCATATCTTCATGGAGCTCACTTTGTGCACAGGGGCACAGGTTTGGGTTGCCAAGTTCTAAGTGAATGCAAAATTGTATTATAGCGCATCTAAAGGCGTCCTGTACAATTGAGTGCCTCCAACGTTGTGGTGACAGTTTGGAAAAGAACCACATATAGCAGGAAAGTTCAGGAGACCCAATACTTTTGGCAATATAGTGTATGTCTGTGCTGTAAAATTCAACCACAGAGACATTCAAAGTGAGTAAGAAATGTGGTATTTCTGTAGGCAGTACATGGACAATGCTTCACAATAAAGTGTGCATTTTAATCTAGTAAGCTTATTTTCACCTTCATGATGAAAAACATACCCAATATACCATATAAATAACATTATAGAAATATTATACAAATAAGAACTGTGGGGTTTATTCTTCTTCACATGCTCTGGTATTTCTGTATACAGGTTCTCATTTGACTTTTGTTGGACTTCCCATTACTCACTTGACATTTAGTCTGGCCTATCTCTGTTCAGAATTTCTAATTTGAAAGTTTCTTCCTCCTTGTAGTAATATAAAGATCTGTCGTTTTTCCTCAGCTGCTCTGTTTTCTCCTGAATCAGCAAATTTAGTCTTGAGGAGACATCTAATCCTAATTCTTTGTACCACCCATAAGGAAAGAAGGAAAAAGAATCAAAAGTGTCATATTTTTGCTTACATGGCAAGTCTTGAGGCTGACAGGGTGTTGATCACTCAGCATTGTCAAACTAAATAAAAAAGTACTGCAAGTCCAGTCTGGGTGTCCAAGTTATATGGTGCAATAAACACTGTAAAAACATGTGTCTGTCATGGAGGTCTGCTACACACATCCAGACTGAGATTCATTAAGCTCTGCTAAGCAAGCACCTTCTCCACCCTGGAGATATGACAGAATTAACCGCACAAACTTTACAACCTCCTCTGGGGTCTAAATGTGTCTAAGTCAACAAAAAAAAACAAGCCGTTCCCTGCTGGCGAGAAAGCCAAAAGTGCTACAAATCAGTATCTATTGAATCAAGATTAGGTTGATACACTGTGAAGCAGTTCTTTTTATAACAATTTTGCAAGAGCAACATTTGCTTGTAATTCTCATGAAAATGTTGAATGATATACATGAAGACAGAGAGGTTTTTCTGCTTTAATGGCACCTTCGGGAAACATTGCAGTGTCTTGTCAGAAAGAGTTTCCATGCTTTGGCTGGGATTAGGCCTGGGATTTCCTCTTCCATCACCATAGACATGAATCTGTCTCATGCTTTATTAATGTATTTACCACCAAAAGGCTGTACAGTAATCCCTCCGTTTCAACTTATTTATTTTAATTATTTTAAAATAATTATAATTAATTATATATTATAATTAATTATAAAATAATTAATCATTATTAATTATAAAATGAAGTAAAATGTTAATACAGTACTGTATACATAAAATAGCATTTTTGGGGTGGTGTCCGTTTATCACAGTTTACTTATATCATTCCAGTCAGACTTCCTTCAGGACAAACTTTTCCCTGATCAAACAAACAGAAAAATAAAATCATAACCCAAAACTCATTAACAAAATGTCAGACGAGGCTTAGTAGTCAAACAAGCCAAGTGATGTGTGTACGCATGACTCAGCAGTAATTTACTGGAAATTTCACAAAGGGGGGCACTAACGTTCTATTGCAGACCTCGTAAAAAAATGTCCTTGACTAAAGCTTAACAAATTTAAGAGACCCTTGAGCTTAAAATAACATATTTAACCATTGACGTGTTACAAATAATGTTTTATATATATATATATATATATATATATATATATATATATATATATATATATATATATATATATATATATATAGTTGAACTGACATTTTTGATAAGCTATGTTTCTGAAGCTGTGAGATGCTGCATTGTTATATTTTTAGGCATTTTAAACGGTAAACCATAGCAGCCAAGAATGTATTCATTACTAACAGTAGCTAAAGGGTTTGTTAGCTACTTTAACACAAAGGCTCTGTGGCTAAAACTATCATCATTTCAAAACTGAGGACACAAACATCGGTGTAGCAGCGGTGTCGATTTTGAGCTTTTGAACCCAAATTCTCCTGAAATATCTGATGACTGCTCCAAAAGCTGATTATATGTATTCTGCATGTATGGAAAAAACGTTCCAGCTCAACTATATGTTGTCTTTAGAGCAAGACTTCCTGGTTTGAAAAGTCATAATTACAATTCCTCCACAGTCAACTTGCTCAGACATTATATTTGCATGTCCCTTAATCAGACAAATAATGAATTAATCAGATTTTACTGGGTTATTTATTAGTCTATGGTGATAAATGTAGTGAACCGATCATTATTTTCGCTTTGGATGAATGAAGGTTTTAACTGCTAAAACAGGTAAAGCCATGGCCATGTTATTTGTAATAATAACACCAGTTTACAGCAGACACCTTAAACAATTACACAGGGAATTTAAGATGTCACTGATGCTACTTCTTTTGTCTGGCATCCAATACAAACATGCATAAAGACGTCATAAATCACAGATTTTATTTACTATTACTTCCTGAAGTTCTTTCCTGTCCACACCATTGAATGGTTTATAATTAATGATGACATCATTGTACATACAAAAAGCAACGTCTTATCTTTCACAACACGGTACTAATTTCTTTCCCCTAATATTTTGCTGGTAAACATGGTACACATGCTTTTGTTGCATAATCATGGAAATAGTTATATGCACTTCACTGAGGAAACATGGATGCTGTTACAAGAACCGGAAACACTGTTCCGTCTGTGCTTCCTTCTATCGTTCACACCTGCCTGAGACAAATACCCGAGTACACCTTTTTTCTGTAGCAATTTTCATTAATTAATCATTTCCATTCTGCAATGAATCATCTCACCTGATTTCTCACCAACATGTCAATAAACCTGCTGCATGTCCTGGTGGCTTGCCAAGAACTACAGGAAAGAAATTTTCAATAAGTATATCTAGGCTTTATCTTTTGCCTTTAATGCTTACCATACTGAGAAGGGTTTACTCCAGGAAATAAGGAAATCATCCTTTTAATGGCTAATAGTTCTCACTTGCAAGTGGTATACCACTAACTTTTGTTTTCTAATATGTTTTAACATATACATGTTAATTTTAATAATAACATATTAATTATGTTTTTTGTTTAATGCCTACGTGCCCTTTAGAATGGTGTGTCAGTGCCTGTTTATATGAGCTCACATGCTGTTGTGTAGTTCACTAAACCAGGATTGGAAAGAACCATGACGTCTTAGTGTATTACCACCAGTAACCTTGGAAACGGTGGTCCCAGCTCTTTTCAGGTCATTGACCAGCTCCTCCCGTGTAGTTCTGGGCTGATTTCTCACCTTCCTTAGGATCATTGAGACCCCACGAGGTGAGATCTTGCATGGAGCCCCAGTCCGAGGGAGATTGACAGTCATGTTTAGCTTCTTTCATTTTCTAATGATTTTTCCAACAGTGGACCTTTTTTCACCAAGCTGCTTGGCAATTTCCCCGTAGCCATTTCCAGCCTTGTGGAGGTGTACAATTTTGTCTCTAGTGTCTTTGGACAGCTCTTTGGTCTTGGCTATGTTAGTAGTTGGATTCTTACTGATTGTATGGGGTGGACAGGTGTCTTTATGCAGCTAACGACCTCAAACAGGTGCATCTAATTTAGGATAATAAATGTAGTGGAGGTGGACATTTTAAAGGCAGACTAACAGGTCTTTGAGGGTCAAAATTCTAGCTGATAGACACGTGTTCAAATACTTATTTGCAGCTGTATCATACGAATAAATAGTTTAAAAATCACATATTGTGATTTCTGGATTTTTTTTTTTTTTAGATTATGTCTCTCACAGTGGACATGCACCTACGATGACAATTTCAGACCCCTCCATGATTTCTAAGTGGGAGAACTTGCAAAATAGCAGGGTGTTCAAATACTTATTTTCCTCACTGTAGTTCTCACTTGCAAGTGGTATACCACTAACTTTTGTTTTCTAATATGTTTTAACATATACATGTTAATTTTAATAATAACATATTAATGATATTTTTAAATGCCTACGTGCCCTTTAGAATAGTGTGTCAGTGCCTGTTTATATAAGCTCACATGCTGTTGTGTAGTTCACTAAACCAGGATTGGAAAGAATGAAGTCGCTTTCCAAAGAGTCTGTTCATGTTCATCTGTCAGAATGATGCACTCAGGTCTGGGTTGTAACAGTGTAACATTGTAATAATGCCAAATGTTTTAGTTGTTGCTGTGTTTGAACCAGGACAAAACTGTCCTGTGGTGGAAGCATATGACCTTAAGAAACAAAACCCAGTCACTCTTTTATTTTGTCATACACACCACAAACCTATTACACAATTGAACTTGGTGTATTTTTGACTTCTAAGGTTTGTTTAAGTAGAAGGCTTGGGCACCAATACATCAGAGTTGCTTGGCCTGAATGAAAAAACCTGCCGAATGTTAATTTAAAAGGTCCAAACAAAATATTCTTCCCAATCTGTAATATATTTATTATTAATCAATTACTAGCAAAAATTCATAAACTAGGAATATACATTTTAATTACCCATGTTTGAAAGCTTCATACAAGATCACATATTTATGGATAGTCAATTTATTTCTGTTTTTAAGACTTTTTAAATGACTCAAGCTCAACATAATATTAATTCAATATTAACTTTCTACAAATAGGTCCTGGCCTTTTTCTGTAGTGTAACTAATCTCTAGCTTACACATTTGGCTTTAAAACAATGATATAATTAATCTAATGCAAGTATGACCTTCAACACAAGAAAATTCTGCAGCAAAACAACACAGTTCCACGAGAAAATGGTGGCCCTGGCAACAGCACTGGTGTATAAAATAACCTACATGATCTCATCAAGTAAATAAAAGAGCCTTTGTTCGATATAACTTCTAATTAAACTAATCAAATTAAATCCGGTCTGCCTCTCGTTGGTTTTCACGTTTTTATATTCTTTTTATTGTACTGTATTTTCTTTTAGATTTAACATTTATTTATTTGAAAAGAAATGGTGCAGGGAGCTTTTTGTTCCTCGGAGTGGTATCTCAGCTGTTCTATTTATGTTCTCTTGGAGAAAGTGAGTCTAGGGGATGTGCTCTCATCGCTCTGTTTCTGGAATTGTGCTTTAGAGGCAAAAACAATGTCTCCATGACATTATCCAAGAGTAAAGGGCTTGTCTCAGTGCCATGGAATGCTATTGAAGCCATGATTTATTAAAGGGAGAGGAGAGCAGGCTACATTCTGTTGATCAGAATACAGCAAGCTTGAAAGATGAAAAGACTGGTAGTGGGTTAGGAGAGAAAGCCAGTTATCAGTGTTGACAAGTCTACGCTGTCATTGATTCTTTTGTCTTAGAAATATGTTTAGAACTCTGAGATACACACACACACACGTCTGCCATGGACTACACTCCCCAGATTTTACTCACCTGTTCACTGTTACCCAGGTACTAATTGAACACACCTAAACTTATTCAGACACACAAACACACACATGCACACTTACAGCTACACTTTAAAAGGACCAGTTCACTCTTCCTGGTTATTTACTTTGGTTTTGTCTTGTGTTATATTAACATTTTTATCTTGCAAAGTCTAGTATATTTAGTTTTTTTTATATCAGCTTGAAATTCATTTTCAACTTGTCTGTCTGGTTTTCATTAAAATCTTTGTTTGACCTCTGCTTGTTTCCATCTGCACCTGTACCAGACACATGATTAAGAATTTATCAACAGCCAAACTATAGATATTTATGGATGGATTAGTTTAGACAGCTTTTATATATACAGTACAGACCAAAAGTTTGTTGGAAGACCATTTCAGATGACTACCTCTTGAAGCTCATCAAGAGAATGCCAAGAGTGTGCAAAGCAGTGATCAAAGCAAAAGGTGGCTACTTTGAAGAACCTAGAATATGACATTTTTCAGTTGTTTCACACTTTTTTGTTATGTATATAATTCCATATATAATTCCACATGTGTTAATTCATAGTTTTGATGCCTTCAGTGTGAATCTACAATTTTCATAGTCATGAAAATAAAGAAAACTCTTTGAATGAGAAGGTGTGTCCAAACTTTCGGTCTGTACTGTGTATATATATATATATATATATATATATATATATATATATATATATATATATATATATATATACAGGAGTGCAGAATTATTAGGCAAATGAGTATTTTGACCACATCATCCTCGTTATGCATGTTGTCTTACTCCAAGCTGTATAGGCTGGAAAGCCTACTACCAATTAAGCATATTAGGTGATGTGCATCTCTGTAATGAGAAGGGTGTGGTCTAATGACATCAACACCCTATATCAGGTGTGCATAATTATTAGGCAACTTCCTTTCCTTTGGCAAAATGGGTCAAAAGAAGGACTTGACAGGCTCAGAAAAGTCAAAAATAGTGAGATATATTGCAGAGGATGCAGCAGTCTTAAAATAGCCAAGCTTCTGAGCGTGATCATCGAACAATCAAGCGTTTCATTCAAAATAGTCAACAGGGTCGCAAGAAGCGTGTGGAAAAACCAAGGCGCAAAATAACTGCCCGTGAACTGAGAAAAGTCAAGCGTGCAGCTGCCAAGATGCCACTTGCCACCAGTTTGGCCATATTTCAGAGCTGCAACATCACTGGAGTGCCCAAAAGCACAAGGTGTGCAATACTCAGAGACATGGCCAAGGTAAGAAAGGCAGAAAGTCGACCACCACTGAACAAGACACACAAGCTGAAAGCGTCAAGACTGGGCCAAGAAATATCTCAAGACTGATTTTCTAAGGTTTTATGGACTGATGAAATGAGAGTGAGTCTTGATGGGCCAGATGGATGGGCCCGTGGCTGGATTGGTAAAGGGCAGAGAGCTCCAGTCCGACTCAGGCGCCAGCAAGGTGGAGGTGGAGTACTGGTTTGGGCTGGTATCATCAAAGATGAGCTTGTGGGGCCTTTTCGGGTTGAGGATGGAGTCAAGCTGAACTCCCAGTCCTACTGCCAGTTTCTGGAAGACACCTTCTTCAAGCAGTGGTACAGGAAGAAGTCTGCATCCTTCAAGAAAAACATGATTTTCATGCAGGACAATGCTCCATCACACACGTCCAAGTACTCCACAGCGTGGCTGGCAAGAAAGGGTATAAAGAAGAAAATCTAATGATATGGCCTCCTTGTTCACCTGATCTGAACCCCATTGAGAACCTGTGGTCCATCATCAAATGTGCGATTTACAAGGAGGAAAACAGTACACCTCTCTGAACAGTGTCTGGGAGGCTGTGGTTGCTGCTGCACGCAATGTTGATGGTGAACAGATCAAAACACTGACAGAATCCATGGATGGCAGGCTTTTGAGTGTCCTTGCAAAGAAAGGTGGCTATATTGGTCACTGATTTGTTTTGTTTGGTTTTGAATGTCAGAAATGTATATTTGTGAATGTTGAGATGTTATATTGGTTTCACTGGTAAAAATAAATAATTGAAATGGTATGAATTTGTTTTTTGTTAAGTTGCCTAATAATTATGCACAGTAATAGTCACCTGCACACACAGATATCCCCCTAAAATAGCTAAAACTAAAACTACTTCCAAAAATATTCAGCTTTGATATTAATGAGTTTTTTGTGTTCATTGAGAACATGGTTGTTGTTCAAATTAAATCCTCAAATAAAATTAATCCTCAAAAATACAACTTGCCTAATAATTCTGCACTCCCTGTATATATATATATATATATATATATATATATATATATATATATATATATATATATATAAAATGATTAATTCATTATATGAATATGTGTGTACAGCATGTGGGTTGCCATGGCTAATCTAATAGAATTGTCTAACATCAGAAATAAGATTTTGTTACTATGGTAAATGCATATTTATTCCAAATGTTTATGGTTTGTGATGTTACTCTGTGTATACTGCATAATGTTAATGATGATAGCAATTGTTTAGAATCTGAACACATGGTTTGTGATTCTCAAACACTGGGTTTTGGAATTGCTTTTATTTGGAACTGCTTTTTCTGACTTATTAAAGCTGTTTGTGAAAGGCTTTTGGATGGGATGGTTTTGCCCTGAAAACCTGGCAACCCTGAGCGCTGTCATTATGTCTTGGAGTATGACAACTTCAATCAGATAAATTATTGCACAAATAAAAGAATGTAGAATGTGGATGTATGTATGTATGTATGTATTCAAATTTAGCAATTGGGCCGCTTTAATTGAACAATGGATGAGTTTTCTAGCGAGTTTTGAATGACAAATGGATTGATTTCTAAAGACCTGGCAAACCTGAGCACAACCACAACTTATTACATAAACATAGTGTATATAATTTGCCTCTTTTTGATTTTACATGTCAAAGCTTGAGAAAAATAATTACCCTCTAAATACATTTTTTTTTTAATGTTAGTCATATTGTTGGGTTTAGTACTGTGGAATTTAGAGTTTTAGAACTTGACTGCTCTTAATGACCCCTGTGCAAGTTCAGAATAGCCACTGGGCTTGTTTTACCCTGATCACTTGTCAACCTTAAGCACCACCATAATATCTTGGATATTAGAGTTTGACAACTTGACAACTTAAACTAAGTGTGTATGATTTGGATCTATTTGTGATTTTCCATGCTAGGGCTAGGGTGGAGAAAGCATGACATGACAGATCCTTTTCGGTTTGCCTATATAAGTTCCTATATAACCAGTTCTGGTGCATTTGTTGCACAGAATGTATTAAGCAAATTAGAAATAATTATCAATAACTACTAAAAAAAAACATCCTAAATAATAGCTTTTTAAATGTCAGATTTACATTTTTGGAATTGGGCTGCATTTTTTGGATTGGACCAAAGACTAGTTTTTAGCTAGTTTTGAATGGCCAATTTGTTGGTTTTACCCTAAAGACCTGATCACAAATTGGCCATTAGCATATGATGTTTGATCATTTATTTTACATATAAAGTGTATATAAATTGGATCTACTTCGGTTTTTACATGCCAAAGCATGAGGAAAATATTTACTTTGTAAATATATTTGGCCCTAACCCTAGTCACAGTTTTGAGGTTTACTGGGTTTAGAGTTTGAGATAACAATTCTGGATGGCCATCGCTGTGATTTTATTCTGACGACCTGACTACCTTGAGCGCCAACATTATATATCTCTTGGAGTTTGACAACTTGACATCTTATTGTGTGAACTGTGTATAATTTGGATCTATTTTTGCTTTTCCATGCTTGGGCTTGAGTGAGAATGCATGACATGACAGCTCCTTTGGGGTTTGCATATATGATTTTTAATTTGGTCAGAAACCAAGTGGTGCACTTCATATTTCTGGCAAAATACAGTGATAGAGCAGTTCTCATGCAATTCTGTTAAACAAAAGCAAAAGAAAGAGCAACCTATTTATTATTTATATGCATATTAGAAATCATTTACAATACCTGCCTTTAGTCTAAAAGCATGTTGTATATCATATTTTCTAAATTGTATGTCAAATTTCTGGTGTATGGTACAGCCTTGCAGCATTATAGTACAGATTAAATGGTGAAAGTCATCGGAACAGGTCATATATAAATATTTTGAAGGATTCGGAGACAGTACCCCCAGTCAGAAGGTAGCTGATGACGCTTAATCTTATTGCCATCCAGCCGCAATATCTTTATATGTGAATATGATGCAAGACCCACTGTCCTACAGAGACTGCTTACATTAAATTCTGAAAAATAGAACCGTATAAATCACACAGTTAGCAACATTGTCATATATAATGGTAAAAGTGTGCAAATTTAGCAATTTTCACCCAGTTCATGAGAATTCATTTTGGAAAAACATTACAATATGAAAACCCCTGGATCTTCAAAAATAAAATTGCTACTGGAAGCTCTGCTATAACATTTATTCAGTACTGCATTATGTTATCATTAACATGATCATTCTCTGCTGTTAGAAAACCATATATATATATATATATATATATATATATATATATATATATATATATATATATATATATATAAATATATTTATGTAATATAACAATATATATGTTATTTCCATGCTGTCATCATCTTGACCACATGAAACTGTCCGACTTACATAGAAGTTCAGTTCTCCAGGCTAAATGAAACAGACTGCAGGTGTATTGGTTTTATGACTCAATATGAAGTCTATAATAAATAGAATGCGAAACTGCCAAATATTTCTACAGCAACGGGCTTATTCTGGACACAGAAACCACAATGTCTGCTAAAGTAAAAAGACAGATATTTTATAAGTCTGTCTGAAGAGTTACTGTATCTGTTTGGTCTTAATGATGATTGTATTCCGTGTGATCTCTGCTGAAGATCTTTTAGGAGTATAAGCCCTTATTGTTTCCTTCTGCCGGGAGGAATATGTGGAACCAAAATGTTTTCCTTTCCAAAATGGCACGTCAAAATGTTCTGTCTTTTTCCTGTTTTTAGTCTAACGCCTGCATTTTCTGTATTTTAATATTACAACAGCTGTCTCTTACAAAACCAGGCTGAATGCTCCTCCCTAATAACTGTCCTATTCATACTGCAGTTAAAGTCAGAATATTGATGGGAGGAAGATTAAGTTCAGCAGATCCCTAAAATCTGGTCAAAATTGGATGTTTAAAAGTTTTGATTTATAATCACTCACCATTTCAAATAATAAAAAATGTTATTTAGTGGTCATTTTTCTATTTACATTCAGTATCCTCCTGAGAACCAAGGAGGGAGGGGGAACCGAAAGTGCTTTTGGCATTGTCAAGGGCCATTCTGGACCACTCACAGATATTTCCAGATGTTTCTCACTACTCCTTCCACCATCCCCTCCATCTCATTAGCTTCCCAAAAACCACCCACTTTCTCCTTGAGCGTCTCACAGCTGTGCACTCTTTTCCTTCATACACAATCACATTTTCCATAATTTTTTTCTCATCGTCCTGTCGTGTATAAATGTTGATGTCATGTCACCAGATATTACATCATGCCTGTGACAGCATGATTTCTTTCCATTAGTGATTTCCAGTCTACATCTAGCTTTGTAATATCGCGAGACTTTTTTGGCAGACAGTGTAAAACAATGATATCAGAGAAACTGTTTCAGAAAAAAAATGTCCTGGCATAATTTGTAGTGTATGTTTAGACCAGTAAATCAAAATAATATACTGATTTTCGACTATTGGGCAGACAAATATACAGCAAAATAGACTACTTTTCATATATTTGACTATAAATGCATATTCTTTTTTAATCCAAAACTGTATAAAATTAAAGATCTTGATTTATCTAGCGACAATTACTGCAGTTGGTGCATTGAAGGAGGAGAAAATTATCTATGGCAGCTGTTGTCAGTAGTCAATTTCTTCCTGAAGCTAATTATGATTAAGTAGATTAGTGCTTTCCTTTGAACATGCTGGATGTAACTTGCAGCAGGATTCCTCTGAAAACGATTATGTAGCGATTTGGATGACACAATCAAGCTAGCAAGTCATAAGAATTAGTAATGGGTATTTTCAGTATGCTAAAGCATTTTCAGCTAAAAAAGTTTTTAGAAAAAAGCGGTTGTTACCACATGGTTTACATCAACTTAAAGAGTCTAAAGATTTGTCTTAAAAAGCACTAATGTCTATGCATAAATACTTAATATGCTAAGAATTGATGGAATAATTATTAGATACGAATCTCGTTCGAATAGTGTAGTGGTAGAAATAAAAAATATATTTTTTTAATAAAGAGGGTTCCAGTGAAAGTTTAATACATTCTAGGCAATGCATGCTGTGCCAGAACATTTGTATTCAATATATCATGGGTGCGGCAAATAGTTTGCCTACGGAGGGTTTTTTTCTGTGAGATTGAGTTGCACTGCTGGTAAAAAGGGAAACGATGTCTCACAATCTTTAAATTGAACTAAAGTTTCTTATAATATTGCTGCCGCATTCAACGAGGCCTGGGTTTTCTTTGCAAAATTTCGAAGGACATTACTGCTACAAACCTCCCCTGTAAATCACTCTCAACACACCCACTTACTGCGTGCACAAATATTAAAATGCACACAAAAAAAGCCACTGTATTTGTTTATATTAAGCAGTCCGGGCCCAAATTTCCTATGACATAATGTTCATGAATCAGGTTTTCCTCTGTTTCTTGTCTGAGGAGCAGGTGTTATTTTATAAGGTGCCAAAAAATGATGTCAGGCCAAGACCTCAATCCACAAGAATAACATTTCATGAATCATTTTGTCATCTCACCTCTGATATGATTAACCTCTAGGTAAAGGTATTGCAGGGTGGTGGGAACGATTGGGATTTCAGTTAGTTGGTTGAAGGAGAGGTCCAGCTCCACTAGAGAAGTTACATTAAAGACACCAGGGCTCAAGCCATCGTTTTTCAGCCGATTGTTGCGTAGACGCAAATAGCAGAGTTTGTTGAAGCCTTGGAGACTGTCCTCAGCCATGCCTGTAAGAGTGTTGTGTGAAAGGTATAGCTGCTGAACAGATGGAGGCAGATGGATGGGGAAGGTGTCCAGGATATTCTTACTGAGGTCCAAAAGATTTAGGAGTAAAAGGCCTGGTGATGAACATGACAAACAGACATAGCACTGTGATTCCTGTGTTTACATAGTCTAACTATGCCAGGTATAATACATTTTTTCCAATGTTTTTTTTAGTTTTGGAGGAACAAATAGATTTTCTTCAAGGATGATAAATATTAGAGGTGTGACATTGATAATACCTTTGAAGTCAGTCTCTCCAATAGTTTTCAGGCGATTACCCTGAAGCAGAAGCAATGTTAGATTCTGTAGGTCCTCAAAAGCCCCAGGGACAATTTTCTCAATTTGATTGTAAGCCATTCTTAGCTGCTTGAGTCCACTAGGCAGCCCTGCTGGCACCTCAGTCAAGTTGTTATGGTTCATGAAGAGGTTCACTAATTGGGTCAGGTTGAGCAGGGGCCTACCACTGAGTCTTTCGCTGATTAGTTGGTTTTGGTCCAAAATGAGCCAGCGTAAATTAGTGGTATTGGCAAAGGCTTCAGAGTTGAAGCCAGTGATTATGTTACCCTGGAGGAAAAGGTATTGCGTTCTGGAAGGAAGACTTTCAGGAAAGTGTTCCAGGCCTTTGTGGTCACAATACAAAGCTGTGGGCCACTGAATTGCACAGTTGCATTTCACAGAACAGTTCTGGTTGCTCACCATCCACGACCAGCTTGAATCTACTCGATTCCTGAGTGTAAAAACTGTGGGCTCCCCTAGAAATCGGTCGATCTGCAGAGGCAAGCCACCATAATCAGTGTCTATAGCCATGGCCTGCATTTGCCCACACACAGACAGGATTACGAGAAGTGGCCTGATGTCCATTGGGTGGATAAATCCTGAACAAGATAAACAAAAGTATGTAATGACACACTGTGCTACCGATACAGTTTATTATTACTGGGTGCACAGGATGCACCATACAAACCATAGAAACAGACAAAACATGGGAAGCATAGTTTTATTAAATAGCTTGTGCATACTGTATGGCATGTGGAAAATCATGTTAGTTGTGAATTCTTGTTTTGCCCTGTAGCTCATCAATCTTCCCAGTGTAACGTGTGACCCATGTTTTAAAAAGAATCCCACTTATGTACCATTTTGCTTGTCTTCCTTAATATTAATTTTTGTTTTAATTTGTTTTTTTTGGGTTTTTTTTTTGCACAGATTGATTCCTAATCTGAATGACTGTAAAAGCACTCTCGATTTCCGCGCTCTAGCATTACATAATTCTTCTATTTCAGTTGTGTGAGAAGCAGCCTAAGCATGAAAAACAGATGATAATTTTGTTCACATGTAGCAAGAATGTGCATACCTTTCTTTCCAGATGATGAGTTTTAGTCTGCAGAGTTCCTGATCTTGGTTTGTCCCGGTTTCGTATAGCAGCAGCGTGCACAGGATACTGCAAGGTGTTTGTGCAGAGTTTATCCAGCTACAGAAGAATTTCTCAGTGCTTCATGACCAAAAACCACAGAGTCTTTCAGGTTTTCTATTCCATACCCTTCACTCTCCCACCCCCTGTCTGTTCCTTTAGTTGTAGCCTATGGTTGCAGTCTGGCTACTGAGCAACATTTAATGGAAATCGGATTGGGAAGGGTAAAGAATGATGCAGAAGAGAATACAGCTGGATTTTTACCTCTGTAAATCTTTGTTTTAAGGCATCAGGACAAGACAAGC
Organism: Silurus meridionalis; assembly: GCF_014805685.1. Lineage (NCBI taxonomy): Eukaryota > Metazoa > Chordata > Actinopteri > Siluriformes > Siluridae > Silurus > Silurus meridionalis. The sequence continues at coordinate 12,784,933 of NC_060902.1, forward strand.
ACCTGTTCTACAGAACTCTCTCGGCAGACATATTACTAGGATGGTCTTTTAATGTTGTCGTTTTCACGAAAACATTTTATGCAACAATGTATGGCAATGATCTGGATCGATTTTGAGTTGGTTGTTTAACATTATATCCAGGAAGGTTTATTTCCTTTCTTGGAAGTAGGAAGGTTTATAGTTCATTTCAATCAGCAAATAATTGTACATACTCCTTCTAATAAGTGACACATGCAGCTAGTTAGGGCTCCATGGATGCCACATACATGTCTATGTCACAACAGTACTCCAGACCATTATGTTATGTTTCAGCTAGGGTTTATCATCTTGGCTTCCAGCCATGAATGGTATACTATTTCGACATTGTATTCAATGCATTGTCTTGGGACATTGTCTATTTCTAAGAACGAAAGAGATGTGAAGAGAATGAGAAGAAGGAATAAAGTTAGTTGCATTAAGTTTGATGCATTCAGCCATCTGTATTGTATGCAAGCTTTCGTGCTCTTTAATCAGTAGTACGGAATAATCAACTAATCCAAATAATTAAAGAAGCGTTTTAATCAAATACATCAATCAAATCCTTCATTTATACATAGCTGATGGGCAGGAGGATCATTTGTATAATTTTAAAGCTGTGAAACAATATGTTAATTATGTTTATTCTATTGTGGTACAAAAGATCAATACTATTTATTCTGCCACCATGTCAGTCCCATTTGAGGAATTTGCTTTGAAAAAGAAACAGTAATTTCGATAAGGGACCGTTTTAAACTTTGTTTCGTTCAGGGGTTTCCAAAGGGCAAGACTTTAACATACAAGTTAACTTTTTTTTTGCTTAAAATTACTATATACACACATGAAAAATCCATGCAGAAACACATTTTTCTCAGTTTTCAGTTTTCTACATTATTCTAGGGAGGAATATAATGCAAGAACTGGGACAAATACTGGCACTGGCTAAAACCATGACTGGAACAGAATGGAATGGAGAGAGAAAGTCTGTGTGTGTACTACTTCTCTCACACTCATGCACAGTAGTATTACTCAGGGCTACAGCTGGAGTGGACCTGGGGAGCCAAACAGACCCTTTATGTGTATGTGTGCATGTGTGTTTGGTTTAGCTGTAAAATCCTCCTCAGTAAGAGGATTAAATAGTTTTGCACATAAAAGTCCAAAATGAACAGAGTGCCCCCTATCCATATCAGTGAACAATAATAAAAACAATATGACTTATAGGTCATTGCAGACATCTGTTTGTAAGAAACCGGGTGTATAATGATGATGATGTGCATCTGTTTATTGAATATGAGACATACAGTCACTATTCAAGGTCCCTTTTTTTTTTTACACAATTTGACGTAATTTCTCTTGGCATAAACACAGAATCCAATACAATATGAAGAAATTCAACATTTGTGAAGTTTCAGTGGTGAATTCAAAGTGGGGAAGTTTAGTATACTGAAGTTTATTTGTCTGTAGTCAAAAACAACTTTTGGACTTTCCCATCAAAGCAACAATATTTATTTGTTGTGGTTGTGTGGAGGTTTAAAACTTCTTGTGCATGGTCATCATCTGGAAGACTTGCAGCTAGATGAAAAATCTGCACAATAACTGTAAGGCATAAATATGAATGCTTTTTCATAAATAATTTAGAAAATCTACTATGTTATTAAATGACAAGACTTTAAGTCTAAGTATTGTGTTGCTGCATTGTTGTTAATTGTGCATAAGAAAATTCCTTCATTGCCAATAAAAAGTTGGCCAGAGAATCAGACGGTTGTAATCTGGTCGATATCATACTGTAAGGAATGTGTTATGTGCAGCAACTGATTATCAGTTGTCTATTCACAAAATTAGATAATATTACCTTGTGCGGAAATGATGGATTTTACCACAATAATACATAAGTGGCATGGTGAAAAAAGCATCCCTAGATTATTCAACAATTTTAACCAAGGTGATTGGTAATAAAGGCTGTTTTCAGAATATCCCTTTCAAGACAGTGTCCCCAGAAGAAATCCCAATAGGGAGCTTCACCTCGTTCTTTGATCATTTCATTAAGGTCCAAAGCATTAAGCTGGTTAAAGAACAATGCTACATGGGAATAATGGTAATCTCCCTAACCAGTTGGTGCCATCCTAGCCAGCATGACTCTTCAAGATGATGCTGATTATAACTTAGCCAGTGAAAGACCTCCATGTCCAGGTTTTTTCACCTAAGTGGCCCAGATGTGTAGTATATATGTATATTGGCAGCAATTTCATGTTTAAAATGACTTGCTAGGTGGTAATGATTTTGAGATTTAACCGAGTTTTTCAAACAAGGCCAGGAATGTTTGAACTGGATAGATGAATGAATATTCACTAGGCTTGCATTTGCATATCTATACTAATAAGACTTCTGTGATTGTAGCTTGTCCCCAACCAAAAAACCAAGCAGAGATGAATCCAATTTTTGTAGCTGTTTAGATACTACCATAGATTTGTGTATATGTGGACCTCACCAGATCTTGGCCAATCTCTCCAAAAATAAATTTGCAGTTATTTCTCTTCTTTATACAACAAAGTACAGCATTATTGAAAGAAAAAGTCTGGCCAATGTGAGCAGACCTTGAACAACTCTGTTTTCTTTTTCTTTTTGGACTATGCTCTATTGCATGAAGGATGCATGTGTCCACAGGCCAGTGCCACAGTTAAAATAGTCTTTTGGTAATAGGGTGACAGTTGCAGGTTGGATGGTGTCAATGCCTGTATTGGGCAATGAGGTAACGTGAGGCATAACTCTTTCTGTTAGTATGAGATAAAGAGCACCTTTGCGATTGTTGGTGACATAAATGTACCATGGGAACCTTTAGATGTGTGATTCTGAAACCTCCTGCTTTCTTATACTGGGCCTCTTTTGGGGTCAGATACCACCATTAATAGCCATTCATTTGTATTAACTTGTGTGAATTGAAAACAATGTAGATAAAGAGAAAATGTGATTCATCTCATAGAATTGTGGCTCTTTGCTCTTTCTGCTTGTCTGTACACATGATTTCAAGAAAATACCAACTCAGTCCTGAAAGTATTACGTTCTGTCTGAAGCAAAGTGGTCGTGAAAAGGTAGCACATGCCATTCCTTCCAGTGCACTGCAGTCTGGCTGTCTAATTTCTTTTCCACAAAAACAGGAGGAAATCAACCGTGCAGTGTTTTTGGACATCATTTCTCAATGAACATAGACTGACAGGAAATGGTATTAGGAAGGAATAAAGGTTTGTGTTTATTTATTTATTCGTGTGTAATGTTTTTGTTAAACTGCATGTATATTTAAACCTCGCCATTTAGCTTTATACCATATAAGAGGGCATGGTTTTGTATTTTAGAATATGATCCTATTGAGAACAATATTTTTAGGGTTTTTGTGTGGTATTTATATTGTGCAGAAAGTCTTCCAAGTAACAGAATGCAATGAAAATCGCAGTGTAACAGCATAAACAGCAGTTCTTGGAATAAAACTGACACAAAATGTGTCTTGCTGATGAACACCATGTGGAAGATTAAGCCACTGCTGATTAAACTTGCAAAAATGAAACCCAGGGTACTGCAGCACCCCTTTGTAGCCATGTTCTCCTAATTTTCTACTATTCATACTTCTCCTCAGCCTCAGACGTCCCAAAACAAAATGTGTTAAAAAAAAAAAAACAAACGAAAAAAACCAAGCTAGCAAACAAATAAAAACATGGTGCCATATGATTCTTCATATCCCCAACATATAAACACTTTGTAAAAAATCTGCATGCACACTGCAGTATGCATATGCACTATACAGCAGAGCATCCTGTTTATTGGATACATTCAGGTTAGTTGAGCGTTTCATTTTCCTCTGGCTAGCTGTGATGGAGCGCTGTGTGGAAGGTTTGTGGTTGGCCCTGTGTGTAAAGCCAAGCCACACACAAGCTGGTTGAAAGTGGTAGGTGTTACTCTGTACTCAGCAGACGTGGGATTTGACTCATTTGGTTCTTGTCTACTCTTCCAATACATGAACACAGGAGTGTTTAGTCATATAATGAAACATGCGGCAACAGAAACAAGCGGGTTGTGAATCTGTTGGAGGAGGTTTGAAAGAAAGTACACTCATTCAGATTTCTTATATATGTTCCCAAATAAGTGTCTGTATGAAATGTAGTTTAACTCATTAGTTCAACCAACCGGCAAATCCAGGCTATATATCTTTTTACTATATATCTTTTTTATATATCTCTACTATACTATATATCTAATCGGGTTTTTTTTTCAGTTTAAACTCATCTTATGCAGAAGATCAAAGTACTTTTATCTTTACAAGTGCTTGTGATATTACAGATTCTTTTCACTCTCCCATGTGTGAGAACCAGAGGGCGCCTTATACTCCAAATGACAAGCACCAGGCTTTAAGCCTTATTCAGCTCAATTTCAATGTATATTGTGTGAGTTTGATCATCCACGGTATTAGAGTGGATTTTCCACCCTTTTGTTGCTCACATGTTTCTCATCTATTGTTTGCTTTTTTATGTTTTGGGAAAAGAATGAAGGGATTTTGATGGGATCATAATGATTACCATATAGGCAGAGAGGAAGCGTAAGTGTACGCTTGATTGAAAAGCAATGGCAAATGCCTTTGGTTAAATACAGCTGTGAGTGAGTTGAGGGAATATTTGAGGACCTTATTTTACCCTCTAATAAAACATTTGATGTTTAGTGAACCATGTAACTGCCGTAAATACTGGTTTAATTGTCGGTTAATTTTGCTATAACTATAAATAAGTCATTAACTGTGTCAAGCTCATTGTGTAATGATTTTAGAAATAGGACTGAACTGCCATGAATCCCCAGGTGTTCAATATAATGACTTAAAGGATGCATTTATGTAATGGAGTGTGAAATTCCAAAACAAATAAAACTAAACATGAACATTTAATTCTTTGGGTTGTTTATAAGTTCTATGTGAACGGAATAAGAAAACCTAAACAAATCCATCAATTTAGCTTTAGAATGGCTGCAGTGAAGAAACTGGAAAAACATATTAAAAGTGTGTTTGTATGTGCATGCATGCTGACATGCCATCTGAAAGTAATGGACATGTGTTTTGTGTTGGGACTCTTATGGTGCTGTTTGAAGGGTCAAAGGTGCACATTGCAGCTATGCAGGTAGCGTGTGAGCGGTGCTTCGGAGCCCCTTCGAAAAAAATCCTGAGCTGCGAGTGCTTTCATTTTTATAATGGGCATAAATTTAGATTCAAAGGTAAACAGCTGTAAGTTGGCAAGCTGATTTGCAACCATATATTTGTATGGTTGCAAATTTAGTTGACCTGTACATGCATTGAACCACCAAAGTTTCCAGTATGTTGATAAGTACATGGAAAACAGAAAAACAGTTCTTTAATTCAATTTTTTTATAGAATTGGGGCAGGAGAACATGACCTGTCCAGATGTCACCCCTTCAAAAATGTAAACACCAGCTGATTATACCAATTAACTTAGGTTGTTGATAATCATGCAAATCTGGTAGAGCTACATGCCTATGGCATAATCTCTTAGAGCTGCATGCCAGTGACACACTAATGGATTTATGTTGTGAAAGTCCTCTGACGCTGTTTGTTTTACGGTAGATGACATCTGGTAGTTGCACACATTTTCCAAGGTTTTTCCATTATAATACCGTGATTGATCTTTAATGGCAGCTAATTATATTAATTTATCAAATTATTATTATTATTATTATTATTATTATTATTATTATTATTATTATTATTATTTATGTATTATTCAGTTGCTGCTTTATCCTGGTTAGGGTATTGATGGCGCTAAAGTCTATACTAGGAACACTAGAAATGATGTGGGAAAACACCAGGGCTCCATGCTCACACATATTCACATTCTAAGCAATTAAGAGTGATCACTTTCTGGCAAGTGATTTTAGGAACCCAAAAAAATGTTTAAGAAGTGTAGAACTTTTTTGAGAAAATAAGCTTAGACCAGCTTTACTTAGCATTAAAATAGCTTACGTAAAAATCATCTAGCATTTCTGTGTATTCAGCTTTTTCTTTATTTCAGCATTATTAATCTTAGTAGGGGTAATCTAACAGTCTGTTATGCAGAGTCACTTAGTTATAAAATATAATCCAGATTAATACTGGGTATGGTATCTGAAAACAGACGTTTTGTTAGAATGCAAGAAAAACAGTAAATGTTTTTTTACCTTGGTATTAGCAAAGAGGAGACAGTTTGTCGGGAGGCATAAAGAAAATGATGTATTATGAGAATATGCGAATGAATTAAATGAGACTTTGAAGGTAGAGGATGAATTATGTAAATATATGTAAATGATCAAAGTACAAAACGTAAATTTCTTAGATTAAAACTTGCACTTGCTAGCATCAGATGACTTGGGCAATTGCTGTTTGGGATGTGCCCCCTAAGAACTCGTAAGACGTGCTGACTGACTGCAATAAATCTGTTTTGCTTCTATCTCATCCACCACTGAAAGATTCTTCATTGTGGTAAAGTTGCATTTTTATGTCAAGTAATAGCAAAGATTGTTTCAGTTTTGTTTAAGTAAACTAAATCGCTGCTACTTTACCTTTTGAAAATCGAATTTAATAGTATTTACATAATAACAAACTAAACTAAAGGAATATAGTAAATACAAAGCCTACTTTATAAGTCCAAATACCTAGGAGAATAATTAACTATTTACTAATAAGTTATTATTTATTGGTTATTTTACAATTCCAGCCACACGAAAATGGAGAGAAAGCCATCGTGCAAATGTGTCTGCTCAGAGATGGGCTCTGAGTTATGACAGAACTCGACAGAATACGTAAGAGGACATCTTCACTGATAAAAAAAGGTGAGCTCAGGATTAAAATTATATGCTATAAAAGAGCAACAATATACCCTCCACCACCATGCACCCAGTTTTTAGAAAAAGTACTGTTGTCTTTATCAATGTCAGCAGAGATGGAAAAAAAAAATATTTGTAATTTTAAATCCCTCACCTATTACAGAAAGTGATTAAGACACAAAATAACATATTTATTATTAAAAGCTTTAAAAATGAATGGTAAAGGCTGATTTAGTCAATCTTAAAGTTTCAGATACTTTGTTGATTGCTTGTCCTATTGTTGCTGGACCCCTGTGAGTCATGTATTACTACCATGCATGGCAGAGCAGCACATCATTCATGAAGCTTGCACCTGGAAAGAGTTTATGGTCCAAAGACACAGAGCAGCATGAATATTAAGTATTTCCTGGTGTTGGGATTAACTCCATATGGGAACTGGTCATCAGTCACCAGTGTCTGCATGATGGGGCCAGTAAAATGGGGAAGCCAGGGGATGAATTTTGACAGTTTTCTCCAATTGTGTTTTGTTGTCTTTCATTAGTACTATTATGGATTAATTAAGCGATTTTAGCCAATAAATGTACTTAATAGGTGTACAGTCTTTCACTACTTGGAGACATTTTGATATTCAAATGCACTGTGTTAATTAAATCAGTATTATAGTATGAATGACACTCACAAATCTGGTCATTCATTAATTTTTTCATCTTTAGGAATCACTTCATCATCTTGTTAGAGGAGTTGTGGGTCCAGAGCCTATCCAAGGAACACCAGATGAGTATTTGGAATAAACTCCATATGGCCCACCAGTCCATCACAAGGCTCCATTCACACATTTGTTCAGACAATGGAGCAATTGCGGCTTGCTCTACACAAACAGTAATGTGTAACAGTAACAGTAAAATTAGGAACCATGCAATTTACTCAACACAGTGATTGACATCTAGCAGTTGAAAGCCAATGCCAAGCTAATGAATGCCATAAAGTGCTGTAGTAATCCACAAGGGAAATGCAGTCTCATGTGTTAGACATCTAGTTATAACATACTGGACCTTTCTGTTTTATACACGTCTGTTTTATACATAGTCTTGGAGACAGATGTTCAGTTATGTGTGTTATATAGATCTAAGGATTGAAATTATAAATTATAAAGTGTCTATGCTATATTTACTGCATACGCTTGAAATTGAATGCTTGCATATTGTTATTATGATGAAAATATATGGCTTATAATACTTAATAATTCTGCTGATGGTGGTTTATATTTACTTGTATAATATTTTTGCATTTAGTTATATACTGTGGGTGTACTTTCTTTTAGGATGTATGCAAGAGCATGCTTTGATTTGACTTTAAATTTGATATCAAAACTGTGGATTCATGTCATGAAGAAACTGCAGAAAACTCCTTAAACCTGAGCCTGCCTCTGTCAAAATCTATTAAAGATCTGCTCTTATATGTTCTGGTCAGGCATTAAAGAGGCCTCTGGGGGGGCAGGGTGCGATGAGGCATTCCCCAGCAGGACAGGGTGGACATGTGGATTAAGAAGGCATATGGCAAATCAGATGGAGACTACAAGAGAGACTTTGTTTGGCATTTAGCTAGTGACCAAACAAATTCAGAACACAAAAACACTTTAGGTTTTGGAGCCCATCAGTTTATAAATAGGGGCTCCATATATTTAAAGAATAATCATGCTTTAACAGCCTAGATATTATGCAAAGTACTACTATAAATCTATATGCATTTAATTATTATTATTATTTTAAATAGCCTTTATTTGTCACATATACATTACAGCACAGTGAAATTCGTTCTTAGCATATCCCAGCTTGCTCGGAAGCTGGAGTCAGAGCGCAGGGTCGGTCATGATACGGCGCCCCTGGAGCACAGAGGGTTAAGGGCCTTGCTCAAGGGCCCAAGAGTGGCAGCTTGGCGATTTATTAATTTACACTGGATTTTGTAGTTCATAAATACTTCTTTATGAGTACAATCCAGATTTGTCTTTATCAATTTTATTCAGCCTGCTTGGCAACTTGGATGGTCCAAACTCTGGAAATGGTCCTCTAGGTCCTCCATGTTAATAGGGCCAGTTATATCACATGGTCTACTCACCTAATAATGAGAAACACCTGGCATCACTATGTCAAAAAGACATCTAGCAGCTGGAACTGAGCAAGACCATCTACCCCACTGAGTGGCCTAAGGATGGAGAGAGAGATAGAAGGGTGCAGTTATTGGGCAGGGCTTGGGAGGGGGTTTCAGGAATTTTAGGGGGGAGGAGAAGAAAAACTTGGAAGTACTTGAGGGTGTATTTACATTGCAAGGTTTTTGGCAAAAGTCAGTGTTACAGTGGCTTGCTAAAAGAGTGGGCTAGAAGGAGGGAGTGCCATTTAACTTAATAAGGTAGGTGTGTTTCTATGTGGTCTGTAATATGTTAGAGGAAATTGTTAAATTACAGTGTTTTATGTTTTTTTTTACTCATCTGCATTAAGACCCCTTTGTTCAACAATTCCCTCCCTGTTTTGTGGATGTGTTCTCAAGAGGATTTTTTATTATTAATTATTAATTTGTTTATTTAATGCACAACACTGATTTAGGAAGAAATGCTGTGGGGAGGAATATATTGTTTCTTTGTTCTAAACTTGTATCTACACATGCACGTGTATATTGTCTTAGACTTTACTTTACACTCACATTAAATTCTATATATTATTTTATATATCTCTGCACATTTTTTTCTTGATTTGTTGAAATAGTTATTTAGATTTATTTTCTTCACCTTGCTTTTTTCCTCTAGATCCTGGGCATCTTACATTTCACGTTATGATCCACCCAGCTTCACTCTTGCTGACAGCAGGATTCCTGCATCTTGCATTTTCCAATGGGGTTGACCAACTGTTCTGGGTCTACCGCATGCAACCCCTGGCCATCATGGGGCCTGACAACTCTGGAGGAGACTGTCCAGCTGAATGTGACTGCCCTCCAACCTTTCCTGTTGCCATGTACTGCAACAACCGTGGGATGATACAGATGCCATACATCCCCTCTCGCATGAAATATATCTATCTTCAGCACAACCTTATAACTACAGTCTCAGATGAAGCCTTCAAAAATGGCACCAACCTAGTTTGGGTCATGTTGCATGAAAACCAGATTACCAATATAGGTAAAAGGGCTTTTGCGAGTCTGTTGAACCTAGACAGTCTGTACTTGAGTGGCAACAACCTGACTGAGGTGCCGTCAAACCTTCCGAACTCTTTGCGTGATCTGCGCCTTAACCACAACAAAATTGACAAGGTGTCACCTAATGCCTTTGAAGGCATGGAAAATCTGACCACCTTGCTACTCAACCACAATACCATCAAGGACATGGGAAGCACTCTAAAGAGCCTGAAGTCACTCACCTTGCTTGATGTGAGCCAGAACCAGTTAAAGAATGTTCCAGGTGGTCTGCCTGCCATGCTTCACCAGCTATATTTGGGTTCAAACTCCATTGATGCCATCCCAGGCAATTTTTTTAGCCACTTCTCCAACATGCAGTATGTGCGCTTATCTCACAATGCCCTTACAAATAAGGGTATTCCACCAAACACTTTCAATGTAAGTGGTCTGGTAGAGCTGGACCTCTCCTTTAACAAACTGGAGAGGATCCCAACGGTTAGCACCAGCCTTGAACACCTCTATCTACAAGCCAATCAAATCAAAGGTATTGTTATTTTGGATTAACTTTTATAAAAACCTAGAGTTTCTTTTGTGAATAATCTTTTAAATATTTTGAAAGTTGTACTAGGTCTTTAAGAATTTCTGTCAGAACCCATAACTATTTAAAAAGTATGAAACCAGAATTCTACCATGTATATTAAACTTAGTAATTTGATCAATATTTTTCACTTGGGTAAAATGCCCATAAGTCATTTAATGCCTTTGTCTTTGAATGAATAACTCGTATGCAAAATTCCAAACCTCTTCAGGCTACAAAAATAATCTCGTTCTGATTTGTGTGCCTTATCACAGAGTTTTCCCTGAGCAGTTTCTGCAGTGTGGTTGATGTACTGAACTTCTCCAAACTAAAAATCCTGCGTCTGGAAGGTAATGAGATCACACATAAGGATGTTCCTTCTGACTCGGCTCTATGCCTCCGCTTAGCATCAGTCATCGCCCTGTAACTGCTCCAACAGACCATTAGAGGGCAGTCTTGGGCATTTCTTTTTTGTTTGTGTTCTCTGTAACTATTTCATCAATTATTCAAAAATGCTTACTGTTTGGATTGCTTATTCCATGTTGATTGTGAAACTTGTAATGTTTATGTGTATCTCTCTGATGTAACAAAGGAGATTTTGGTAATACATGTGTATGGTTGGTGCATGTACTTTGCCCTGATTTGTGTTTATTCGTTTTATTGTGCTTTACATTACAGCTAAGAATCATGTGCACAGTTTTTTTTTACTTTTTGCACCACATTCTTATGTGTGTGTGTGTGTGTGTGTGTGTGTGTGTGTGTGTGTGTGTGTGTGTGTGTGTGTGTAGTCCTCTCTATGTTGGTCTGGTCTGTATGTTCTGAAGTAAGATCAGAAGGAAATACATAATGAGTTTATTTGTTTTCTCATTTAACAAAGCATATATATATATATATATATATATATATATATATATATATATATATATACATATATACATATATATATATATATATATATATATATATATATATATATATATATATGTATATATATATATATATATATATATATATATATATATATATATATATATATATATAAACTTTAGTTTCTGAACATGTGACTCTAGAAAACAACTTGCAGATATTGCTTTTTCCCCCCAAATGTTTATTATGTATTGTAGGCAGCAAGTTAGGAGGCTGTGGTCTAGACACATTTGGAGAACTTTAACCTGAATAAACAAAAGTAATAAATATTTAAATACAAAACATTTGAACCATCGTATTGTTTTTTTCCCCCCTCACAATTCAGTTTGAGGGAAGTCAGAAACAAGTCAAACAAAAACAAATGTGCTTTCTAATACCCGAGCATCAAAAATGGTATTTGGCTCCCCCTTCTGGTCACACTAGTTTAGTCACACTGCTTATGGTTGGTGAAAGGAAATTATGACAAGGATGTAATAACAATACTATACACTACTAATCTGTATTATTCATCTCATAGCATATCATAAGCTTGATTTAAAATGTCAGGTATAAACAGGACTCTAAAGCGACTAGTTTAATGCTTTTTTAATATCCAGGCTATGGTTTTGGCAGGCCATTTTCAATTACCGCATTTTTACTTCTTCCATCATTCAGCAAGCGCTCCTGGAACCTTAGAATTTTTGTGTTCCCTGTTTTGTTGTTGATCATGCTTTTCTTTTTTTGAATCACCACTGCTTCAGTTTTTGGTCCATATTGCAGAACCAGTGTGCTACATTTAAAAGTCAAATGTATGTAGACACTTGACCACTGAGCTTTCCATCTGGAAATCATTGTCTGTTCTCAGCACTGTGCCCTCTAAATATGGCCATCATCAAGTCAGACTACCAGGACAAACACACATGTACTTTCCCTGTTATTAATTGAGGAATGTTTCTGTCCTCTTTATCTAGTTTGTCCTAAAAAAAAGTGTGTTTGGCGATCACTGCCTGTTATTGACCATCATTCCTCTTTCCAATTTGTCTGCTTTGGAAATAAAGATAACTATGGCCATTAATATAGACTTGTAAACCCTTTGCTGTTAAATGATCCTCTACTGATCTGGGAAGGCTTTTCTCTAGATTTTGAAAAAAATACAGAACACAAAATGTGGGGTACAGATTTCTGGTAAGGAGGTTTGAATGGGTTCCTAGGGGTCTGGGTCCCTAAAGGTCAGTACAAAGCCCTGAAGATACTGGACCAGCTGGCCTGGGTCATAGTTACATAATGTAATATATAATGTTTGTGTGTGTTCTACCCAGAGATGGTTCACAGATAAATCTGGTTAATATCAAGAGCAGGTACAAACATCTCTGCAATAAGTAACTTTTCAATAATTCTTCTTCTTCTTCTTCTTTCGGCTGCTCCCATTAGGGGTCGCCACAGCGGATCATCCGTCTCCATACCACCCTGTCCTCCACATCTGCCTCTTTTACACCAACTACCTGCATGTCTTCCCTCACCACATCCATGAACCTCCTTCTTGGTGGCTCCATCCTCAGCATTCTTCTACCAATATAATTCATGTCCCTCCTCTGCACATGTCCAAACCATCTCAATCTCGCCTCCCTCACCTTGTCACCAAAACATCTTACATGCGCTGTCCCTCTAATAAACTCATTTCTAATCTTATCTATCCTCGTCACTCCCAACGAAAACCTCAACATCTTCAGCTCTGCTACCTCCAGCTCCATCTCCTGTCTTTTACTCAATGCCACTGTCTCTAATCCATACAACATCGCAGGTCTCACCACAGTCCTATAAACTTTCCCTTTCATTTTGCAGATACCCTACTATCACAAATCACTCCTGTCACTCTTCTCCACCCACTCCACCCTGCCTGCACTCTTTTCTTCACTTCTCTAACACACTCTCCATTACTTTGCACTGTTGACCCCAGGTACCTGAATTCCTCCACCTTCTCCAGCTCTTCTCCTGCAACTGCACCACTCCACTGCCCTCCCTCTCATTCACACACATGTATTCTGTCTTACTCCTACTGAGTTTCATTCCCCTTCTCTCCAGCGCATATCTCCACCTCTCCAGGCTCTTCTCAACCTGCTCCCTACTCTCACAACAAATCACAATATCATCCGCAAACATCATAGTCCAGGAGACTCCTGTCTGACCTCGTCCGTCAACCTGTCCATCACCACTGCAAACAGGAAAGGGCTCAGGGCCGATCCTTGATGCAGTCCAACCTTCACCCTAAACCAGTCTGTCGCACCTACTGCACACTTCACTGCTGTCACACTGTCCTCATACATGTCCTGCACCACCCTCACATACTTTTCTGACACACCTGACTTCCTCATACAATACCACAACTCCTCTCTTGGCACCCTGTCTTAGGCCTTCTCTAAATCCACAAATACACAATGCAATTCCTTCTGTCCTTCTCTATACTTCTCCATCAACATTCTCAAAGCAAATAAGGTATCTGTGGTGCTCTTCCTCGGCATGAAACCATACTGTTGCTCACAGATGGTCACCTCCTCTCTCAGCCTGGCTTCCACTACTCTTTCCCATAACTTCATGGTGTGACTGATCAACTTAATTCCCCTGTAGTTACTGCAGGTCTGCACATCTCCTTTATTCTTAAAGATCGGTACCAGCACACTTCTTCTCCATTCCTCAGGCATCTTCTCACCTTCCAAAATCCTGTTAAACAATCTGGTCAAAACCCACTGCCATCTCTCCTAAACATCTCCACGCTTCTACCGGTATGTCATCTGGTCCAACCGACTTTCCACTCTTCATCCTCTTAATCGCTGCTCACTTCCTCCTTACTAATCCTATCTACATCCTGCTTCACCAACTCCACATCATCCAACCTTCTCTCTCTGATTTTCCTCATTCATCAGCTGCTCAAAATACTCCTCCACCTTCTCAACACACTCTCCTCACTAGTCAACACATTTCCTCTCCATCCTTTACTGCTCTAACTTGCAGTACATCCTTTCCAGCTCGGTCCCTCTGCCTGGCCAATCTGTATAAATCCTTTTCTCCTTCCTTAGTGTCCAACCTCTCATACAGCTCCTCATATGCCTTTTCCTTGGCTTTCGCCACATCCTCTTAACCTGCTGCGGCATCTCCTTGTACTCCTGCCTACTTTTCTCATCACTCTGTCTATCCCACTTCTGTTTTGCCAACCTCTTTCTCCTTATGCTCTCCTGCACTTCCTCATTCCACCACCACGTCTCCTTGTCTTCCTTTCTATTTCCAGATGTCACACCAAGTACTTTTCTAGCTGCCTCCTCATCACTCCTGCAGTAGTTGCCCAATCATCCAACACCTCCTTAACACCACTGAGCCTCTCTGACCTCTTCCCTGAACCTCACACTACACTCTTCCTCCTTCAGTTTCCACCATCTTATTCTTCTTTCAGTCCTCACTCTCCTCCTCTTCTTCTTCGCCTCCACAACCATCCTACAGACCACCATCCGATGCTGTCTAGCTACACTGTCCCCTGCCAACACCTTACAGTCTCCAATCTCCTTCAGGTTGCATCTCCTGCATAGCACATAGTCCACCTGTGTGCACCTTCCTCCACTCTTATACGTCACCCTATGATCCTCCTTCTTCTTAAAATAAGTGTTCACCACTGCCATTTCCATCCTTTTAGCAAAATCTACCACCATCTGCCCTTCCACATTCCTCTCCTTAAAACCATACCTACCCATCACCTCCTCATCACCTCTGTTCCCTTCACCTACATGCCCATTAAAGTCCGCCCCAATCACCAACCGTTCTTTCCTAGGTACACCATCTACCACTTCATCTAATTCACTCCAGAATCTTTCCTTCTCCTCCATCTCACAGCCAACTTGTGGAGCATAGGCACTGATGACATTTATCATCATCCCTTCAACTTCCACCTTCACGATCATCACCCTATCAGAAACTCTCTTCACCTCCACTACACTCTTACTGTACTCTTCCTTCAGAATCACCCCTACACCATTTCTCTTCCATCCACACCATGATAAAACAGTTTAAATCCACCTCCAATGTTCCTGGCCTTACTCCCTTTCCACTTGGTCTCCTGAACACACAGCATATCTACCTTTCTCCTCCATCATATCAGCTACCTCTCTCCCTTTCCCGTCATAGTACCAACATTTAAAGTACCAACCCTAACCTCCACTCTCCTACACTGCTCCTTTCCCTGCCGTCTCTGTAGACGCCTTCCTCCTCTCCTTCTCCTCCTTCGGCCAACAGTAGCCCAATTTCCACCGGTACCCTGTCGGCTAACGATACCTGTGGCGGTCGTTGTTAACCCGGGCCTCGACCGATCCGGTATGAAATTCTCATTTGTGATCCGCATATTTGATTTGGCATATGTTTTACGCTGGATGCCCTTCCTAACGCAACCCTCCCCATTTACCCGGGCTTGGGACCGGCACTAAGAATGCACTGGCTTGTGCCTCCCTAATGGCTGGGTTTTTCAATAATTATTAAAATGTCAAATATTACTGAACTACAAAACTAATAGGAAAGGGAGAGAGCAAATAGAAAGCATTTTGTGATTTGCCCATAGTGTACTTAGCTGCAGCCTGAGATTGCGAAATTGCACAATGGATACTTATCAGTATTGTTTGAGTCTGAAATAAGGTGTTAGTCAAACACTCGTGTTGGTCATAATTCAAACAAAACTGCTCACAAAGCTGTCAGTCAGCATTTTGGACTTGATGTGGATGGAGTTTCAGGCCATTTGTCCATAGTAAATTCCTTAATAACACTTTGTCATGAGCATAATAGGGGGGCCATCCCACACAGGATTAGAGCCACAAGGGGCATAAAATAAATTCGCTAACTCACACAAATATTTTCTGGGTTAGCTGAAGTGTCTATTTTATGTCTATGTCCAATTTAATAAAACATATAGACTGAAGGGCGCTTTCAAATTAACCTTGAATAACAGTTGTTACCTGTTAAAGCTGAGATTTCCTAAAGAATCTCTTTCGTCAGTGTAATTCACTGTGCGGTACCAAAACACTGACTGGATTACTCTCTAATATTACTAGTGTAAATGTTTGCAGTTAGAACTTAATAATCTCATTAATATTGTCAATATTCCAAGCAACGTTTCTTATACATGCAAGCCCCATTTTTCTGATGTCACCGAAGGTTAATTATATTTTTCTAAGGCTGCAAATTACTATAATAACGGCTTCACCAACCCACCATAATACCACGTTTGACTCATGTTAAACTCACACAACACTGTGACCAGGTGTTTTCTATGTGCATTATCTATGAGCACTATAATTAGCTGCAAAGTAAAAAAATACTCAGTTGAATAATTTCTCGTTATGATTATTTTTACATTGTAATAATTAATTATTTACATTCCAGATGCTCATCAAGAACACATACACAATTCAAAGAGCCTGAAAAGCAAAGGGAAGTCAAGTTCCAATTTTTTCAGACATATGTGTCAATATCTCAGCATTATCTTTTACCAAGATAAGAGACAGACTGATTTGCTTCCTTCAAAGTTATATACAGTATTAAAACCAAGTGCTCTTCAAATGTTCATGGTTTCAGAACATTTTATAATATAAACCTTAGGGGAAAGCAATTATAATTAAGAGGAATAAATGTTTTTGATAAATTGTAATTGTCTTTAAGCAGATTATACATATAATAGAGCAGATAGTGTTACTGAGTCATAAGTGTCTAGTCATAAGATATATTTGCACAAGCCTAGATAATACAGTATAAAATATAATTACTAAAATATTTTTTCCAAACTATTTGACTGTATTTGACTAAAGAATAATAATATTGAAAGGTGCCCATGTCCACTATTTCTTGACCTTAAAACAGTTAAAGGTGTTTACTTTTCAGTGTCTTGAGATGAGTTATTAAGTCGTTCCCAGCCCCCAAACTTGAAACACATTCTAATAAATGTAAAAAGGATAAAGGGGGTGGAGGGGGGGTTTAGAAAGGGTTAAATAGCTAATATTTTTTTTTCTCTTGAAATATGTTAATATCTCTAATGTAATGTTTTGTTATTCACTAATGCCTTCAGAGGGAGGAGGTATGTGGTTATAAAAATGCCTTGACTTCAATGTTTACACTCCCATTCATGTTCATCACTACTCTGTGCTGCGTTCAAGTATGAAGGAGCACAACATCACACATTTAGTGCTCACAAACCGCATTGCACTTGATCAGGTAAACAGCTTTGAATTGTATTGACATTTTTTATGTCAACTGATATTATTCTATGTGTGTTTTAATGTGCACCTTGTTTAACTGTGTTAGGAAAACAATGCTGGTAAGAACACAGACTTCCAAGTTGGAAGCAAGGATGAAAATACAGAAAGAGGGAACTGGAGCAATAAGAGGGAATATCTGTTATCTATGATTGGATATGCAGTCGGGCTTGGAAACGTATGGAGATTCCCATACCTTGCGTACAAACATGGTGGCGGTGAGTGTGCATGGTTTCACCAATGTGTATCTGGAACACTTTTTCTATAATGTCTACAAACCTATAAATGAATAAACTGCTTTTCAGTGCTTTTAATATGATGAATTAATATGTGTGTTAATTCTTAGCATAGTGTATACCTTAACAGCCTCTGATCAATTAATATATCCACTAATCCTTAGCAGAGTGTATACATTAACACTCCTGAGTAATATACGTATAGCCATTCATAATGGAAATAGTTATGTATTAACATGTTGCTTCCCTTTAGGCTATATAAGTAACTTGGGACATTTTTTAGTTTGTAGCCAAAAGTGCTGTACAACACAATGTTTTAGCAGGTTGTTTAATGTTACAGCTGATTGGTGTATACATCAGTAAATATGTAAATGTATGTTTGATTTGTATGTATAATATATCCTTTGTTACATACAGTAATAATTTGGCATTGGGGTGGTGCTGGAAAACAGAAGGGCCTGAAATAATCCTGGAAATAAAAAAAGAGCCTTCAACCAATATGTATAATTTAAATTAATCTACATTTTCTTAACAAGAATTAATGCTGCTAATGAAATTTACAGAATGAATTAATACTAAAACTAACCTTTTATAAAAGCCTATTCTTACACAGTAAATCTCCAAGTCTGTTAATAGACAAGATGCATTATTTACCCAATGCACTAAAAATCAGTACATTTATGATTTACTTTGATTTTTTTAAATAATTTTTTTTTTGTTTAAGATGGGTATTTTTATAATGTATTTTTGCAACCCTTATATCAACCTTACATGCTACCAGTTTGCGATAATTATATAATAAACTCTTTACTTAATGTCCATATTTGTTTGAACCCTGCGTCATTATGTAACGCATGTCTGCGGAAAACACCCTGTCATAAGCTGATGTACAAAGCAGTTAGCATAAATACAGCAGTAATGAATATAATAGGTCTATCTAGAGCAAACTTGCCCTATCATCAAATGTTATGCGAACCATCATTACAATTATGAGTGCTATGTTTCTCTTATATCTATATCACCTTCATGACACACATTTAGACATCGGCTGCGTATGACAAGCACCACCTGCTTACTCCTCGGTCATAATGCTGGGTTAAAAAAAAATGGACCTATTGGTGGTATAATGAAGAGCTTATAAATAATTAAGATAATAACGACTCCCAGATTAGATTTTGTGACTGACATAAAAGTGCATTATTATTTATAAAAAAAAAATAAAAAAAAAATTTAAGACATACTATTGTGAACACTATGTAATATGTGTGATCTATTTCCATTGTATTAGTATTATTTATGTTTAAGTTTCACATTGTGTTATGATGTTATGGCTGGGTTGTGATGCAATATATTTTGTCATGTAAGTTTAATTGAAGGTTGCTGCTGCAAAACACTGAGTGCCATATGGATGGATTTGCAGAGGAGTTTGCACACACACACACACACACACACACACACACACACACACACACACACACACACACAGGTCGAACTCCTCACAGACAGGAACCCAAGTTAAAAACTGAGACACAAAAGCTGTAAAGGACAGGTCTATGTAGGATAATATAGCCTAGTAAACAAAATTGTCATCTATATTTCCTTTCAATTCTCTGTTTTTAGGAGCCTTCCTCATCCCCTATGTGATCATGCTGTCAGTTGCAGGGCTTCCACTCTTTTTCATGGAGAGCTCTATTGGACAGTTTTGTAGTCAGGGACCCATTAACATGTGGAAAGCTGTGCCAATGTTGCAAGGTAGGTACCAGTTTCTTATTGCCCAATCAGTGATTGTAATATTATATACTTGTACTGTAAAATATTTTACACAATGACAATATTTCTATCTGAATGGTCTGTTGCTCCTTTAGAAATATAAATCAGTGCATAGATATGTGACAAAAGGGCTAAAAATGGCATGGTTTAAATCCATTTGAAAAGCCACTGGAAATCAATACAAGTTTTTTTTTTTTCTTTATCCTTCTCTAAAACATTCTGTAATAATGGGAGTGGTCATTTCCAGAATGTTCCCCACCCCATCCACAGGACATGAGGGTTCACTGAATTCATTGCTTAAATTAAAAATATTGTAAGTTATGTGATCTACGGTTTATCGCAACCCAGTCATATGCAGTAGAATATTTTACAAGCAAGTATTAAAGAGTACTCTACACTACCATCATTAATACACTTGTCAACAAATTGTCAGACTTTGACAAACTGAGACAACTGGAATTATAAAATCCATGATTCAACACCAATCAGTTGAAACAATGATCGAAAATGGCTGAAAAAAAAGAGTATTTGGAAAACAGAGAAGGAATGAAAACCATGAAAGAAACTGTAAACAGGGTGTCTTGACTAAAGAAAAATAGAAAATCCATTATATATGTTGGAAAAAAACAAACCAGTAGAGAAATTTAACTTTTGAAGAGCAAAACAAAATGTAATGAACAGGTGAATGTGAACATTGTGGCTCCAAGAGGTCTGGTGGGACTGGGATTTGAATATCATTGGGGATAAAATAGCTTTAACACAATTTTGGAAATACCATTGAAAGAATTGTGTTTATTCCAGAGGCTTGTCAAACTGTTTTTTTATTTGTACTTTTACTTTTCTCATCTGCTTGTATTTGCGAATAGCGAACGTGGTCAACAGAAGTAACTAAATGATATGAAAATGTAGTAATTTTTGTGTGTGTAGGCATAAGAAGAGCAGTTTCCTGTTGTAGTTTAGGTTGACATTTATTTTTGGGCGATACATAATAGTAATAAAAAGGAGCAATAGTTTTCATATACATTAATTATAGTAATGTTTTTTTACTTTGTATAATCCAAATGATTTGGGTTTTTTTTTTTATGATGGTGATAGAATGTAGATTAAAGGAAAATGTGAAAGCATGTGCTGCCATTTATCCTATAGATGCTTCCTAAATACATTAACAAAATGAGAATACTGAAAATTCTCAAAATGAGGATAAATGAGGATAAAGTAATATGCATTTTCAATTTTAATCTTTGTGTTTTTTAATTTGTTTCTCATGCTTAGTAGAGAAACAAATGCAACCCTTATATGACAACAATACTGACTATGTATTTTGTTCTTTTTTTTTTTTAGGTGTTGGCATAACTATGATGCTGGTTAGCACTTTTGTTGCTATTTACTACAACGTTGTCATTGCATATAGCATCTACTACATGTTTGCATCATTTCGGTTTCCACTGCCCTGGAGTGATTGCTCAAGCTGGTCAGAGGTGGCCTGCAACAGCACTATTAAAGGTTTGTCACATCACTGTTACTGAAATGACATGTATGTTACTCAATACAGTGCACTGTAGGGTGTATCTGTTTTCACAGAAATGTCATGAACTAATGTCATTTCTAACTTAACATGAGTAACCGCATTTTTTTGGGTGGAATTTTACTCCTCGTTTTAAACTGACTGAACCTAAAACCTGATTAATGGTGTACCTTCCCTGGACACTTCTTCAAACTTTCTTCAAAGAAAAGGTCTGGGGAAAACGTGACCCTCGGCGACTTATGGAAATCCCCACAGGCAATTGTGTACCACTTGCAGGCAATGCTTAACTATGGCCAGGAGCTATAGTGACCACTGCTGTTACAAACCACTGCATTTCCCTTTTCTTTTTCTTTTTTTTATATCTTAACAGAATATTGCAATATGACTGCCTACAACTTGAGCCTTGTGTCTGGAAACGTGAGCATGTTGGCTGATGTTAATCAAAACTGTACAGAAGAGTTCTGGATTAATGCACCATTAAAGAGCATCAGTGAGCAGTATTGGGAGTGAGTTTATATCTCCTTTTTTCACCCTATAGTAAAAATGAAAGTATAGGAAAGAATGACTGACAGGAAAAGTATGAGGCATTTGTTTTATTTTGTATACAAAATGCTTTCTTTTGGTTATTAAAGTTAAGATTAAAGTTAGATTTAGGTATAATGCCTGTACACTTAATTTATCTAAATCTAATAATAATGTCAATAGAAGGTCCTCAGAAAATAGTAAGACATTTTGCTCACTGCCAGTACACATGTGTACAAGTTTTGTGCTATATATTATACTATGTTTAAAATTTTTGAAGTTACCATAAATAATGTGTCATATAGCCAAGTTGCTCTTCAGCGCACTAGCAGTATGGATGAGACAGGGCCAGTGGTCTGGCACTTGGCCCTCTGCCTTCTACTGGGTTGGATCCTGATTGCTGCTGCTCTTTACAAAGGCATTAAATCTTCTGGGAAAGTGAGTACCACATAGTAACAAACATTGATCAATACTTAATATACTAGATTGAGAACAGTTAGGCATTAGCTAAGTAAATTCACAGTGTAGACTGAAACAGATTACAACCATCATTAGTATTTCAGTAGAGGCTGTTTGATTAAATGCCCATGATAACTAACATTTATACACCTTTCAGGTTGTGTATTTCACGGCCACATTCCCATACGCTGTCCTGATTATCCTACTCATACGTGGCGTTACTCTGGAGGGTGCGAGAGATGGAATTGACTATTACATTGGCACCCAGTCTAACCTTACAAAACTGTCTGAGGCTGAGGCAAGATTCATCAATTACACCTATGTCTCTAAAACCAGTGTCTTTCTATCTTGAAAAATGATTTATATCCTTATAGTTTTTTTCATTAGATCTTGTCTGCGTTCTTCACTCATACAGGTTTGGAAGGATGCAGCCACTCAGATATTCTTCTCATTGTCTATTGCATGGGGTGGTCTAACAGCACTGAGTTCCTACAACAAATTTTATAACAACTCCTACAAAGACACCATTATAGTGTGCATCACAAACTGCAGTACTAGCATCTTTGCTGGCTTTGCCATATTTTCCATCCTTGGACACATGGCACATATCTATAAGAAACCAGTGTCAGAGGTTGCACAAGCTGGTAAGTTTTAATTCTCTCTGTTTCTGTAGTAAATTTATATTTTTTTTTTTGCTTGAAAATTTTGCGAGATGTGAAACAAATTACACAAACTCTTTGTGGAAAAAAGAAAGCATGAAACACAAAACCATTTGTAAATAGAATCTTAGGTACTCTTATTAATTCTTATACTTATTAACTATTAATGGCTTCCAAGGTGAAAATATAGGATGGTTGGATGGCTATAACTTTCAGAATAGTTCTTTGAAGTATAATCAGGATCATTGAATGACTAATGAGCAATGCCCGAAAGTAAGAATATGCTTGTTCGCCTTCTCATTTTAAGAGTTCGGACTGGCTTTCATTGCTTACCCTGATGCCCTTTCCAAACTTCCTGTATCTCCGCTGTGGTCAATCCTGTTCTTCTTCATGCTAATAACTCTTGGTCTGGACTCTCAGTTTGCTGGGATAGGTAGGCATGTTGCTTATATTCAAGAATATATGCGGATAAGATTTTTCTTTGGAGAACATATAACTACACTATGTAAGTGCATGTGTGTTATTATTTCAGAATTTAAGAAATTTTATATTTTTCATCCGTCAGTTACTAAACACAAGCCTAGCATGTGTTCTCTGCATGCATTGTGTCTCTGGATAAAAAATATCAATCTGTTTTAACTGTCTGGATTAAATATAATCTGTCTGGCAGAGGTGATCACAACATGCCTCCAAGATGCATTCCCAAGAATCTTAAAATCTAAACGAGGCCCCATTACTGTAGTAATTTGTATCATTCTCTTCCTGTTTGGCTTGCCATGTGTCACTGGGGTAAGTTTGTCTTTTCTAAATTCTCATGGGAAATATTTTAGGAATCAAATACAAAATATTTCATACAGATATGTTATCTTTCAAGGCGGGTATATACTGGGTGAATCTGATAGACACCTTCTGTGCTGGATGGATTCTCCTAGTTGCTGGATTGCTGGAAGTCTTCGGTCTCACCTGGTTATATGGTCAGTATAAAAATTCTAACATAAATTGACTATACTTGTGATTTTGCAGACTGGTCAGTTTAATTCAGAACTGAAAATACTGCTTTCAGGTGGAAACCGATTTATACAAGACATTGAAATGATGATTGGGACCAAGAGCACCCTCTTCTGGGTGTGGTGGAGGGCTTGCTGGTTTTTTATCACTCCTGCTGTTCTCCTTGTGTGTATTATATGCAAACTCTAAAACGTATTATTCAAATAATAATAATAATAAAAATAATAAAATAATAGAGGGATTTGGAAGTTTGCTTAAGTCAAAACATTTTTTGCAGGTCATTCTTGTCTGGTCAGTGTACACGTTTAATGCTCCCACATACGGCTCAGTGGAATATCCGCAGTGGGGCATTGCTCTGGGCTGGTGTATGACAGCCTTCTGCCTTATGTGGATCCCAATTGTTGCTGTCTGGAAGATAATGAAAGCTAGCGGAAACCTGTGGCAGGTAGGACAGATGCTTTTTGTGTGTTTTTAAAAATGAGAATGCAACAAGACTTCAATAATAATAATAATAATAATAATAATAATAATAATAATAATAATAATAATGCATTACTTGAAACCTATTTGTAAAATCTCTTGAAATAAAATATATCTGATGAATATAATACACTAGAATACATTTGTTTTATCATTGATACCAAGACATTTGACAGATATGAGTATTTTCCCACAGCGGCTCAAATCAACATCCTCACCCACTGAAGACTGGGGTCCTTACCTGGAATGCCACAGGACCGATCGTTATGTTCGCCGAGATACAAAAGACACAAATGTCTTTGTAATCTCAAATCAGAACACCACCAGATTGTAAGATATTCCTTTGAGTCAGATTTTGCATCCATCATTTTGTCATTTAAGATGGCAATGCTTTGTGGATGGTAGTTTATCATCTGCATATGCCATGGAGCTCATTTAGAATGTATACAGATACAATTACTGACAATTGTCCAGGAACAAAATGGGAGACAGTGTTTGGTTTCTGACACCAGAACTGCTGTTAGCTAAATATTTTTGTTTGGCAGGTTGTGCTGCAAGATACCCAGTAACACACATTAACATACTAATAATACAGAATACCCCTTCAGTAAATTATGAGCTTTTCTAATAAACTGCCTAAAAGTGTATAACAGTCGTTATTAAAGATTCCCCAAGCTTTGGATGAAAAACATGCTAATTATTATATAAAATAAATCAAATTACACATTACCTTACTGTTTCAGAAAGATATCAAATATAACACTGACACTGAAGACTTCGTACACAAAACTTTTTCTTTGATAACACATTTACTATAGAAACAATACTATATCAATCAGATGGAAATACTGTCAGGGACTGTTTTTTAGGCTAATCAACACCTTCTGGCAAATCTAATCATATTAAACCTCCAATTTCATGAATGAGTTTTCAAACAGAAGCACTTTCATTGCATTTCTCATTGATTAGTGCTTACAGCAACACATATTCGCCAAAAGCTCAGTCTGATACAGTTACCATTTGTATTGCTGTATTGTTGAACCTAAAACTTTACAGTTTTACTGTATATCAAGAGGTTTTTTTATTGCACATGAACATTTTGAATTAGTGGTGTTTAAACTGACCGTGTTTACATTTTTCTGATTTAGTCTTAGTTATAAAATTGCATTTTATTGGAGGTGGGGGTGTATGTTTTTTTCCAATGGTCTCCTTCTGAATTCTGGACTTTTGTGTATGCATACATTTAGTCACTTTACAATTAAAAGCTTTTTTAGAACAAAATTATTACTTATTACATGTCAGTGTGATGCTTGTTCAAGCCTGCTTTTGTGCATCTCTACAGTAGATAGTAGCTAATACAATTTTCAGTCTAACTTATAGCAGCTTAGGACATGGACATGACTCGAAAGGTGAAACCACAAGTAAAGTTTGTCTTTGCTGGTTCATCTTTATTGCAGAATACAGATTAACAGGACTAAACACCAATCAGATCAATCACGACAAGAGCAGCCTAAAGGCATTCCAAGTTATTGACTTGGATTTATGACCAGTTGCAGCATGAGCAGCTAGTATCAAAGATCAGGCCAGTGGCGCAGTGCTCTGCGTAGGTGCTGCCACCGTTGCAGTTGTAGAACTGGTTCTTGTTGGAAGGGTTAGGGTAAAGTCCATTAGCTTTGCCAGCGCAGAATCCGCTGCCACCGCTGCTGCTTCCGCTGCTGCCACCACCGCTAGGAGGAGCAGGGGCAGCGGTAGCTGGGGCAGGAGTGACAGGGGGTAGAGGCTGGGCAGGAGCTGAGCAACCTAGAAAGAGGAAGAACAATATAAACAAATAGAACGCTGTGTGTGTGTGTGTTTGAGATTTTCTTTTTAGCTAGATCTATATCTACGAAATGATACTGTATATATGCAAAACTAACTCACTTTGGCCAGTTCCCAGGCCACTCTTGATGGTGTTGATCAGAGGGTATTTGCCCTGGTTGCAGAAGGTGCCACTAAAGTCATCCAGGTCCAGAGACCACACCATAGCACCTCCAAAGTTGTTTTTCTTCAGCCAGTCAATCTATAGGATTTTGAAAGGATGACTGAATCAATGTGTAAAGTGCAGTAGATGCAGAGTGATGTATTTAAACAAAAAAAAAAAAAAAACCTTGACCAAGCCATTATTATTATTTAGAGCTGTGTAAATAGAGAATACCTTGATCTGAAAGCTCTTAATATTGTCATAGCCAACCCAGACGTTCTGGCTGTTGTAGGCATATGGCACATCCTGAGGAGTATCCCAAGCCTGAGTGGCTCCTTGGGACAGGAAAGTACAGATCTGGAAAGAGAGGATTATTTGAAATTTGTGACTTTTCGATAGAATGTCAAAAATATATTAAAAAAATATATTAATCCTTACCTCGTAGTAAGCCCAGAATCCACTTTGCCTGGTGTAAGGTCCAGAGGGTCCAGGTCCAGCAGTTGGAGCTCCCACACCAGTGTTGCTAGAGCTAGCCAGTTTAAAGGTGTGTCCATAGGTGGGGAATCCAACAAGCAGCTTCTGGGCAGGGGCGCCATTGCTCTTCCAGTAGTTCATAGCATAGTCCTAAAATAGTAGAGAAAGGAATTCAGACCTAAGCAGAAATCAGACCAAGTACTATTTAGTTTTAAGGCTTCACAATTGAGGTACACTTACCACATTGAAGTAGATGTAAGATCCCTGGTCAGCTGGTCCACTGTACAGAGGGCTGTTCTCACCAGTCTGCTGCTCCCAAGTACCATGGAAGTCGTAGGTCATGACATGGAAGTAGTCCAGAACCCTGTGGAAAACAGATTTAAAGGTCAGCTTACAGAAGAAACTAATCTTTGTCGAAATAACTTAAAAGATTCTATACGCACTGGCCAATCTGGGCAATCTGGTATCCAGAGTCGATGGTACCCTTGCCGGCGGCGACAGCAGCAGTCAACAAAAGACGAGGACGGTTGGTCTGTGTTCCCTCAGCCACAAAGGCAGCCATCATTTCCTATTTAAAGCGAATATGGCAATGAGAAATCTACTGATTTGAAATGAATACAAAATTACTATCTAATTTAAGTTTAGATCTGTTTGACTGGTTAAAACTATCACTTCTCCCAATAAAACCCATATGTTAATGGGCAGTTTTTCATGCCAATGAATACCTGAACCAGGGTGGTGTAGAGCTGTTTGTCCTGAGGAGGGCTACCACGAGAACCAGGATACTCCCAGTCAATGTCCAGACCATCAAACTCGTACTGCCTCAGGAATTTGATCACAGAGCTGATGAAAGTCTGACGAGTAGCAGAGGATGCCACCATAGCAGAGAATCTAAGAGAGTAAAGAACTGAGTAAGTGTCCTACCTGCCTTTTACATTGTGTGAATAAGGTAACAAGACTTTACATACTTGGCGGTGCCGAAGTTCCATCCACCAATAGCCAGAAGGGTCTTCAGGTTGCTGTTCCTGTTAAGAAAATAAAGAAGGTTTACATTTCCTTACCTGAGCAAGCAATGTATGTAGAGAGAAAAAAAGTTTTAAAAACGATTTACAAATTATAAAAACTTTTTGATTTAGCCCGGTTGGAAATCAAATTAGATCAACTTACTGGTTCTTCAAGGCCTGGAACTCTCCGTAAAGTTTCACATCATCCCACTCGTAGGTTGCAAGCTCATTGTTGTTCATTCCAGCAAAAGCGTAGATCAGATGGTCACACAGGCATGGGTCAACGTTGGCAGGGAAGTACTTTCCTGCTCCAGGTCTGTACTGTCCCCAGTTGGTGAAGTAACATGACAGGATGTAGGAGGATCCTATGTACAACAAAAGTAAGTTAGTTGGGAATTATTTCGATTTTAATTAGTTTGGAATTACCTATTTGAATACTACTTCGACAAGAAGCTTACCTAGCTGAGCGTGCAGCAGGAGAGCCAGTCCTGAGAATAAAATGAAGTTAATAATAATTTTAATATAGTCTGACAAGATTCAACAATTTTTCCACATACTGTATGCTGTATTCTGTGAAATTAGCAATAACCAGACACTACTGTACATGTAATATTGTCATATTCAGGGACAAACTTATAAAGAACATATTTATTTTTATCACCATATTATCTGTGTAAAGCTGCTTTAAGACAGTATTCATTGTTAAAAGCACTATACAAATAAAAATGAATTGAATTGAATATTGTTGTCTATGTTGTACAATTCTTAGCAATACTCAAGCTTGCTGTTCTAAATAGGAAATTATATAGACTTACATTTATTTTAGGCATATTAGAGATAAAGTATAAAAATAGATTTGCTATGGTATGACTACATTAGATCAACAAATGGATAAACATATATCATTTCTTTTTCTAGGTAGTACAATAATAAATATTCTATAATAACATTTTGTGGTAAAGAAAGTGAAGGTATGTTAAGGTTCTAACTCACCAACACAAATCAGAAGTTTGCCCATGGTGCCTATGTGCAATTTACTGAAGGCATCTACCCCTTTATATACCCCTTTCCAACATCGTTTTCCTTATGTCTTTCTCCGTCACTTATTTACCAAGATTAAAATGTTATAGCCGTCAGCACCTTGATAGAGATTAAACACAGATAAGTTGTTAGAAATGCTTTATCTACCCTTGTGCTGCTTATTAAAATGGTAATTGTTTTAAAAATACACTTATGCATGCATTGAAGGTCACAAATGAAGTCAAATAGAGATTTTTTTCATTCAATTTTTTCATTCCCTGTCAACCGACCGCAAATCAAATGTGTATTATTGTGCCTAAGAGTGTAAAAACTTAAAGCTAAGCTCTGATATACTGTAACATGACTAATAAAATGATCTAAAGATGATCTGTTACTATTTTGAGTGTTAAATATTGATATACACCTTTTTATTTTAAAAAATACCAAAAGTAAACAACAATTATAAACAACAATTATAATGTCTCTTCAATATAATACAATCAGGAAACACCTTACCGCAATTAGATTTTTAGTGATATTTAATATTAACCACTTTAAAATTATTTGAACCTTCTTTTATTTATTTATTTTTATCTTACATAAAGCAACACGATAACCATTAATATTGTAAATAAGTAAAATGTGTAAATTAAAGTAAAAGAGAAGTGGAAGTGAGCATACAATTTAAATACAGCGTGTGTCATGCAAAAATGAACACACTTGATAGAAAAAGACTAGATTTTATTCTGATTTGTATTTTTATGTCTGAAAGGTTTAAGACATGGAGCTCTGCTAAATATAATTAACACATTTTATTTGTCACATACACATACATACAGGATACAACATGCAGTGAAATGCTTTAAATTCATTAATTGAATTAATTATTAATTAGAAATCCTGCAGCTCTTCTACTTGTGTGTTTCAGCTTGTTGTGGTTTTCAGCTTTGATATGTTTAATATTTAATTTTACTGGAATATACCAAATAAAATCTAGGGTTAGGGTTAGGGTAAAAATTATAGTGGGAGTGAACGAAAAAGAAAAATTTGGACTCTTGAGACTTGTGTACTATTTGCATGAACAAATTATCAAATAGCCTAAGGAATAATTCAATTAAATTAATAATTATATTTTATTATAAAAAGTAAAAAACATTCATCTAAAAGTTTCCTGTCTTGTACACCCGACTTTAAAGCTGTTCATGGTGCACAATAAACACAATAAAATACTTTCTGAATTTCTGTATTTTTCAAATGTTCATTTACTAAAACAACATGTTTTATATTTAGTTGTTCAAAGTAACATGCATTTCAATGTAAATATAAAATTACTACTAATTTGTACTTATTGTACATGATGACATTGTGTAATTTAAAGGTCACTGCACTGTAAAGGTGCCAATGTATATGGAAGAAAACGATATGATAAACCTTTCCATTACATATTATGTAAATATCTTATCAAATTATTAAAGTGCTTATAATTCTGCAGCAGGTCTGTATAATGAACTGAGTAAATATATGGTAAATGTGTAATCAAAGATCTAAAAAAAAACCATAGATATAAAAAGTACCGTGAGTTTTACACATAAATCTATTTTTATATTGTATTTAATATGGTGAAAGATTAAAAAAGAAATGTATTAGTCAATAAAGTGAATGCAAGCAGGTTCAGAAAACTGAAAAAAAGTCTTGCAATGGCTTGTGATGCTGTAAACAACTTACTAAAACTCTTTAAGTTGTCTTTCCTTTCAACCCATAGTAAACCTTTTTATTTTTTTAATAATTGTAATTTTTCTTCTGTGGATAGAAAACAAAAGACCAATATATCTAAATACAATATAGATCCATGACTAGAACATTACGCATTCAATTACGCACTCATGACTAGATCATGAACTCGAAATATCTTATTAGAATTAAACAAATATCTGTATATCTGGTGGAAATTGCGATTATACTTTACTATGCTTAAAATAATACAATAATAATAATAATAATAATAATAATAATAATAATAATAATAATAATAATTAGACCCAGGAAATTAAACATATGTTATTCTATAGTCAACATTATATATTTTTTTATTAAAATTTTCTTTCAAATATTTTAAAATGATATATGCATCATAACAAACATATTTTGCTATTAAAATTACTATTTATTAAGTCGTTCACAGTTTTCTTTTATTTTAATATATTTTGATGTTTCATACATTTTAGTTTTATTGTCAGGTGAACTATTATACTTTTTACATAGACTTCAGCTTTAATTTAAATAAAACTTTAATAAAATCATTATAAATATTTTTTTAATAAATATTTTATCGTTGATTTTTTTTTTTTTTAACAAAAATTATTTGTGAACTTCAAGTAGTGGAACCCCGCCCAGCCCCCACCCCACCCCACCCCACCCCACCCCCAAACCCCCTGCAGTACCACCGCAGAACCGCTAGGGCGTGCGGAACCGTGGTTGAAGACCCATGACTTGGAATTTTGTGACCCACGAATATCATTAAATCCTTATGTGATAATGTTGAAAACATTAATTTTTATCACCGGGCAGATATACAGGACTGATTCAATTCAATGTTCCCATGGACAGTTTTAATTATACAAGTGCCTGCCAATTTACAGAATTCTACCTAATCTAATAAAACCTACCTAATAATAATGACATACTAACAGAGAACACATTGAGAATATATGATGTATTTCTAACCTTCCACAAGAGGGCGATGAAGACCATTTGCCTATTCAGAACGTCTGTAGATAGAAAGTGGAAAGGATTTGAGGTAACAAAAAATAAAATTAGAGGGAACAACATGAATATAAATTAAAATGCATTTCTTACATTATAACGGTAGTAAACTGTGTGAAGATGCAGCAATCTGCTGTTTGTCCACTTCTAAAAACACTGAAGAAGAACAAGAAATCAATGAAGATGATGATTATCCCCTACAGTCTTAAAATATAAGGGTAATCCTTCATGTAAAAATACAGGAATTGCATTGACATGAGTTTTATCAATGATTTACACCCTGAAAACATTTCTCATTTAGTTACAAACACTGTAGGAAGATATTAACACTTTCACAGACTTCTCCCTAGTACAAAATACTAGCTTCCATCGACATTTGTTTATATTTATAAATAAACTGCAAATACATAAATGTCAATCCACAAACAACACACAAGAGGTTTATTTAATGAAATAAAAATGTACTTTCATACAGAATAACCATCTACAAACCCCATGTTTGAGTTTTATTAGTGTAATGAGTCAGTCTGGTATGTGTTTGTTGTTTTAAATGAAAGAATAAGAAAAAAACATTTGTTTCACTTGACCTTCACCCATATATGCATTGATTGAAGAACTACTCATTCCAGATTTATTCCCTGCTTTAATGTCAATTTTTTTGTCATTGTGTTCTATATGAAGGTTGTTCAACCTGGATACATTTATTCGATAAACAAACTTAAAATTATTTTGTATTAATGTATTAATATGATGTGAGGTCCAGTTACCAGTGTGAACAGGTATGAATACTTAAGTACATGTCAGTGCCCAAACATCTTTACTTTAACTTGAGCAGTAAAGTGTGGTCAGAACTTTATCCTTACCAGAGTCTTTTAAAGCATGAGTATCTGTACTTCTACTTGAGTGCAGGATGTGTGTACTTTTGCCATCTCTGGTTCTATGTCGATTTTCTAGTTCATTCCAGTGGTGTTTAGTGGGGTTGAGATCAGGGCTTTGTGCAATAAGCTCAAAGGACATACTCCAATCTAGATAAACCAGGACTTCAAGTGAACTTGCTTTGTGCATAAGCTCGTTGTCATGCTGGAACAGGTTTAAGCCTTTTACTTATAACGACGGGAAATTGAAATGCTTTATAACAACATTTTGGGGATGAACCACATATGGGTGTGTCAGGTGTCAACATTATTTTTGGCATATAATGTATATAAACTAAAATACATTTAACAGAGAAGTGGCTTATGTATGGTATAATATATTAGTTTAGTATAATATTATTAGTTAGTTTGTGAAGATTTGGTTTATATTGTTTGGAGTGGAAGATCATGAGTAGCATGCTATAGAGCTTTGACCTCGACCCTACCAAACACCACAAAAGTATTGGGATACCTGACTTTTCCAGCCACATGTGGTTCTTCCCCAAATTCTTCCCCAAAGTTGGAGCCACACAATTGTATCGTCTGCATCTTTGAATGTTATAGCATGAAATGTTTTTTTCCATGCTATAACCTGTTCCAGCATCACCATGCCCCTGTGCACTAAATGAGCTCCTTGAAGACATTATTTATATGGGTTGCCTGCTATGGAATTCTGACCTCAACCCTATTCAACACTTTTGGGATGAATTGGAATGCTGACTTCACCCCAGGATTGTTCACCTTACATCAGTACCTGATTTTTCTAACACCACTGTAGCTGAATGAGTACAAATCTCCACAAGGACACTCCAAAATCAATTGGAAGAACTTCTCAGAAGAGTGGAGAGAGTGGAGCTTATTAAAACAGCAAAAGGGGACTTAATATGAAATGGGATGTTATGGTCTAGTGTTTACAATCCTTTGTCCAGATAGATAGATAGATAGATAGATAGATAGATAGATAGATAGATAGATAGATAGATAGATACATACATACATACATACATACATACATACATACATACATAGAGTTAGGTTTCTGTTTTGTTTCTAGGCCTCTAGATGGCAGTAATGGGTAATTCTATTTGCCCTGAAAGTAGAAGAAGAAGAAGCATCAGCAGAAGGAAGCGGTTCAGTCTTAAGTACAGGGACTTAGTGTAAAATGGACAATTTGGACAGTTTAAACACGTTCTTGACAGAGCGTTTAATGACGGTCGCTGGAGAGATTTTTCAGGTGTTTAAGGACGCGTTTAATGATTATCAGGGTGAAATAGAGCGAATTAAAGAGGAGAACCGGTGTCTCAGAGAAGCGCTGGCTGAAATCTACAACAGAGTTCAGGAACGAGCAGGTAGTCCCTCCCTTATACTATGATAATAGCTCACTTATTATAATAAACAGCACAAAACACACCTAAAAGATCTAGCATAACGATGTGAATGTGTATTTCCTTTCTGTGTAGACTCTTTGCTCATGTTCATCTTGAATGATCTGTGTTTACATGCAGATAAGCACGACACGTCGTTTATACAAGTGAAACTGGAAGTAGAAGCCAGCCCTGGGGAATCTGACCCACAAGAGTCTCGGAGTCATCCACTCTTGTCCACGCCAACGCCTGCAAATCTGGACAAGGAATCAAATTTTCCAGAGAAATCCAAGACGAAGGATGAAAACGATGACAACAGCAGCAGCAGCAGCAGCAGCCTCAATACAGTCTCATCTGCCACAGTCAAAGTGGAGCCATGCAGATCCCAAGATGTCTTCTCAGAGAAGGTTAAACCCGAAGCCCAAGCCGAAAACGAACCAGCATGCGACGAGCAGGAGCCTCTTTCTTGCACGTACTGTGACCAGACCTTCACTGAGATTCCTCAGCTGGCATCACACGTGCAGTCTCACATGGCTTTGTTTACCTGCGAGGTCTGTGGAAAGTCCTTCAAGCAAAAAGGCACGTTGAAAACGCACATGATCGTGCACCGGAAAGACAGACCGTTTGCCTGCGGTTACTGCATGAAGCGCTTCAAGCTGAAAAGTCACCTGAAAGAGCACGAGAGGATACACACGGGTGAAAAGCCTTTCAGCTGTCCTGTGTGCAGAATGTGCTTTACTCGTTCCAATCCTATGAAGATACACCTACGCAATCATCACCGCGAGCAGATATACCAATCGAGCTAAGGCTGGGAAATTCTAGACTCGGGGATGAAGTCGATGTCTGTTACTTATCTCGTGTTTCTTTGGTTAGATTTCACATTTTTAGAGTTCTGTTGATTTGTAACAGAAGTACTGATTATTAACTGAGGTTTAACTACTGCTTATTCATTCAGTATTCTGATTTATTGTCTATTCCTTGTCCATGCTTCACAGAAGCCAGTCTCTTTAATTTAAGTCCGAATTCTACTGATGCACAATGAGTTCTGTTTTTTTATATATATATATATATATATCCTGGAAGATTTTATATGGATTTTACCAAGACAACAGAGGGTCTCCACTTTATTAAACACTAAATCACAGTGTTTTTACTTTATGACTTATAGTAATTGCAGCTATGGGTTTTTAATGCGATCGATTTTCGGCATTCGGAGAAATAATGTAAAGATGTTTTTTATTCCTGGTGATTTTACTAAAAAAAATCCTTTTATTGTTGTTAAGCGAGAATCAGTTTTCACTCCAAACTAATAAATACTACTTGTAGTTAAAATACAGCAGGCATTTGACGATTACTTCAACAGAAGTACACCAACAAAAGCAAAGCATATATTATTGCAAATGAGTTGAGTCAGTAGGATCAAGAAAACTAATCGCCACTGTGAAATGTCACAGCTATGGCGATGATCAGTGTGATTACTAATGCTTGCCATTAGTGTCTATAGATCATTTGATTTTAAAGTTAGGGATGGAGAAGCATAAAACCATTAGATAGAATGTTTCTTAAAATAAAAAGATATACAATTTTGATCAAATCAAATATATTGTAGTTAAAAATATCATTCTAAATGCTTCACTGTTTTTATCTAATATTTCTGTGCATTT
Source organism: Silurus meridionalis (assembly GCF_014805685.1). NCBI lineage: Eukaryota > Metazoa > Chordata > Actinopteri > Siluriformes > Siluridae > Silurus > Silurus meridionalis. The sequence goes on from NC_060902.1 coordinate 12,820,548, forward strand.
TTGTTTATTTGTAATAAAGTTAGATAAGTCAGTTCACATAAAGTGGACTATTTCATCATGTTTATTCTTTCTATCTTTCTTAATTTCTCTTTAAATTTCCATTGAAAGTTGTCTAGAGAGCAGAATATCTGGAGTGTCCTTCTAGAGAGCTCTCACCACAACCCTACTGAACACCACAAAAATACGGGGATATTTTATTTTCCTGCCATACGTGGTTCGTGCTTAACAACATTGTGGGGAAGAACCTGTTGGTGTGTCAGGTGTCAAAATTTTGGCATATAGTGTAAATAAAACGAAAAACATTTTACAGAGGTAGTCAAAAGATCAAAGCAGCTTGGGTATGGTCTAATATCTTGTGGAAAATGTTAGTGATGATATGGTTTACATGGGTTGGAATTAAAGATCTTGAGTGGCCTGCTTCAGAGCTCTGATCTCAACCCTATTGAACACCTTTAGGATGATTGTGAACACTGACTGCACCCCAGGCCTCCTCACCTCACCTACATCACTCAATCCCACACAAATCTCCACAAGGACACTTCAGAATCTAGTGGAACATCTTCCCAGAAGAGGGGAGGTTATTATAACAGCAAATAGGCACTTAATGTTGAATAGATATAAAAATAAATAAATAAATAATAAAAAGTACAGCTAGCATTGTAACCACCGTGTGCTCTACTTTCCTCTCCAGCAGGTGGCGGTAAATCTCTAACAACACCGAGTCTTGTACTATTACAACCAAAAAGAAGAAGAAGAAGAAGCAAAGTAACACTTTTATTCGGTTCATACCCGATAAAATGGATCATCTGGAGACGCTGAACTCGTTTTTTTGTGATCGCTTAATGGCTGCTGCAGCAGAAATCTTTCAAGTAGTTAAGGACACTGTGGCTCAGTACCAGGACGAAATTGATCGCTCCAAACAGGAGAATATTTATTTGCGGAAAATGCTAGCGGAAGTTAGCATCAGCAATGGACCAGGTGAACGAGCCGCTCGGTTTAATGATGCATCGCTGCCATGAAGAGTTGATTTCATCTACCAAGCTGTTGATGTGCTTTCATTTGTTTGTTGCGGATTCCATTTAGTACAATGATTTTTAAAGTAAAAAAGAATGTATGATCACGACTTTACAGCGCGAGAGAACGAGATCATGAAGCTTACGTGGTGTTATTGTATTGTGGCCATAATATTATTATCAGCACGGATGTGTAGTATTTATGATGCATGTATTTTAAATATAAAAGCAGGACTGTCTTTTGTATTTGAGAGGGGCGATGAAAATTGCTTCATATTTTGTATCAAAATACTTGTTTTGTATTTTTGTAGTTTTAAAATACTGTAAAAAAAATTTAATCTACATGATGACATCATAAAAATGCGACCTCTGATTGGTGCCTACTCAGTATTTTGCCCAGACTTGTTGAGATCAGTACAGTATTTTTATTTTATGGTAATTAAAGCAGCTGTTTAGTAGGATCATGATTTTGCATCAATGACTGCCTGACACATAATATATTATTATATTACTGATTAACAATCAAATTATTCATTAGTTAGAAACTAGTTGCTATGAATGCAAGTGCCATCAGTTGTTTTCTGATGACTTGTTTGTCCTTGACTCAAAGTAGCCCTTCATTACCAAACACCAAGTAACTAAATTAGGATACAATTGAGTTATTCGCAAACTGTGAAACATTAAACTGCTGCTTACTTTAAAACTAACCTTCATCTGAGAGATCACAGGGAAATGTATGTGAATGTTTGATCTGTTAACTGGTAGATTTGTGTGAGAAAAGCTGTTGCTATCAAACATTGTTTACTAAATCAACTCAAGTCATTGTAGTGGTGAAGGAACAGATCAAATAGGCCAAATGATGGAAGGTTTGAGAAGAAAATTTTAATATACACAAATACAGTAGTTTATATTAATACCTGGTGTGACTGCTGTATTTTGTAGTTTATTTTGATACACTTAAAATTAAGGTATTTGGTATTTTATTTTAGAATACATTTTAATGTATCTTTGTCCAACCCTGGTTATCAGTAGAATTGTATAGTAATAACTTATAATAAATATTATTTATTCTTCAAATGCCAGCTAAAACCAAAGCAAAAAAAAAAAAATATATATATATATATATATATATATCTTCTTTATATAATAAAACAAATCCAGCAATAAATTTGTCAAAAATTATTATTTTTCCATTGCTTTTTAATAATTCTGTGGTGATTAATATGTACAGTTGTCAAGGAACATGTGAACATATTGATCTTATGTAACTTATTCACAGTGGTTCATAACAGTAATTTAAAAAATATATTATTCTGATTCGTATTTGATCATAACCTCATATAGATAAAGGTATAAATGCATTTGGATTGACCTGGTGAAACTTCATCCCCTAATGTGATCTCACAACTGCATTGTCTGCAAATAATTTAGTTAAAAAGGGTTTAGAGCAAGAATCCCTGCTACTAAATCATGGCTCTTCAATAACGATGGTTGTAATGAATAGCTTTTAATATTTAATGATGCAGTGTATTAAAGGATTGAGTTAGTGGTTCATTGCTGCAGAACTGAAAGTCCAGTGGATGGAGCAGGAGCCGATTTAACTTTGACTTTTTTAAAATTTAACCTTGAAGATGTTGTGCAACTTAGTATTTTTTGTTGGATTTGGTAGGAGGAGATGGATCATGTTTTACTTCACCCAAGACTTTAGGCTTTTACAGTAAGTGTTGTATCAGTGTTGAGCTGGGATGCTTTTTATTTGTTTAATGGTCATGTTTTTGCTGCAGTTTCCACAGGTGCCCAGACCAGCCGGAGAACTGGGTTTCTTCCCGAACAGCAGAACAGTAATCAAGAGCTGGTGGATTCGGAAACCTCGCTCATCCAAGTAAAGCTGGAGCTGAGCACCATGGAGCAGGATCTCTGCCCTGAACAGGAGGATGTTGAGGCGAGGGATGCACCTACCCAGCATGTCCCTTCGCCCCCTGCCGAGGATGTCACGGTCAAACTAGAGCACGGTGATGCCCAGGTGGGATCCGGTGACGAGTTACCCTCCTGTCCGACGAACTCTGAAAGCCAGTTCGAACCGAACCCCCAATCCTCTCAGCGCGACTTCTCTAACCTGCCGTTTCACTTGCAAAGCCCGGCTGCGGAAAAACTCTTCCGTTCCAAGGTGCGCCGCAAGCCTCTCAGGAGCGACGGGAACTCGAAGGGGCGTAAGCATGCGCGCAGCAAGGAGAAAAAACTGCGCTGTGACTTGTGCGGGAAATGGTACAGCACTCCTCACTCGCTCAAAATCCACCTGAGGACGCATACGGGGGAGAGGCCGTTTCCCTGCAAGTTCTGTGTTAAGACGTTCCACCAGAAGGCACACTTAAAGGAACATGAGAGGACACACACAGGGGAGAAACCTTATAGCTGTTCGGTGTGCGGGAAACTTTTTAGTCGTGCTCAGCAGGTCAGAGTACACATACACTATCACCATCAGCACCAGGCGGCCACCATTATCAAAAACCAACAATGTGCATGATGCGCTCGCAACGATCAGAACAATCGCAAGTTCTCTGGCTTTGTTCTTTTTTGCCTTTGAAAATATTTATTGACTGCCTCGTGTAGGCGAGTGTGTTTGTGCGCACACGCACAGATAAACATTTTATTCCTGCTTCCAGAATGTGTATTCTACCAGGACTGATCAAATGAGTAACAGAGATTAGACAGTTTTGTATTGTTTTATATTGATACAGTTGATTGCAAAAGTTTGCAAGGGAGAAAAAACACACCTTATTCATGGTAACATTAAAGAAAAATCTCCCCAAACAAGTTAGCGTAATTTCCGGACTATAAAGCGCACCCAAATATAAGCCACACCCACTGAATTTTATGAAGATTTTTATTCTGAACATAAATACGCCGCACCTGTATATAAGCCGCAGGTGTCTACACTGAAACTAATGAACTTTACACAGGCTTTAACGAAAGACAGTGTCTGTTACACGACTTGTATCTAACAGAAGCCTACCAAGAAAGTCCTTGTTCACTGTCTTCCTCCTTCCTTTCACAACAATTTCTCTCGAGAGTTTTTCTTTTGGCATCGTCGTGCGTTTAAAACTCACCATCGGTGAAGCTTTTCTCCCGATGCCGTGCAGCTCAGAACACAGGTGAAGTGTGTTTTCATGCCCGGTTGTTTTCAGCGCGACAAATGATTCTCCTTTCCTGTAGACAGTCCGAGTGAGCGGCAGGTCAAACGTCAGAGGAACATCGTCCATATTTATGATGTGGTGCGGCCCGATTCAGTGGGAGCGCATCTGATTTAATATAAAGAGTTTCATTGGTTCACCTGAACCCGTTCGGCAATTTCATTGGTCTAATGTTATGGGGCTCAGTTTTTTGGCTTAAAGTTTGTGAAACCGGGAAAAACCCAGAAAAAATTCATAAATAAGCCGCTTTATTGTTTAAGCCACGGGGTTCAAAACGTGGGAAAAAAGTAGCGGCTTATAGTCCGGAAAATATGGTATATTATTTTTTATTTGATTTTTTTATTTGATAAACGATGTTCAATATGTCTATTATTAACATTTCACTTCACAATCTGTCATCCTGTCTCTTTTCACTTTCCTCATCTCAAACATTCGATTACCAGCCAGGTGTCAGGTATCAGTGGGATTTCGTTTATCTCGATCTAAAAAGAGCAATGCAGCATTGATTTAGTTTTTTTATCTAGATCTCACACATGCTCATCTGTTCTCAATGCTCAAGCAGGTCAATGTCCACTTTATGGCACATCAGGAGCCAAACATCTCTGCCCATCCGGCTTTTCAAGCCGAGTTGTACATCTTATGCACAGTGAGCAGAGTTAAACACACTCTCGAGCTCCAGTTTCTCTTTACAGCGTCCTGCTTACAAAAGGTGATTGCTGTCATGATCGAAGTTAGCAGTGATCTGCAATGTGCATGTGCAAGATGAATAATCATTGCTCTAGGATGGAAACCTGGAATGACTGGGAAAGTAGAGAACCAGTGCCATGAAAGTGATTAATAAACTGGATCTGTTGAGTTTGATCAGCTGATATAAATACTCTGCAACGCTCAGTTTGTTCAAGTCGATCCATGCAGGGGACTCAATCCCATCAGCACAAACCTGACCGGAATAACAGAAATAAAACACCAACCAAAAAGATTAGAACCACATTTACTAAGCATGTTTCGATGTAAATAATGTAAATGTAATATGATTTAGGGCGTTCTTTCACAAATTAGATGTTTTGTCCTCAACTGTATGTTTAGATGTGCACTGCTGATAAGGATATTTTTTATAAAAAAAGCTCCATAACCATATTCAGTGTTTTTTTTATATCATTTTTTTTATTTATATTGTTTTGTCTACCATACTTTTGTAAATTGCATTCCTTTTGGTTGATCTTATTTGGTGAAGAACAAAATAAACTCAGTGGGTTGCACTGCATTGTGGTCTGCATGTCATTACTCATTATCTATATTAACATGAGGGAAGAGGGGCTACCAACACTTTACAAATCCTCAGAAAATGTAAAGAACATTTTATACAGATACCAAACAAGTCTGGAGGCACACAAGTGTAAACAAGTGTTTTTGAATACGGTAGAATTACAAAACCTCCCCTTAATTTGATCTATAAGACACACACACAGCCTGTAATGTGCGACAGCATCAATTTCAGTAACAGGAACCTGAAACGATAAGTAGTCGGTTTGTATTTGGTCTAATGTCACTAGTGTCAGTGATGCATTTTGAGAGCTTATCAGTCAAACATAAAAACAATGCTAGTTTATAAATCACAAATCTCCCATCAACTGAACTTAAATATTTTGGGGAAAAACACATTTTGTTTTAGTCTAATAATTTAATACTGAATTAGAAATCGATCCCTATCTCCTGTATAGTATTGGGAGTGGGCCATTTTGTAGTTGTGTCCCAATCATTTCCTACATTAATTCACTCATTTGTACCCACAATGCAGTCTGTTCCCCATACTGCAACAGGGCAGTGCAAAAGAAAACTATGGAAAAGTAGAGTAAACAACCCAAAAACACACAATGTATGTTTGTATTCTTGTTTATTCTTGATTTATTTTTTTTAACAAATAATATAAATGTGGGCAACATTTTTTTTTTAAATAATGTTTTATATTCAATCTATTTTTCTGTATAATAAACATAATGGTGAACAAACCTGACAAAAATAAAGTACACACCACACTACAGATGTTAATACAGAGGGTGTAATGTTTATGAAGAAATTGTCTGTGACTGCCTTTTACCTCTGCCACACAATATTTACATCAGTGATCAATTCACTTCTCCATTTACATTCCCTTCTTGCTATAGTAATTGATTAAGTAAATGAGTTTACCAAAGACAATTCAATTGTGGCTGTGCCTCACCTGCTATATGTCAATAAAAAGTAAATAATAAAATGTGAAATTATATATATATATATAATGTATTTTTAATAAAGCTTTTCAAACAATTCTCTATGGTTATGATAATTTTTTGTCAAATTCTCCAAGTTTGCCAATAATTCCCAGGAAGGCACAATAAAGTGAAGAAAACTCTGCCTCACCTCGGAATGCACGATCTCATTAAAATGTAACTGAGCAGAGGGAATAAGTGAGTTGGCACTTGACTGTATGAATATCACCAATATATTTTTTGTAGACCTCTTATTTGCATGTCATAACCTTCCATCATCCAGGTAACTTATTTCACATATCTGTGTACAAGATATTTAGGCTTGTTGTTATCAGGAAAACTGACATTTATAAAATAGTACTATTAGAGGTAGCCTTTACCTCTGCTGCAACGATGAGGACATGCAAGAGCCTAAGTACTGATGACTCTCCATTTTAATTTCACTTTATTGGTAACATTTCACAGTTGGTAGTGTAAGGAAAAAAAATATGAGGACAATGAAGATGTTTATTACAGCATAGCAGTTACAAAATACATAAAGCACTTTGGGTTTGTCAAAGTCAAAAAGAATATTGGACAATACCTGCTCAGATATTTTATACTGTTCCTCTGATTTGTAATTTAAATGGGATTTAGCTTTAAATCCAAATAAAGTGTAAGTATTTAGTAGTGGCCCAAATGACCGGGTGATTCTATTGTCTAGTCGAATGTCTGTAAATCGTACTTGAGGTCACATACACCTTTGTTTTGTATTGTTATAGACATTATTACCTAATTGTTCAGGTGATAGTATTGTCTGGAAGGTAATCATGTTCAGGTACACCTTTAGTCAGAGGTGGTCCTTGCTGTCCTGCTGCCGGTCCCATACTAAGATTGACTAAAGGTTATTCACCTGAATTTCTACACATACCACCTCTATGTTATTTAAACCATTTTGGCTCATTAAGCTCATTGGAGTGGAATCTGGGGCTGTAATTTCTTACAGTGGATTTGGAAATACAAATAGAAAATACAAATCTGCCCTACAATTCTACAACAAAATAACAGACGTGTTTGTACAGACGAATACTGTAGGTGTATTTAATTTATATATACAAGACTATGCATTTTTATTTGTGTCGAATGAGGGAACAGATCCTTTCCTTTCTAGAGACAGATCCAATTCACAGACAGAAAACCACGCAGAGAAACGGAGAATAAATCGTGGCTCAAGTGGGCTATTAAATAAGAAACATAACACGGCCTAAACAAACTCAAATGAGAATTTACTCATTTCATCTCTTTGGAGTTCGTATATGCAGATATGTGTAAATGTGGCTCTGTCGATCCAGTGCTTCGGCCGGCCCTGACCCTCACTGTATGTCACTGGAGCGTCCCGTTTTCTGCATGTCATTGAATAATGCTTTTATTACGCATTTTCTTCACACATTAAAAATTGTTTTGTACAAATAGTGTACAAATGTGTTGTAGAGCAGGAGTCCATAACCACCGACCCGCAGACCGGTCCCGGGCCGTGGATCATTTGGTACCACAGAAAGAATCTATACTTTAAAATGTTTATTCTATTTCCATTTTATTGACTTTCGTGGTCTGCATTGTTACACTCTTTTATTTGAAGAATAAGCACTTGGCCTATGGCGATTTCCTGCACTCGTTCAGTCGCAGTTTTATTGTATGCATTGATAAATGAGGCTACATTTTTATTTTGGATTTAGATTGAAGACACTGTTGTAAATCATGTTTTTTTCCAAAGGTGGCATTGCTTTCCCTGGGTTTGATCTGTAGCAAGTAAAGAATAAGTGTAAGGTGTTTTGGGAGCAGACTGCAAGCCGATCTGTCCTGCTCTAACTTTCTCTAGGGCGCTTTTATTTTGAAATCCACCTTCACTCTGTCCTCACGCAGTACTCTGAGGTTATTCCGACATGGCGTCTGCGTCCCAAAAGCGTAAAATTGACTCCCTGAATGCTTTTATCCACCAACGATTGAACAACATCGCAGGAGAAATATGTCAGGTTTTTCAGGAGACCCTGGCCGCCTACCAAGAGGAAATAAACCAGTCCAAACAGGAAAACGTTCATCTCAGGAACATGTTGGCTGAATTCACCCTCCACAGAACAGATCGGATAGGTATGTCGCCAGCTTGCTTTGCTGATCACTAAATCATACACGATTTGTATGTTTGCAGGATCTGTTTATAGTCGCAAAGACTTTATATTATTAAAAATATAAAGTAATACACTAATATAAATATATTATTAGAGAATCCTTGAGGTTTTAGGTCGTAGGCTAAAAAAAACCACTGGGCTACCTAGATGCTACGTTCAAGTGCTACCTTAATTTCATTCCCGTTTCCGACCTCTTTTCACTATGAAGTTTATTATTTGTAATTAATGAAAAATATCAGTATGTACATCATTATAAAAGGGAATGTAAGAAAGTTACAAGATATCAGTGTTAGCTGACATGAACACCGCAATTAATACGTTTGACTATTATGTTTGTTGTGTTGTTATGACTTTTGAATTGGGAAACACTCTGTGGAGAACGTGAACACTGCATTAATCTTTCTCTTCTTACACATTATACGAGATGGTATCAAAAAGCTTCGAGATTAGTATTGTAACCCGCCAGCAGATGGCAGCACAAGGCTGCACGCACAGTCCCAGGGAGCACCGGCTTCATAAGTAAGTGTACCAAAAAGCATCATCCTGTGCAACTGGTGCTATTCTGACCACACGTGACATCACGTCTGATGTTCTAAACATGTGCGTTTGAAAAATTAGATAAATAAAGTACTTTCTTCTAAACAGAACTAGTCTCAAAGCTTCTTGATACAACCTCGTACTGTATTGTTTTCTTGTTGTTGTTTATCCATATCATATCTCCATATCTATGGAAAGACATGATTAGATTTAATAAGCAAAGTGATTTACCTGAATGAAATATATCAGGCAAAGATTGCACTTGATGCTGCCGTGTTCTGTGTTTCAATCTCAATGATCTCAGGAAAAGGGAAATCCTTGTCCTAGGCTTCCACTTTAAGAGGTCTTTGTGGCTGCTATAAACAGCTGTAAACGTGTCCCATTTCCATTGTATTTGCAGATGCACAAACGAGCCAAGCCGATGGATTTCCTCCAGAGAAGCAAAACTTGAGCCAAGCATCAATGGACCCCGAGGCGTCAGTAATACAAGTAAAACTGGAGCTTAGTACCACGCAGCAGGACCTCGAACTACCAAAGCAATCGTGTCCTACACTCGCCTGCAGCCCTGCGGCGTCTGACAGAGATAAAGACACATCACCTGATCGTGAAATCTCAGGTAAGACACAAAGCCGCTTGTGTACTAATAGTACAGTCACATGAGAGCGAGTCGACCTTATGTTTGACCCTTTGCATGATTTACAAATTGCCTCATAAGAGAGAAACCTGACCTCATTTTTCCACTCACCAGGCACTTTCTACTCCCTTATTAAGCAACCGTGTTCATCCGCAAGCTTCGTGTTAAGAGTTTCCCAACAACAAAGCACATGTTGAAGCATAAATAATGTCCATTGTGATCACTGTGCTGTTCATACACATAGCAGCACATCCAGGAAGCAAATATTTGCTTATCCCCAGGCTTGTTTAACATATTAAGTGGGAAATTTCGTGTGTCTACTGTGTACATACAAATTAGGTCCCTTAATCTGCCCTATTTGCAGTCACGCGTGTAATAAATACAGATCTGGAAAAACGAGAAATGTGTTAATTCTTTTCGGGGAAGAAAAAAATCAATTTATGAGATGTGACGTCACATGTGGGAAGATCTGAGCCCAGAATAAAGTCACTGACCTCAACCATCTGGTGCATGTTGGCACATAGAGGGGTGGGCCAACATTGTTTCCTTATAAACATAATCAGGCAGAGAGGAAAGATTTGGCCCCAGGGGAATTTCACCACAGAAAAAAAAATCCAGCATGTGTAATTCATGAATGATGCTTGTGATTTTACAGGTCAGTGCAAAGCAAAAGTAATCACTCCTAGAAACAAATGCACCGCTTTCACATCTTTCTGTGAAATGGCTGTCTTTGTCAGGTAAATTTTGTTCCCATGTAATTTGACTGTGGTTTTACATAAAAAAAAACTTAGTAAGTGCAGTATTTCTTCTTCTTTCTGCTCCCGTTAGGAGTCGCCACAGCGGATTATTCGTCTATATATCCCTCTAATAAACTCATTCCTAATCCTGTCCATTATCATCACCCCCAAAAAAAATCTCAACATCTTCAGCTCTGCTACCTCCTGCTCCACCTCCTGTCTTTTACTCAATGCCACTGTCTCTAAACCATACAACATCTCAGGTCTCACCACAGTCCTATAAACTTTCCCTTTCACTCTGCATATACTCTTCTATCACAAATCACTCCTGCTATCACTCTTCTCCACCCACTACACCCTGCCTACACTCTTTTCTTCACTTCTCTTCTCTCCATTACTTTGCACTGTTGATCCCAGGTACCTGAACTCCTCCACCTTCTCCACCTCTTCTCCCTGCAACCGCACCACTCCACTGCCCTCCCTCTCATTCACACACATGTATTCTGTCTTACTCCTACTGACTTTCATTCCCCTTCTCTCCAGCGCATACCTCCAGCTCTCCAAACTCTTCTCCACCTGCTCCCTACTCTCACCACAATTAACGTGCTAAACATTGTCCTGTAGATGTGGAGATTTCTGAGAGAGTTGGCTTGGATACTATTGTCTAGATATTTGCATGGGTTTAAATGGCTGTTGTTTTGCATTAGATGACCATTGAGGATAATTTAGATACAGATACCTTCTCATTTAATGCGGTGTTGAGAATAACGTGATGTACCGTAGTCTTTACATGTGTTTTTCTGTATCGTATGACAGATGAACAGCGAAGTCACACTGATGGAGTCTCTGTTCCTCTTAAACAGCCGACCTTCTCCCAGGAGCCACAAAACTGCAATCCTTCACAAATTCAAGTGAAGCTGGAGCCTTTCACTGGACATGAGTCAGAGGAGCGACTGAATAATACATCTTCGTTCTGTTCCTCTCCTGCAAGGATAGCCGGTACACAGGGATCACCTCACTCATTTTCTCTTAAACCGGCGAATGTCCAGGCAAAAAAGGCCCACTGTTCCAGCACAAGGAGCGCTGTAGCAGTCACGAGCAAACCCCTAATGTGGAACCGTACAGGATCCTCCTCTAATATCTCGTGCACGCCTGGGAAAAGCGAAACTCGGTTCGAACCCGCTATAAAAAACGAGCCTGTTCAGCCCGCTTCTCAATTCGAGAAACCGCCGAACGACGTTTCTCCTCCCAAATCTCGCTTGCAGGGTCAAGTTCCTTACCGGTCGTTTTACTGCGACATGTGCAGAAAGGCATTCCAGAACGAATGGCAATTGAAAAGGCATTTGCTGAAGCACCAGAACAAGCGGCCGAACTGCTGCGAGTTGTGCGGGAAGTGCTACAGTACACCTCACGTGCTCAAGATCCACTTTCGAACTCACACGGGAGAGCGGCCGTATCACTGCAAGTTCTGCGAAAAGACGTTTAGTCAGATAGGTCACTTAAAGGGGCATGAAAGAATTCACACTGGAGAAAAAATCTACAGCTGCTCAGTATGCGGGAAATGTTTCACTTGGTTAAGTCAAGCCAAAGAACACATTCGGAGCCATCCTGGTCAGGTGGCTAGAGTTCAAAGAAAAATCAATCAGTGATTTTTATATATATATATATATATATATATATATATATATATATATATATATATATATATATATATATATATATATATATATATATATAGGATACACATTGCATATTGTCACAACTCGTCCTAAAGTGACGACAGAGGTTTTTAAAAGCTTGAATTTATTATTTATTATCTACCGTGTTATCCTTTTTTTTTTTTTTTTTTTTTTTTTATATACCTGTTGAAATGCATTTATTTTTGTTTCACATGTACAAGGCAAATTTATTACTGTTATGACCCACATTCTAGCTTTTCTAGACATTTCCTGAGTGGGTACCAAGACAAAAAGTAGAAAAGCAAAATGCTGAAAGGCCGTGATAATAACGAACAGTATTATCATTAGTTATAATTATATATGAAACAATGGGTACAAAAAAAGTCTGATAAGTAGAACTCTGTATTCCCTATAACTCTGTAAACATGCAGAAATATTTTGTGGTAATTGAGTATAATAAGGTTTTTATGTATGTGTTATGATCTGTTTGCTGACACACAAAAAAAAGCAAATTGTAAAGAAAGGAAAATGATGCAAAGCGCCACTGTCACTGTTACTTATCTGTTGCTTGTTTAAAATATTTAGCTTAATATATTTTTTGGAAAGACGTAAGCCGGACTGATGGATCTACTGTCATGTGACCCATTTAGGACCTTCTATGCCATCTTCTTTATGCAGAGGCGCATCCGATTGTGAAAGCTCCTTCATAGAGGAGAGAGAACCTGGCTGGAGCACTGATACTCTGAAGTTAAGAAGATTGACTCTGTAGCCACAAATTTTTAACCTTTTATAAGCGAGTGCTGAAATGTGTTGTTTGTTGACTTTTCATTTTTTTAAAGCATTAACACGGATGAATCGGTTTGTACAAATTCACACCACATGTTTCAGTTGTTTTAGTTTCTTCTAGCGATTGATGTCTGTCTTAATCGAGGGTTAAATAAGAACACTAAAGTTATGATCATATGAACACTTTTATCAGATTTTAATATCAAATGAATGCAATGGCATAATGAGTTTAACATGCATAATCATTTAATTCCAGAGAACATCATTATAATAAACTTTATTTTACTTACTGTTATATTGGCTGTTTATTTGCTTTGAGTCATATTTTGATATTCGTATTAATAGGATGTGCTTTCCTATTTTGCTAATTAGTAAATGTCTAACATTATGCAAAAATCAGCAAATATGAATGACTGCTGCTTCCTCAAATACTTAAATGCCCTGCTGTTCTTCTAAGGTAGGTATCACTTAAGCATTACTTCACTTCAAACTTGTTCTTGAAGGCTTCATCAGAAAAAAAGCGATCGCCAGCTGGAAAAACAAGGCGATTGAAACCTGAACATCCCATTCCAGATCCCAGTCCCTCCAGTCTTTGAAAGCTTTAGTTGTTGGCTGTAGGGATTTTCTGCACATTTAGCCCACCACAATAGTAGTAGTGAGATCAGGTACTGGTGTTGAATGAGGAGGCCTCCAAAAATCTGCAAACCGTGCCTTCATGAAGCTAACGTTGTGTGACATTGTCTTGTGGGTACAATCCTGTAAAGTGTAGTTATCATGCTACAGCAAACAAATACATCCTAGACAATAGAGTCCAAATGTTAGGCTTTATCTGAGGAAAAACAGTTAAAAGTTTGCCATTGTGTTGAGTAACAACATTTAATATGGGTCATATAACCATGAGGTGTTTCATGTTCCTTTTTTTGTAATCAAGAGTGGATTTATTTTTCCTCCTGTTGTGTACTGTACTGTGTTGTGGTTTACACACATGTGCACCTGATTAGTCTCAACTACCTCAGTTTTATAGTTTTGTGCAGTTCTATGTTGCATCCTGGTCCTGGAATAACGCATTCACGGTTCCATGGTGTACTGTACAAGCTGTACTTAACCTGGTTGGCTTTTTAGCCTCAGTGATTTCTGATCACCCCAGGGTGGACTGTATTATTTTGTCATTTTATACGTTAATATTGATGCTTTTGGTAAAGATGATATATGCAGGTGGTGGTGCTGCGGCTGCAGTGAAAGCAGACCTGTCGAATTGTGTTCACTGGGTTTCTTGCTTTAGTCATGGCATTCATTGACACTGCCTTTCTGTGATGCATCGCTCAATTATGTGTTTCTGTATAATATTTATGGTTTCTATCGCCGTAGTGTCATAATGATGGTACTAAAAGGTGGATTGATTCAAGTAGGACACCACTGAAGACCTAGGTATGATTTAATTTGGTAACGGTATATTGCCACTGGGTGGCAGTAGTGTCAGCCAAAGTGGTGGTGGTGCTGCTCTACACAAGCTTAAGAGAAGAAGAGACCTTTCATGTGAAAGCTGGGGATTTTGCAGCAAAACAATGGCGAAGTTTGAGTATTTAAATACGTTGTTTACAGATCGCCTGCTCGCTGTTGCGGGAGAATTATTTCAAGCTGTCACAGATGTTATTTCCGAGTACCAGAAGGAAACAGACCGAACCAAACAGGAAAACATGGTCCTGAAGAAAATGCTCAAGGCACAGCGATTGGCGAGCGACCGAGGTAATGATATAAGACGCGTTTCAATACAATACAACGAATACGATACATCTTGTGTAGGGCACCAGATATATATATTTTATTAAATATTATATATAGTTTATTTCTACACGTGAACTTGACATAACCAGAGTCGTTTACGCGTGATCACGACTTGGTTTTCTCGTGATCTCGACATGACATCAGGTGTTTTCTCGTGATCGAGACATCATTTTCTCGTCAAAACAAAAGTTGTTTTCTCGTGATCACCACATAAACATTAATTCCGCGTGACCAGTACTTGTTTTGTTTTTGGTTTTTTTTTTTTTTTTTTTTTTATGTATTCAGCATTAGAGTCTGTTCTATTTCCGGGGTACTCAAACTTTATTTCTGTGAGGGCCACCTGATTTTTTCTTTCTTTAAAAAAAAATTTATAATATAAATAAATAAAAAGAAGAGGCCTGGACGGTATATAACAGAAAATGGCATGAGTCGACTACCAGTATTATTCTGCAGATTTTTAAAATGATTTAAAATGATTTTATTATGCCTCCTAATTTCTAGATTAGTTTATACATTTTTCAAGATATATATTCTTAGTTTGACTAATAGTGAATCGACTGATAGTGTATTTTTCCGATACTGATAGCTAGGTTGGATTGTATTTGCCGAGAACCGATTAATCACCAGATTACAAAAAAAAAAAAACAAATATAAGACTCCATGTAAAATAGTAATGAACTTTATTACAAGAGTAACAGTACTGAATCATGAAAGTGTTAAATGTAATTAATATTAATATGTTCATTAATAAATATAATTATATAATAAATCAATTATTACTAATAAATATAGCGCTCTGTGCAGGGCTCCGTCTCACATGTAAAAACAAACAGCACGTGGCCTCGGTGATTCGCCTCTAGAGGCCGCTCTCGTAATTACAGCGGACCGGAAAAACTATCTGTATGAATTTTGCCGATAGTTTCCGCATTCAACTCTTTGTGCCTCGGTCTCTATTAAATACTAAGGGAAATGTTTGTTTGAAAGCCAGCCTTTATTAATAAATAAATACAGATATGATACGAGTAAAACAATAAAAAAAAAAAACATTTTCAAAATGTGTCTAGTAGCCCTAGTTTGGAGACCACTGATCTGGGGGCTGCATCACTGCAGCATAATGGATTATCCTTTTGCTTTACAATGATCAGAGACTCACTTAAACTGAAATGGCTTTGTGCCACAAACAATTCAAACGGCATCTTTCATGTACCATTCATTAGCCATGCAGGCATCCCAGTCCCTGAAGTTGACTGGCGATGAAATTGACAACATGTTCAGGGTCGGTAAATTGTCTTCAACAATAAAGTTGCAGGCCTTACAGGCTCCTTATTAAGTGTAAGTTGTCAATCATTGGCAGACACAGAGCTATTTCAGTTTGATTGAGTCCGTGTTTAAAGTAAAAGCGAATGCGATCATTAATGATGCTGCTCTAGAACATGCTCCTTATGCTGAATACACAGAAAAATTAATTACTATTTCCAAGGAAATAATTATTTTTTTTTATGACTTCAGATCACAAGAAAATTAGGTCGTTGTAATGAGAAACCAACTTTTGGTGAGAAAATGATGTCGTAATCACGAGATAATTAAGTTATAAGTTAAAAGAGTTTTAGATGAGGTTATCGCTGTGTTGTCCAGGTTGGTGAAGGGCAGCAGATGCTTTAGAGATTTTTATCTGAACACAAATATCCTTATGTATTTATTTATGGAATACTTGATCGAGTCAAGTCAAGTATTTTGATCAGTGAAATAAAAAGATTGTACTGTATTCAAGGTCTCTAAGTTAAAGACAAGTAGTTCTCGTTGAAACTGTGATCTCTTGGTCCATAAAGTTCTTTCCTGTGCACTTTTATTTTAAAACAGATGGTTCAACTAATGAAGCCGTTCCCCAGAAGCTGCCAAACATTTCCCATGGACCCTTGGATTCAGATTCCTCAGTTATACAAGTAAAGGTTGAGCTGTCCACAACAAAGCAGGATATCGTGCCCCCGGAACCTATAAATGATCCCATCACAGTGACTTCACCACACTGTTTCTCAAAAAAGACTACAAGTGAGGACACAAAGGACGATTTTTTCAATGATCATTTAGAAATCAAAATCAAATCCGAGCCGATGGACTCCCAGATCGTCATATCCAATGACTCAAACCCCCCCATGCAAAGTGAAAGTACAAGTGACTGTAATTTGGAAGGTGAAAGAGATGATCAAGGTCTTGATCTTTCTTCACATGACGAACAACAAAATGAGACAGTTGATAGAATTGTTTACTGTCAGTATTGCGGAAAGCCTTTCAGAAACCGCGGCCAAATGAAAAGGCATATGGTTGTGCATCAGAAAGACAGGCCAAGGCCATATTGCTGTGACCTTTGCGGAAAGTGCTACTCCTATGCACAAGTGCTTGAGGTCCACCGCAGGACTCATACAGGGGAAAGGCCATATCACTGTAAATATTGCGGACGGCGTTTTAATCAGAAAGGACACTTAAAGGAGCACGAAAGAATTCACACCGGTGAAAAGCCTTTTGGGTGTCCGATTTGTGGGAAACGATTCATTCAGTCCAGCCAAGTCAGAAAACATGTGAAATACCATCATCCTACAGTGAAAATTTAATGACTGCAATAAGGCAGCAGATGGGGTAAAATAAACAAACAATAGTACATTTTAAAAAAGTAAAAAAAATTTCATGAACATTGAACACGCTACACATCAAGGTGTGTAATGGAAGCATTCATATGCAAAAAAAATATTAAAAAACTTGGAGGATATGAGCTTGCAAATGTGGTCTTGGGCTTTCACAACCCTAGATGACTTTATTTTGCTGAAAATATAACCAGGATATTTATACTTTCACTAAGTGACCACCTATTGGGTCAAGTACTGTGGCTACACAATGGCATATGGTTAGTTCTCTTTATGATGTCCGGTATGTATTTATTTATTTATTTATTTAATTAATTAAATTGTTTTATTTGGCCACAACAAACCTACGTATACCATATACCCCACATTTGGTATTTTCTTATGCGTAGAATTGCTCAGATTAGACACAACAGCATATATGAAAATGAAATTCATATTAAAATGATTTGTCTCCTGTTGCTGATCTTTGTTAAATTTGCTTTGAACACGTTTACCTCTATCATGTCCATTGTGCCTTTGCTCTTTGTATATTAAAGTTAATTAAAGGCTGTTTTTGTTTGTTAGTATACTTTTTTTTATTTGTGTTTCATTCTGAATGCAGGTATGTAACTCTAAAGCCCTGTCTGCATGTAATTATATGCATAATTTTTTTTTTTTTAATATAACGTGTCAGTGATAATAGGACGAGTATAATGTTCATTGGCAAATATTTTTGAGGTATATTTTGTGGATGATTTCTAGTTAGTTGCATGTTCCCAATAAATAATAAAAATTAAAGATGCAAGCAGCATATTCAGGGACCAAACACCCAAGACTTTGGTTAGTTGCACATTCACAGGTGTGCTGTTGAACAGTTGCCTGATCAATCAAAGCCTCCAAAAACAGAAGGAAAAAAATAGAAAAAAAAAAAAAGCTTGTCTCATGTCAGGGCCTTCAATAAATGAATAGCAGGAGTTTATTTTGTTAGTTTTTTTTTAAGTTTCATGAGGCGGAGCTGAACGTAAAATCCTGTGGCTCAATTGCTGTTTGAACCCCAGCTGAATGTCCAGGTGATAACTGTGTACGTGTGGAACATTTCAGCTGAAGATGACCAGAAGCTGAAAGAGCGCCTCAGTGTGAAGAGTGAATGCACTGTCAGAAAGCACACAGGTGCAGTGCATTAACACAGTGTATGACGGCGTCACTACTATTTCTAAGAGAACGTTACGAGCTGAAACGTTCCGACCTTCTTCTGCAGGTATGTTTCCTGTCTTGAGGCGGTGTACTGGATAGGGTCATGGACCCTAATGCAAGAGGTTAATAGTGTGAATTCAGTGTGTGGATGTGTTCGGTCTCTTGCTGTGTTCAGCTTTAAATTCTTTAAGTTCTGTACATACGTTATGTTAAATCCAGTAGCAGGGAAAGGAAATGGGAAAAATAAACCAGAAAAGGGGACCCATGTCTTGTATCCTGATGGTTCAGTGGGATAAAGTGTGTGCTTCTGGCTTTGGATCCTAGATCATATACATTATTTTAATAATAGTTTTTC
Organism: Silurus meridionalis; assembly: GCF_014805685.1. Taxonomy (NCBI): domain Eukaryota; kingdom Metazoa; phylum Chordata; class Actinopteri; order Siluriformes; family Siluridae; genus Silurus; species Silurus meridionalis. The sequence goes on from NC_060902.1 coordinate 12,839,491, forward strand.
TCTGTGGATACAAATTGAAAGATAAATCCCCTGAAAAAGACTATGTAGTCAGCTCAAGTAAAGTCTTTATTTCTGTTTATGTGATTTTCTTTCACTCTGTGGGTATTAAAAAAAAAACCCCCAAAAAAACAGTTAAAGCTCCTCAACAAAGCTGTGTTTGTGTCAGCCCTGTTGGCTCATTAGGTGAGTGTCTGTACCTGGTAAAAAATATTCTAGACACTATTTCTTTTTCACTGCAGGTATATTAGGTGGAACGATGACCCACCTAAAAAAGAAGGCCACTTGTCAAGCCTGGTAGCTCAGTGGGTTAGTACCTGTGTGTCTCAGCAGGTTGTTGGTCAGGATTTGAACCCTGCTTCATGTGATATGTTTACTTACTTCACTTTGCTTTCTCTTGCTTGTTGCAGATATAAAACAAAAGATAAACCCCCCAAAATATACTACTGTAGAAATACTTACTTTTCTTACTCTTATTTTCTTTTAAAAAATGATTAAGCTCCTAAACAAACCGGGGTGTACTGTCAATCCTGGTAGCTCAATAGTTTAATACCTGCACCTTCCTGTACCTGGTGGAAAGAGTTCAAGTCCTGCTTCTGGTGATATATTTAATTTTTCACTGTGGGTATTTAAAAAAAACAAAGGATAAACCCCCCCAAAAAAGCAGGTGCATGTGTAGGACTTGATGGCTTTGTGGTAAAAGCCTTGCCTCTGAATGCAGAGGTTGCTGGTTCAAATCCAACTTGTCCTATCTCCAGCTGAGTTGTGGGAATGGTTGTGTGTGGTGAGAGCAGATCAGGTGAGTGGTGTATGGAAGCATGAGAGTACTGTTGAAAAGATTGTGGTTAATGATGTGTCAGAAGCCCAGAAAAAGTGTGGGTGATAGGTTTTTGCAGAACATTTTTCCCCTATATATGCAAAACTAAGTCGAAACTTTTTCCTTCTCAGCTGCTGTATAACCCCCTTCATTTATCCTCTCAGAGGCTGGGGGGGCAGATGCCCAGATATTGCCCCCCTTCTCCTGTTACGCCCTCCGTTACCTTCTGCTATCCAGAACCTTCCACGCAACCATTTCCTTACCCTTCCACACAACCATTTCATATCCTGGAGTCCTGGCCGGGGTTTGAACCAGCAACCTCACCATCCAGAGGCAAAGCTCATCCATCTGAGCCACAGGATCTCACACTAACATGCTGTTTTAGTGGACATTTCACTCTATTCTTCTGTTCATGGCCAAACTATAACACAAGTGAAAATTTTAAAAAGGTGTGGCTTGAACCAGGGATTTCATGCAGCAGAAACCATGACATTAACCAGTACACCAGCTGAGGACAAAGACATGCGCTGCTTATTGAACTTTTCCCTTTAAAAAAATGTCTCAGTTGCGTATGAGGATAAAGCATAACACAATTGGTGTAGAACCTGCTGAGGTTTGAACCACCAAACTTTAAACCCAGCCGAGAAGGTGCTTATCTGATGGAGCCACAGAATCTGAGAATGAAAGTCTCTTTGACAGAATATTTCACTTTTCTATTTTAACTTATAATGACAAAGAAAAGCTAAAGTCCAGACTCAAACCAGGGACCTCCCACATCAGAGACTGTGATCATAACCACTACACCAGAACAGGAGTGAAAGAGCAGGTCTTATATGTAGCATTTACTCAGACCAAGTGGGCTCCAAAGTATAACTAATCACACCCCTCACCTACTGGTTCATGGGGTTCAGTTAGTCAGCAAAAAGGGGAGAGGAGAGTAAGGACAAATTAGTGAGAGTGAATTTGAGGTCTTGATCACTGAGCTACAACACTCTATAATAAACATTGACAAAGCCACACCCTGCAGGTCAGTTTGAGACCTGAGTCATTCTACAAGTTCTGCTTTCTCTATTATGGTGAACACCAATCAGTGTGTGACTAGCATGTACATATCGACGTTTATATTTAATTGTTTTACATTTTAGACATTCAAAATATTTAGCTTCTTCTTTGTATAAATGTTCAAACTAAAACACCCTCCATGAGTGTATTTCATTATCAACTGTTTAATATTCAGCTAAACTCAATTGGGCAGTACGGCTCAAAACTCAAATAGCACTTTCACAATGCCCTCACAACGCTCGCACACTCTCACAATGCTCATACCAGCCTTTCACAATGGTTTCACAACAAACTTACAATGCTTGCACACTCACAACGCTCTCACAACAATCTTTTAATGGGTTTTGAACTCTAAATCTAAATGGACAGAGTAGAAGACAGACAGATGGAAGATTTTGTAAAATCATCACCAGGTTAAACTGATGTCATCTTAACAACCTGCTGCCCATTTGTTTCTGTGCCCATTAAAAAAACAAACAAACAAAAAAAAACAGGCCATACAGCCAAAAGCCCCTGTGGCTCAATGTTGTCCTGGGTGTGAGTGACTGCTTTGTTCAAGTCTTGGCCTGTGCACGCTTTATTTTAAATCCAACAGCAGGTGGCGAAATAAACAAAAGATAAACCCCCTAAAAAATATCAACAACAACAAAAAAAGGCAAGGCTTGTCAGCTCTGGTGGTTAAGGCTGTTACCTCCCTGATGTTGTTAGTCTGGGTGATATATAAGACAAACACCAGTTGGTTAAGGCACAGTGTGGGGTTTGGTGGCTTTACCTCCAAGTTTAGAGTTTGCTGTTTCAAATTGGTCCTGTTCACGCCCTGGCTAAGTTGTGTAGAGGCTTGTGTCTTTTGTTACTTTTATTTTCTTTCTCTCTGCAGGTTGTAAAAAAGTTATACACCTCCTAAACAAATCCAGCTACATGTTAACCTTCTTGGCTCAGTAGGTCAGTACCTGTACCTCTTTGTAACTTTTGGAAAGGGTTTGAGGCCTGCTTCAGGTGATGTGGTCACTATGTATTTCATTCTAACTGCAGGTGTTTATAAACCAAAAGATAAACACCATAAAAAAAAAAAAAAAAAAAAAATATATATATATATATATATATATATGTATATATATATAAAAATGACAGGTACTTGTTAACCCTGCTAGCTCAGTGGGTTAGTACCTACGCATCTTGGGAGGTTGTTGGTCAGGCTTCAGGTGATAGGTTTATTTTTCCTCACTTCGTTTTGCTTTCTCTTACGCACTGCAGATATAAAACAAAAGATAACCCCCCATAACTCTCACATGTGCGTCTGAGGGTTAATGGCTTTGTGGAAAAATCCTTGTCTCTGATTGCAAAGGTTGTGGGTTCAAATCTGGCTTGTCTACACCTTGGGTGAGTTGTGGGGAGACTTATGACCCCTTGCTTCTGTTACTCTGGTTATCTTTCTTGTTAAAAAAACAAGACAAACCTCCTAAACAAACCGGTGTGCGCTTTCAGTCCTGCTGGTCAGTAGGTTAGCACCTGTTTCTCTCTATACTGCTAAAAAGGGTTCGAGCCCAGCTTTAGGTGATCCTATGGTCACTATTTCTTTCTCACCGCTGGTATTTATAAAGCAAAAGATAAACCCCCTTAAAAAAAGTTATGGCCCCTGTTAGCCCTCATAGCCCAGTGGATTAGTACCTGGCTTGCTCACAAGGGTTTTGGTCATGTTTTCAGCCATGCATGAGGCGGTATGTTTGTCACCTAGTTTTCTCTTGTTTTCGCAGATATAAAACAAAAGATAACCCCCCCAATAAAAAAAACATGAGCATCTGGGATTTGATGGCTTTGTGGTAAAAGCGTTGTTACTGAGCACAGAGGTTGTGAGTTCAAACCTGGCTCAGACACACCCTGGATGAGTTGTATACACTCATGTTTCTTACACTGAATTTCTTTCCTTTCATCTTTTAAAAAATGATTAAGCTCCTAAACATACTTGTGTGTACTGACAATCCTGGTAGCTCATTTGGTTAATACCTGCACCTTTCTGTACCTGGTGGAAAGAGTTCAAGTCCTGCTTCTGGTTATGTATTTACTTTGGTCACTATTTCTTTCTCACTGTGGGTATTTATAAAACAAAGGATAAACCCCCCCAAAAAAGCAGGTGCATGTGTAGGACTTGATGGCTTTGTGGTAAAAGCCTTGCCTCAGAATGCAGAGGTTGCTGGTTCCAAGCCAGCTTGTCCTACCACCAGGTGAGTTGTAGGAATGGTTGTGTGTGGTGGGAGCAGATCAGGTGAGTGGTGTATGGAAGCATGAGGGTACTGTTGAAAAGATTGTGGTTAATGATGTGTCAGAAGCCCAGAAAAGTGTGGGTGATAGGTTTTTGCAGAACATTTTTCCCCATATATGCAAAACTAAGTCGAAACTTTTTCCTTCTCAGCTGCTGTATAACCCCCTTCATTTATCCTCTCAGAGGCTGGGGGGGCGTAATGGGTACTTGTAGGTTCTTCAAAGTAGGCATCAAGAGAATGCCAAGAGTGTGCAAAGCAGTAATCTAAGCAAAAGGTGGCTACTTTGAAGAACCTACAATATGACATATTTTCAGTTCACTTTTTTGTTATGTATATAATTCCATATGTGTTAATTCATAGTTTTGATGCCTTCAGTGTGACTCTACAATTTTCATAGTCATGAAAATAAAGAAAACTCTTTGAATGAGCAGGTGTGTCCAAACTTTTGGTCTGTACTGTATATATAATATATATAAACCTTTGGTCTGTACTTTATAAAAAAAAAAAAAAAAAATATATATATATATATATATATATATATATATATATATATATATATATATATATATATATATGTATATATGCTTGAACTAAAATACCAAAATCTGTTCCAGCAATCTTTTACTAGGACCACATGCAGCTAGAAGTAAACTTTCCGATTACGTAGCATCTCTGTCTCAGTGTGTACAGCAGTTAAAGACCTTGGTGTGATTATTGACCCTAGTCTTTCCTCTGAGGCTCATGTGAATAATATTACCAGGATCGCCTTCTTTTACCTTAAATGTAATTTTGTAATGCTGTAATTGTGTTCAAGTAGGTGCATAAATAAGCTTCAATTGGTTCAGAATGCAGCAGCAAGAGTCCTCACTAGATCTAGAACATATGACCACATCACCCCTGTTTTAATCAGTCTACACTGGCTCTCAATTAAATCTCGCATTGATTATAAAATACTACTACTGACGTATAAAGCACTGACGTATAAAACACTTAACGGTCGCAGTATCTGAGTGAAATTCTGTACCGTTATGATCCTCCACGCCGTCTTAAATCAAAAGGTGCTGGTGCAGGCTAGCTCAAATAATTAAGACCACAGCAGGGGGCAGATCTTTCACTTATAAAGCCCCACAGTTATGGAACAGGCTTCCAATCAGTGTTCGGGACTCAGTGTTCAAGTCAAGTTTTTTATCAGTAGATTTTTCATAGGTGGAGCAGATCTGGAGGATCATAAATATAGTGTTCGGTGAACTGGAATATTTATACGCTGTCGTCCCCTCACTCTCACACGTTCACTCAGGATTGTTGACGGTGGTGGGTCCTCTCTTATCCCAAATATCCCTCATGTTTGTGTTACCTTCTGGCTCTCCCTTTTAGTTATGCTGCCATAGCGAGTCTTCCCATAGTCCCCAAATGCACTCTTCACTCTTCCTGCTCTGTGCAGCTGAGGATCCGCCCTGGGGATCCATGAAATTACGGAGAAAGAACGGGAGCTTTGAGGATGGATTTAGACTGTAGTTAATGTCAACAGTCTGCTACAGTGACTCAGGACTACAATTTGCTTCTGATTACCATTACTGCACACCTCAACATCGTTTATAAGGTTTCCTCCTTATGCCGTCCCGGGGAGTTTTTCTTTGCCACAGTCGCCACCAGCTTGTTCATCAGGGACAAACTTCAAGTCAAGTCAAGAAGCTTTTATTGTCATTCCAGCCATATATAGCTGAGGCAGTACACAGTGAAATGAAACAACATTACTCCAGAACCCTGGTGCTACAAAAAAAAACAACTTAAAGCTACAAAACAGAAAACATAGCCAAGGACTAAGTTGTCCTCACCACGTAAAGTCCATTGTGTGCAACCTGGTGTAAACAGTGCAAGACAGACAGTGCAAAGACAACACAAGACAGTGAAGGACAATACACAAAACACAAAATAGCGCCGCCAGTAAACCTACTGTATATTACTATTGTAAATATAAACTTACACTTATAAAGAACATCTTATTCATTTTTATCACCACTTTATCTGTGTAAAGCTGCTTTGAGACAATGTTCATTTTTAAATGCGCTATTCAAATAAAAATCCTTTGAATTGAATTGAAGGGGGGAGAAACTGAGACTTTGCAATTAGACATATGCCCCAGGCTTTAACAGGATTCATGCTTGTGCTACAAGGGCTTGTGAATGTGGCAAAAAAGTGTGGAAGGAACAAGTGGGAGTTCCAGTGTGGAGAACGGGTGCTACTCCTAGTCCTGAACATGTAAGTTCCTGGGCTGCTGGAATACACACTCCTTAAAAGAGTCAGCCCAGTGAACAGCAGCCAGGTAAGAGAGACAATATCTAATTGTATTACATAAACTTGCTCAAAAATTGATGGAACCCTCTTCTGCCCTATCAGCTTTCTGCACTACTCCTACAGTTTCCCCATGGTGTTCCGTGAGGCAGAAGTGTAACACTTCTGCCAAACTTCTGCTGAACTTCTGTTAAATGTGTAACTTCTGTAGGGTGGAATCATTAAGGAATCCGCCAGACCCTGGTCCAGACCCAACATGGTGGTGCTGAAGTCGGCTGTGCCACGATTTTTGTAAGATCAACCAGTTCTCAGAATTTGACAGCTACCTTTAGGTAGACAACCTGGTGAAGCACCTGCTGAAGGCCAGATTCATCTCCATCCTAGATCTGACCAAAGGATACCGCCAAGTGGCCCTGGCACCTGATGCTAAGCCCAAGACTGCTTTTAGCACTTTTAACGGGCTTCCAACGGCTTATAGACCCCTTATCTTGCGGCCCCATCTCTCTCTCTCTCTCTCTCTCTCTCTCTCTCTCTCTCTCTCTCATTCTCTCTCTGTCTGTCTGTCTCTCTTTCTCTCTCAAACAGACTCTCACACAGACTCTGAGATAATCTGCTTTCAATATCCGGCGTGCCCACTCCTTCTTCCACCTCCTCCACTCATGCACACTTTCACAAAATCGTCACTATAAACGTCCCACTTCCCCATTTACACTGGATTTCACCAAAATGGCACCAATGCACCATCTACACTGTTTTCCTTGACTGTGTTTACACAATACAATTAAATAACAGGGCTCTAGTAAGTAGAAATTTTAGATTTAACTGTGTTTATAGCGGAAAAGTATAAACTATTACATTTACTAACAGTATGAAAGAACAACTACATAACAAATAAATCATGAACCTCAAATCACACAATAAAATAAAAGAGTTAATGTAGCAACTAGCTACAGCTCAAGTCCTAATGTCTGAACTTAGCTAATATGAGTCTCCGATTCCCAAAACCAGCATACAATCTATACAAATACAAACCAATTTGCTAAAGCATAATGTGTATGTAGCTCAGATTTGTTGAACAAATGTAATGGCACAGTCTTGCAAATATATGTAGAAATATATGGTGTAGAAATATGTATAAATGTGAAGAGAGGAAAATGTAAATAACTTCTTCTGAAAGAGAATGGGAGCAAGAAAAGGTACTGGTAATTTATATGCTTTCAAAATACAAAATTATACTTATGTTTATTTATGCAGTACAGTCGACAAAGTTTACAGAAGGGTCTTTACTTGCACAGACTTCAGAGGGCCAGAAGAAGGCGCCAGAGAGTAATACATGCAATGTTTGTTTTTCTGTGTGCAGGGGAAAAAAAATGAGATTGTACCGTCTCATCTCCTCTTGTTTACTGATTATAAAAAGAAAGGTGATGATTACGATGATTGATTTGCTGCCAATTTGCAATCAAGATGTTTAATAATCCTGATATGCCACAAAGCTGATTACAAATGATCATGACTGTGGCTTCCTGTATCCTAATAACAAAGGAACAGGCTAAGCTTAGGTATTGCTGTATCTGATACATGTCTCAGCCTGCTGTCGAATATTAGAAATATCCAATTACATATTACATTAACATTTTGAAAGAGCACACACAATGTGTACTGTTGAAAACCTATATTGTCCTTGTGCAGTATTTGGTAGACAGTGCTTTGTAGTATCCATTGAAAATATGCTTATAATGCTATTCCTAAAAATGTAAGTATTTATTTGCTATTTATATGTAAGCTTATTTCTATAGCATTTTCCTTGACCAGACACAAGGTGAGCCACAATAAAAAAAAAAAAGAAATCACACCAAAAACCCTCACCGGTAACACGACAGACAAAATAATACGTGTACAAAAATCCGTCAATGATATAAATTATATAAAGCCAACAGCTTCAAAATATGAATAAATAAATAAATAATGTTTTATTAAAAATGCTCACTTTCATAAAAAAATAAGAATAAATCACCGAGCCTGCATATCACAAGGTAGACTGTTCAATTGATGGGACACGAACAGTAAATACACATTGTCCCTTTATTAAGGAGCCCTTAGTTGAAAGGACATGGGGACAGCAATTCAGACACACATTCTGGAGCCTCTCCGTGTAATGATTGGTACGTGAGCACCATCGGTTTAAATTGAATCCTGTAATTCTATTACCTGTGAAAAGTGACAAGGATATGTGTTGCTTGCAGTTAGATGTTTAAGAGACGAGCTAGAGATCTTTCCCCACAGCAGGTAAACAAAGTATCGCAGTCATCCAGATACAAATAAATAAATCAGCCTGAATCCATGTCTAATTCTAGCACTGAAAATGCAAAAATGGCAACATGCATTTCTCATGGAGTACAATCAAGGCCATTTACAAGGATTTCTATGTTTTCATAGTTTTTAGAGACGCATAAATTTCTGTCATTAGCCTATAAAGTAAAACAGAAATATATCACTGGGATGCTCCACAGTGGACAGCAAAAGAGGACACTTAATTCCCAACAGAAGCAGATCACTTTCTAACAGATAAATACGATTAAAAATGCAATTAAGAGCAGTGCCAGAAAAACCAACCTATTAATCAACATGCCAAGATCAGTTGGATCAAAATCTGCACTAAAGCCTAACAATACTAGAATAGACAGTAATCCCTTGTGTATTCATTCATTTAAATAAATGTAAATGAAGTAAACAGTCTCTGTGTTGTGATATGTTTTAGACTCTAGTGCAAACAACAGCTGAATACTTTCTCTAAAATCTTAGAAATAAAGGTTAATGTTTTTTTGCATAATTTATTGAATATATATGGATTTAGGTTGGGTTTTAAAAAGAAGAGACTGAACACATGCTATGTTAAAATTGTCTGTAGTCTGACATTAGACACTAGGTGATAGACTGTAGGTAATAATCTTCATTAGTCTCTGTAATTCATCTCTGTTAATTGAATCGGCAAAATGCGAACAAAATCCAGCCAACAAAGCAAAACAAAACGAGCGTCATACTCTTGGCCAAGTAGTGTACATCCATACAAAAAAAGATAGATCGAAATGTTAGCTCCGATGTCACATTTTCTAACATATTCCTGTATTCAACATATATGTAGTGCTGCAGGACAGAGATTATTAAACCAGTTTTCTAGATCATTCATCACTATTAAAAAAACATAGGAGCATAATTTCTTTTTGTAGGCAGGAATCAGTGAATTTACTCTGATGATATAAAAGGTACAGGATGATAATAAAGCAAACACTGTTTCAGATCAACTATGTTGATTTCCCTACAGTGTTCTTCTTAAGTGTTCCTTTTGGTTAGCCTTGTACATGATGTCCTATCTGCATTTACATACAAAACTAAGTTTTGGGTAATAACTTGGACATGTCCAGGCAAAGCACACACATAGGCAAGATCTGAAATAACAGCTACAACGTGCAGTGTGGAGAAAAACACTCATGACCTGAATGTGAATTTGGAAAACATTGCCCACTGCTAAATATGTTGGGCTAATCATGTCTAATTAGTGTTCTAGAACATCAGGAATGTTTTGTCAAATGTTCAGAATAACTCGTGGATTTTGGCAAATGTGCGACTTGAAGCCTTTATTGAGCCTGAGGCAAAATAAATCCAGGCAATGACAACCAGCCAGTTACCAGAAATGTGATGGAAAAATCTTAGCCATACAGCCATACATGGTCTAAGTATGGAAGCTCATTTCCACCACAAAAAAAACATCTCACAATTCTGACAATTTCTTTCTCAGAATTGCGTGATACAAACTCAATTCTGACTTTTTTCCCCTCAATTCTGAAATTTTTTTTTACAGTTCTTGCAAGAAAAAGTCAGAATTGCAACATAGAAACTCAAAAATTGCAAGTTATAAAGTCAGAGTTGTGAGATATAAACTTGCAATTGCGAGGGAAAAAAAAAGGCAGAATTGCAAGACACTTTCTGGCAAAACACATAATAGGCTTCCATATCTATTATAACATATGGAAATCGTAAAGGATTATCATGCCAAAGAGTTATAAAGGCCACACCTTGTCATCGGGAAAATGGCATAAAAAACTCTGTTTACGATAAAAAGATAAGATTCTGTAAGAGTCACATATCATGGTTTCCTATGGTGCTTTGGCCAGAAACTGTCGCAATTGAGTGGTAAACATCTGATGAATAAAATTCTGACTTTTTCTCGCAATTGCGAGTTTAAATCTCTCAATTCAGGGGAAAAAAAGTGTTTTTTTTGTGTGGTGGAAGAGGGCCTGCAATGTGTGATGTCATCTTGCTGATAGATCAAAGTACTGATGTGAGCCTCATGTTTTGGGTTTTTTGGAAGAGGTGATACCAGTGGGAAAGAGGGGCTGGAGAAGTCATAACATGAGAGTGGAGCTTCACAAAGTTTTAGGAAGCAGTTAGGTGTGCCAGATACGTAAAGCAAATGCAGTGACAAGTCATAGACTTGTGCCCACCCAGAGGTCCCTGGTCTTTTAATAACTGCATCTTGCTGGTTACTTTTTTCCTGAAGATTAAACACTAAAGGAAAATTACTTTGGTTTCGAGAAAACTATAAAATTTCTTACAAGGGCCTTTTATACACTATATGTGTAGCATAGCAAGTTTCAAGATTAGTTTTGTAACATGCCAACAGATGGCAACACAAGGCTGCATGCACAGTCACAGGGAGCACCGTCCTTAATAATTCAGTGTGAAAAAGAAGAAAAGCTATTCTGACCACGTCTGCTATTCTGACCACATGAGCACTCTGAGCTCTCCTCACACACGAGTTACATGCCGAAAACAACATGATCTCACTTCCACTGTAATGCTATGCAAGGGGACTATTTTAAAGGTGATAGTGTGTAAACATAGATAAATAAAGTACTTTCTTGTAAACAGAGCTAGTCTCGAAACTTTTTGATACCCCCTCGTATTGCTAAACGTTGCCTTTATAAATTATATGCCTAGTGTACTATTTCATTAACTGTTAATAACTAGCATATTAAAACTAATTACTCTCTCATTGATATGCATTAATGTTTTTGTCACCCACTAGTTTCCGGTTGTCCCCACTATATTATTAAACTAAATAAAAGTGAATTACGTATGAACTGCCAGAATAGACATTTTAAATGACATTATTCTTGCTAATATTGTCCAGTCGTCAATTCCAGTACAAAGGAGCTATTTTATGGCTTCTCAACATGACCATAAATTAATCTGTGTGTGGGTACAGAGGTCTGGGCTCGGCAGCAGGCTAGACTCACGAGACCAATAAAGCATCCCAGATGCAAACAAAGCTCTCCCAAGTTATAAACTTTTCATGACAGCCTTATCTGCTTGTGCCCACTGCATAATGAAATTCAATAATTTGTAGAACTTTTTGTGAGTGGTTTATTCCGTCTCTGAACTCATAGAATTGACGTTCATAGAGGATCATATTTTCAGCTGTGCTGAGAACTGAGAAATAGCTATAGGGTTTTTCTGTATAAAAAAAAAAAATATCATACTGACATTAATTTATGATTACTAAAACAGCAACTCAAAACACATTGGCTTTCATCCAAAAATAAATAGCAGCAAATGATTTCATTGGAGTCATAAAAATAAAAGTATTTATCATTTCTATATGTGTAATTACTACTATTATCTTCATAATATTTCACACCATGCATGTCTGACTGCCTAAATTACTTTCCTCTCCTTGTAGGTATTAATCAAAAAAGGATTCCTGGTAGACAGAAAGACAAATAGGCAGCAGGTGATTTATTTTTTTAATTAAAGCTTCCTGTAATTTGCATTTCCTGTCCTGTCTCAAAATGAATGATGTGGTGTCATATAAGAAAGACACAGAATTTCATAAGGTTGCTGTTAAGCACAAAATAAAGCTGAAGTGTCAAAAAGGGGTGTCTGTGCTTGTTTCTCTGGATAATGTAATAGATCAGGGGTTTGATATATAGGGTTATATGGGTAGATAGATATCTGTATATACTTATTATTGATAATATACTGTATATAAGACTATACAGTATTCTGATATATTCCTATGCATCCAAAGTCACTCCTAGATGTATTGACTATGTCTTAATGTTTTATAGAAAGATGCAAATGTTGATGCTGTTGTCTCTCCCTCTTCCCCCTTACTTAGTTTTGATTACTGTAGAGAGATGAAAGTGCAGATGGTGGCCTCATGAGAGAATATCATCTATCCTCATTATTCTTTTTACACACTGGCGGCTTGTCCATTGCGGCAGGTGTGGAAGGTCCATTCAACCAATCTTAATCTCAGTAGAAATTCCTCCTTTATACTCCAAAAATTTTAAATGCCAGTGAAATACTAATTAATTCTTGCATGTGACCAACAATAAAAAGGATTTCACTACTGAACCGATATAACTGTGACTGTGGCCTTGAGAGAAACCGGAATCAAAAAGGAACCCATCTGGGTGGCACCAAATATCCATTTATTGCAATCCCATTGTTGAGGTGTGCAGTAACAGGTGCATAAATGCTGAACTATGCAAGGGCTAAGAAAAAGCAGAAAATCATGCCTCTGTTCCTCAGTTACTAATTTATTCAGGATAGCTTTGTTTGTTTTTTTGGGCTGGAAATTCGAATCAAACCTGGCAACCCTAGGTAAAAAAATATATATATAGCTCTTTCATATGTCTTGAGTATGGTGAAGGGAAACAGACCTTTTGTCTGTTCAATCTAAACAGTAAGTTGCTGGAATGTCTATTGTCCACTCTCGACAGCTCTCCTTGCATGACCACTTACATTGTTCCTCTAACAAACCTGCTTAGTCAATTTGTAGACATTTTTCTTGTTCTGCTCATATGTTAGACTACAGTAACTGTTAAGTATCTGCTGCTCCTTCACCTCCACACTACACTCTGGAGATTTAAATCAATAGTCTCGTATCTCTCATGAATGCCTAATCGTCATGGTTAACCAGACCCATTTACTGTCCATTTGTCCATGTCTGGTGTGTCTGTTAGACTGTATGCGATCAAATCCAATCTGTATACTACAAACTTGTCTAAAAGACTAATCAATCTATAGCCATTATTGTCTTTTAAATACACTACTATACACTATCTAATCCATACATTACAGCTTTATGACTGCAGTTAGTGTAAATGTTTTTGCTTTTTTGCAACAGCCAAAGTGACAGTTACAGCAACAGTATTAGTAGAAATGCATTTTATTGTCTGAAAATCTAACACACTGAAGGAGTAAAGGAAGTGGGTTGTAAAAGTAAACACATTTATTCTTCTAGCGGTTACTTTTACATCATCCTGATTTTATCTAGTTGATTTTTATCTGTGAATTGCATAAGCCTATGTGCTATGAGCTATGTGTTTATGTGTTTCACTTGATGTTAAAAAGTTTTTTTAGTATATACAGGATTTTTTTTTTCTCATTCCATATTAGGTTTTCCCTGCAAAATTTGTTGGCAATTCTGATCATAGCCTAATTGCGACTGTATCCACAGCATAATAGCATATACCTCCCTAAGCATTATGCAAACAATGTATATATGTGCATCTTTCATTAATTGACTGATGATAAAGGTTTATTTATAATTAATTCCATGTACTGTTTCTTGTACAGACATACCGGTAACTACAATATAAAAAATTATGACTGTTACATCCCTCCATTATCTATGATTGAGGATGGACTAACAAGGACAGAAAAGGAAAAGAGGAACAAAAAAGGGCAAGACCAAGGACTTCCATCTCCTGCCCCAGCAGTTAAAATACAAAAGCAAGACTTTAGCACAAAAGGGAAGCTTCTAAGAGGCTTCAGGTTGGGACAATACAGCAACAACAAACATTCTGAGCTTTTAGAAAGAGTGCTTCCTAGAAGTGCCAAAATTATCATTTTAAACAAATGACAAATGTCTTTCCTCACTCTCATTTTAAACAAAAATAAAAACAGGAGAAAACAAGAACAGACATGGTCTCTACCTCCTCATTGTTCTCTTATTTAGGAGTACCCACTTGTTAAAGTCTGGAGCAAAGGTCCTCAAGGTCTCCCTCCAACGCCCAAACAGAGCAGGCATGCAGTTAATGGTAATTCAAGCCAGCTGGTGTCCATCAAGAGCTACATTAATTAGATAGAGAGAAAAACAGCAAAATACTACCACAATGTCATCCACATATGATGACATCATCAGCACAACATTTGTAAAACATTATTACTTGAGTTGTGTAATAAAGAAAGAAAGAAATTATCTCCTGAAAAGTTTAGTCATTTCCTTTTTCTGTTCATTCAGGCCATTGATTAAAAAAATGCAATGCAAAAGCCCAAAACAATTATCTGTCTATCTTTGGATCCACTTCCTTCTGCAGGTGAAGATGATGATAAATGAATGAATCGATTATGCTTGAAAATATCTGATCATGAGAAAGCAAAGCTGGCAATGATGTGTTAGACAACTAGTCCACGAGGAGACAAGTCAATTTGGAAATATTTTTTAATCACAATTCTTTTCATTATGGTCACAGCAGCACCGAAGCATGTGAATGAATGGCAAATTATGAAACAAAAACCCTTTAGTTGTCTTTGTAAACTTTTATTTAACATATACATAAGAATCTATGTAACAGGAAATGCACAGCTATGCACATCGTTACTCCACCTAGCGCTCCATCCACATAGAAGCAGTAAAATCATTAGAAAGATTCAGAAGTGTTTTTAATACGTTCTGAGTGCTACTTTCAAACCACACTGCTGTGGTTTGCAAAAGAGGCTCAAACCAAAAGTCTAAAAAAAGAGAGAGAATATATTATTGTATGCTTCATTGTACTTAGATGGTTGTGAAACTCAATGTTTTTAATTTGTGTACTGTAGTATGTTTTGATTTGAAAGTTTTCTGAGTCTACAGATATAATTGCTAATGACAACTGCAGTAACAATAGAGTAGTACAATAATATTACAGTAGTTGCTAATGACAACTACTTTCAGGGCCTGCTAGCAATATAACCTTTATACAGATTGAAGCACTTAATGAAATTGTAGTTTAAATCACATACATTTCCTCAGTATGTGATTTATAAATGTTTATATCACACTTTTTGAGATAAAAATGTTACTTATTCCCATATTTCTTGTTTTGATTTACTGCCTAATAATGTACAGTATTTGGATGTGAGGCTTAGAAATAAAATAAACTTGAACACAAATATATTCCTACCACTTTTTTGCTCTTTTGTTAAATGTCATTGGTCAATTGCATCAAGAGTTATATTGTCCAAATAAAATCCAGTTTGGCTCATAAAAGGTTAAAACGTCTAGACATGCAATTCTTATGGCCATCTGAGACTCCATTTAGATCATTTATGAAAGATTAATGGAGTTGGGTCCTTGCCAACACTTCATCTTAATTCACAACAAACATTTAATATGGTCTAAAGAGCACCATGCTTTCTCCTTCAGCCAAACACTATTGGGTTACATTATGCACTCAATTTCAACAGTCTGTGGCCGATTTTCTTAACAGGCGTCACGTCATCTCATCTAATTGGGTCAAATCATAAAACCACTAAAAACTATAGAGTGATAAACACAACATTAAAGAGAGAGAGAGACAAAGAGAGAAAGAGAGAGAAAGAGAGAGAAAATAATGACCCATAATGTTAGTGTTAAAATAAAAGATTTAACTTCAGAGGTAATCACATTTAGAAATTCTCAGTGGTTCATGAAACCCCTGGCTGCAGATAATATTTTAGCTTTCAGCATGAATAATTCAGATTTTTAAGCAATACTAATAGCTTATGGACAAATTTTATTATGATCCTGACTACTTTGAGGACAACTATAAGGTCAGCTTATATGGGTTAATCAATAATTCTAATTACTTATGAATACTACATTCATAGAAAAAATGGTAGCAGATGAGGGTTTAAGCGTTGACTGTAAAAGAAGGGAGTTGTTGGCGAAGGAAGAACAGAGTTGAAACAAGTCTATACCTGTAGATCAGCCTACATTTGTGCCTTTTTTCCTCAGTAAAATTTGGAAACCGGACAAATATAGATATAATTCCCAAATAAATCCCAGTGTGAGATGATACCCCATTCAGTGATACTGATTGGTGATATCAGACCCACTTGGTTGTTCATTCTGGGAGGTGATGAACTGTTATAACACAATCAATAAATTTATTTGTGATCTGGGTTTGAGTCAGAAATTGCCTATTATATGTGTATTTGAGCTGCTGTGAGTAACCTAACACATTGACCTCACTCTGTTTCAAAGGCGAAAGACAGTGTTGCTCAAAAGCCCAAATTCTCTTTGGCCATTCACAAAACTCTACAGAGATATCTAGAAATGCTTCCAACTTGCCAAAATGTATTTATCAGGGTGGTGTAGGGCACAGCTGGTCTGGTGGTTTGTAAAAAGTTAAGCTGTCAATCATTGCCAATGCTGCTGCTTCTGTTGAATGTCAAGTAGGTGTTTCTGGTGCATGCTGGCAAAAAAACATGATTTTCCTGATTAAGTGGACTTGACTCAACTGTATAAAACAGACATGAAAAACACATACATATACTGTGTGTATATATATATATATATATATATATATATATATATATATATATATATATATATATATATATATATATATACACATATGAAACAAGTCATTTTCTTTTTGTATTCAAACCTCACATCATTTCCTGGGTTGAAAGAGAAAATACCAGCCCTTGGTAAAATCACCTCCCAGTTTGGCAGAACATACCTTAAGCTTATTTATATTAATTATACAGCTATAACAAAGGAAGTATTTTTCATCAAACCAAAGCCTATGAAAGTGCCAAAGAGTGCAGAATAAGGGTCAAAGACTTAAAAATAACATCTAGATAAAGTCTGTGTACAGTCATCCTGTCAGTGGTGGGTCTGACCAGTTGTCTGGCCAGTAAGGTTAGCTCAAGGTTGATGTTAATATACTACAATTAATTTGTATATGTAAATGTTAGCATAGTTACAGTCCAGGATATATAGAATCGCGTATAAGACATCTGGACCTTTAGGCTTAAATTGTAAATAATATATATATTTTTTTATGTTAATTTGTATTACATTCAACAGCGATCTGCTACTGCAGACTTACATAGAATTAAAGGCAAATTCTTGTGGTTAAAGTCGGCGCTTGAAATATTTCTTCTCAAGAAAAACAGCAATGAGCAGTTGCATAACCCATTTTTGGCAATATGTTTCTAGCAAATAAATGTTTATGTAACTGCCAGCCTTTGCCAAATTTAAATACTGCAAAGTATTTAAATGCACAAAATCAGAAACAAACAGTGAAGATCCTGGAGATCCCAAAATCATCCATATGCAGGAAAACTGAAGCTCCAGGTTTATTTTAGATCACATCCTATCACCCCATCATTGATTATTTTTGTGTAATTCATCCCTTTCTGTGTTTTATTCCTCATATATAAAATATACATATACAAGAAGGAAAGACATCTAATATTAGAGATTTAATGTATTTGTAAAGGGTCAGTGTGGGAAAATAAGAGTGGTGAATGGGCACAAACAGGTCGAACAATCTAATGTGCAAATCTGATGGAACCCTCATTAGGACCAGGCTTGGATGATGCACACAGCATACAGCTTTGATGAAAATTAAGCAGAAGGGTTTTGAAAGCGCAAAGAACGAGCTGACCAATAACAATAGAGAATGGCTGAATGTCCACATTCATTTCTATCAAGTGAGCAATATCTGACCCAAAAAGAAAACACACGTATACAAGCATTAATTAGGATGTTTCAGAGCGGTTTCTAGTGCATTGCAAAAATCCATGATCATGTGCTTTACAGGAAACACAAACATTTAATTCTTGCCATTACAGCTAGTGATTCCAGATAACTAACTTCTGACCTTGTGTCTGAAAAGCCCTTATATGTTCAGTCGAGTTCACTATGCATGCAACATAAATAAATGTTTTACATTTTACTTTCTGGATTACGGGCAATGTTCCTACATAAATATCCCATTTCCTAGCCATTATCATTGAGCCAACTCGGGTTTATAAGATTTCTAGATCATTAAACATGACAGACAACAGACAGGTTTTTCAAAACATGCATCCTTTATTTCTCTACCTTATACTTATTCAATTCAAGTGTCTCAATCGGTGGGAGTAATGACCATTGCCGCGTTATTACAAGGACGGATTTATGTGTTCATTTTGTGCATAAACAAACAAAATGCCATTGCAAGGTAGGCAAAGTCACTTTGTCATTGAAATGTTCTTTTAAATGACTTTGGCTTCTCAGTTTGGTCAGTGAAACGAAGCAGACTGATAGTGAAGCATGATTGGATTGGAGAGACATGCCATCCTGTCTCAAGCTGATAGGATTCTGGGCACGCAGCCCACACAAAGGCTTCTAAACAGCTCAGAAATGACTTAAACTAACAAGACACTGGGACAAGGTTGCAGCCCTAAAATGGGGAAACACAGATCATAGTATATTTACTGTGTAGTCTTTAAATATTAAATATATTTATAGTCAGTGTTGGAGAATAACATGCGTGTCACTGTACGATGGTATTTTTACCTCTTAGTTGACTACATTTCTTGACCACTATTTTTACTCCAGTGAAATTTTACCACAGTACAAACAAATTCACTATATGGACAAAAGTATTGACACCTCACCTCACCAAACTGTTACCACAAAGTTGCAGGCACACAACTGTATGGGATGTGAGGTTACAATATACATTAATACCGCATATATCCCACAACATATTTGTGCACCCAAATCACATGACAAAAGATCGTAATGCTCCAGGATGGCACAGGCTCCCAATGCCCATTTATTTCAGACTAAAAACAACCTCATTCAGTATTAAAGGGTGAACCGTAGTATTGTGTGAGACTAGTGGCACATATTTACTCTTTCTGCAATATGACTATTGATAGACTGAAAGTCATTCATTTTCACTGTTGAGTTATATAAGGGCTACAGGGAGCACCGACTCACTGTGAATATGGATCTTTCATTGTTACTCGCATTTTAGCAGCATACAGTAGGTTATTGTATAATGTTCAAACCGAATAATACATTTTGGATTCAATGTACTAGAGCACTGTGGGGCAGTGTTTAGTATCTAACTGGCTGATACTATTCAAATTAAGCATGCATCATGTATTCATTAAGCCTCTGAACAAGGCTCATTCAGAAGATATACATTCTATGCAAAGCAATATTTTCCTATTCTAGCACACTCTGCAATAAAAATGGGTATCGAGCAGCAAAACATGCACCAGACCAGATTGCCTTTGACTTTTACCCTACTAATAAGCTTATTGGTATTAACATATGACCTTCACAGCAGGAAAGACCATTTTGTGTGTTAGGAAAAATTAGTTTATTAATATAGTGGTCTGAAAAATGTATTGCTTCTAGTTCCTCATTAAAATGAGCCAAAACTTTTATAGGCACACCTTTTTAAAAAGTTTCTACAGTCTTCCAGTAAAACTGTAATAATACATTGGAAGGATTGCACAATTTTACAAAACAAACCTGTTTGCTCAGGCCTGTTTGAAGAAACCATCACCTACATACCTAAGGCACTAACTCATATTCTCAGAGTACGCTGGCTTTCACCTTATCAATAACCAAGGCTCTGCTATACACTCAAGCACACTTCTTGGATAAGTTTATATTATAAGAGTAAAGGGTGCTTGTCTTTGGGCCAACATAAGGTAGCTGCAACCTGCACCAAAAATGTGTACTCACATCAAATCCAGTACACCGTGAAATAGGCCGTCAAGAAGAAGAACTTTTAGACGCATTCCAGAGTGTGGAAGCACATTCATATGTTTCACACTGTAGCTGCTTGATAAATAAGGCCAGCTCTTTCAGTTTTATAGCCATATGCAAATTACAAATTACTGACAGGACTCCCTACATTTGGAGGAATAACCAGATATATGTCTCTAGTGACTTCTCAGTGGTCTGCGCTAAACCAGCACTTCCTCTTTTAATTAACTCAGCAGTGCCAACAACAGCAGCAGACCCTGTATCAGGTGACATCATCAGTATTCACGTAAATGTAAATGACTATATCCACAATCTGCTTTCTTATTAGAATGTGTAGCAATTAAGCAAAACCTCCACTGACTCACAAACTATATTCCAACATTGTCACTGCAAAGTTCTTTTGACTGATCAACTTCATCCTTTCATTAAACACTTTATTTTTTACTTATGGGATAATAATTTCCCTATACACAAAGGCTCACTGAAAGACTGTAGAAGGACAAAGCAACATTTTGCCCAATTGAACCTGTAGCCTCATTTTTCTACACTAGACTGAGAGCGCTGCAAACACTGTTGTGACCTGTTGTTATAACCACCTGAATCAGCATATTGTTTTGTTATGAAATTCTTTTCTGCTAACCACCATTGTAAAGAACTGTTATTTGAGTAATACTCAATCATATTGTAGCCTGTCAGCTAAAACCTGGCCATTGTTCTTTAGCTGCTCTAGTCAACAAGTCCAATAGAGCTCATGCTCTCTATATGTTTTTATTTGGTTTTGGGCAGCATTCTGTATTCAATCTAGAGACGGTTGTGCATGGAAATCCCAGCAGATCAGCTGTTTCTGAAATACTCAAAGCAGCCTGTTTGGCATCAACAATAATGACATGGATAAATTCAGTCAGCTCACGTTTTTCTGCATTCGATTCGTTCTGTGTTTGTATGCGTGTGTACATGTAGACAGCCAGTGAGAACCGCATCGTATTAGTCAAATAGTAAGAGTGTAAAAATTGGGAATGTGCATAGAAGAATCAACAAGCTTTTCCACACCTCAGGCATTGCTGTAGATGTACATGTGATGTGAAAGTGCAATGCTGTTATGTTGCAAAAGCTTATTTGTTTACAGAATTGCAGTCCATTAGAATAGTGTGTCCTTTGGGAGTAATGATTGTACAGGAAATTCTCACAGCTGCTTTATCATTCGCTGTAATCGTGCTGTGAAGTGAAGCCAGGTTTGGCTGGGAATTCGTCCATCACCCGAAAAAAAAACAGAATAGACTACATATATATATATATATATATATATATATATATATATATATATATATATATATATATATATATATATAATTATCCATTAAATTAAATATAATCTTTTATTCAAAGTTACAAGCCAGTGAGTGTTATAATTTAGTGTTATACAGTAAATAATAATAATTACTGATAATTATAATAATTATGATGATGACAATCAATAATAATCATGATAATGAAGCATGGACATGTTTTATTTAGAAATACTTTCAATCTAATACTTGAAAAATCCTTGTTTTATTCAATCAAGCAAGCACTTTTTTGGGATACTAACCAAACTCTGTGTACTCTGATTTACAATAGTGATGTAAAGGTTATGATTTGGTTGCAGGGGATGGGCTGAGCTGCCCTCTCATATTAAGGTAAACCTCAATAAAAGCAAAGTAAATCATACTGCAGACTTGCCTTGTACTTTTTTTTTTTTTTTTTTAATGTGCTGTTACTCTAATGAATAAATAATCCTGAACCACCTGAGCATTCTTTTTTTCTTTTTATGAAAATGGAAAAGAAATACGGTAAATAAAAGAATGACACTTTAAGCATTTCTGTTCGTTTTGTCTTCAAGGAAATCTGGCTAGAAACCATATCCTTATGAATCCAAATATGGAAAAAAATGAAGGTATACAAGAGCTCTTTCTCTTCTGGTTAAAGCATGTTTAAGGTTAAGGGTTAAAACATCTGGAAATTTCCACTTTGTTTTTTCCTTCAGCACTTGTAACATATGTAACATATATTAAACAAAATTAAATTTTTTGGCAGGTCAGATTTAACAAAAAAAAAAACAAACAAAAAAACATATAGTTTACATAATAATATTTTGTTATACCGATTTTTTTTCCAACAATTTCATAATTATTGTATTTGTGTACAATTATCTCAAAAAGCAACACGAGTTTGTGCTCTAGTTCAGGCAAAAGTTTAATTCATTTTATAGAAAATATAAGTCAGCTCAGGTCAGACTAAAGGCAGTTACAGGATGGATATAAACAGAACAAATAGGCTTGTACATTCTGCTCTCCATATTGTCTTCGAGATAGCTATAAAGACTAGCTTTCCACCATCATCTACACGAGAGCTTCTGTCCCATGGAGAGAAATTTACACCACCCTTACAGTGAGAAGAGAAAGCACAGCATGTTCATAAAACCCCTTATTTCACTCTTGATTTCTTACTGTGCTCTGATTTCCAAAAAAACAAGCAGAGTTACATCACAGCATCAGAGAGTATGTTCATGGTGGCTATTCAGTTCACTGAGATAAAAAGAATAGCAAAAACAGTCAACAGCTGAGCTACTAATCTAACATTAGCTTGATAGCTAAAAATAAGCTTGTTAATGGCAGGAGCTTTTGTGTTGCACCTAATAAACTGAAAACTTTCGGACTGGTGTGTAAAATGCACTTCTTATCACACTTTATGCTTTTACTCATTTCAAATTTTATTTCAAATTACTCATTAATCTTAGAGTTTCTTATTTTAATTGCAGAAAATCTTTTTTCATGATAAAGGAGCTTACAGTTAAAAAAAAAAAACCTGATTGCCAAGATGACAGGAATATTACATTTCATTTATTTAATAATTTAGGCAATCCCCAGTCTAAAATGAGTAAAAATAACTTGAAATATTGTGTTGAATTATCATATATTAATATAAATTTTTATACACTTATACAGTACAGACCAAAAGTTTGGACACACCTTCTCATTCAAAGAGTTTTCTTTATTTTCATGACTATGAAAATTGTAGAGTCACACTGAAGGCATCAAGGGCTATTTGACCAAGAAGGAGAGTGATGGGGTGCTGCGCCAGATGACCTGGCCTCCACAGTCACTGGACCTGAACCCAATCGAGATGGTTTAGGGGTTAGCTGGACCGCAGAGTGAAGGCAAAAGGGCCAACAAGTGCCAAGCATCTCTCGGGGAACTCCTTCAAGACTGTTGGAAGACCATTTCAGGTGACTACCTCTTGAAGCTCATCAAGAGAATGCCAAGAGTGTGCAAAGCAGTAATCAAAGCAAAAGGTGGCTACTTTGAAGAACCTAGAATATGACATTTTTCACTTGTTTCACACTTTTTTGTTATGTATATAATTCCATATATAATTCCACATGTTAATTCATAGTTTTGATGCCTTCAGTGTGAATCTACAATTTTCATAGTCATGAAAATAAAGAAAACTCTTTGAATGAGAAGGTGTGTCCAAACTTTTGGTCTGTACTGTATATTGTATTGGCTTTGCCGTAACCTTTTCTTTTCACATTGCAACTTCAGTTCTTTCTCAATGTTTGACTTACTAAGTTGTTTTGATGTTGTGTTGATGATCATTTTTTATAACCACCAACATCCTAAAGTACATCAATCAACCTAAAAAAACACTCTCATCCTTTCAAAATCTCTTAGATTGTTTGTATCCATTTTGTGGTTATAAATGGCAAAGGGAAAAAAATCATTTGCACTTATCTGATTTGCAGGTCAGTGGCCACAGCATAGACTAATGAATTTAAATTTGACTCACAGGAGCGCAAAAGTTCTGGCTAATTAAGTGAACAAACAGATCTCCGGTAAATAGGACTCCACAAATGAGCACTGCATGAATTCAATGTACCATTTCCTCTGTCTGTTTTATTTCACTTTGCTGGCACATTCGCTTCTCTTAGGGAAAAGCTGCATAAATAGGTAAAGCCAGATTTCATTTTTTCTTGTCTCTCCCCGGACCACTATTCACCTGCCAGGAATAACAATGAGCAAGAAGCAGTGTTTCAGAACTGTTTGCCCCATCCCATTCGTGAATTATGTAGTACTGACGGAGGCTTTCAGACAGCTGTTAGTTCTTAGTGTGCAGAGAAATCAACTGGGATTAAACTATTTTCAATCTGAAAAGGTGGAATTTAAACTGAATTAATTGGCACAACAAGTGATTAGCGTTTGTTTAGGGTGTCAACGCTATTGTGCTCACATGATATTTAGTAATAATCAATGGTGAAAATATGAAAGACCCTAAATTTAATGAGACCTGACCCTTTCAATGTGATATCTGGCAGAATTTCAAAAGAATAAACATTAGTTTAGATGAAAGCAAACCTTGGAGGACAATATTGCCATTAGTTATTAAGATTGGATTTTCACATGCGAGAGCTGCAACTTCCCTCACACAATATGTTGAATCATAAATACTTCATTCATCCATCCATCTTTATACTGCTTCATGGTCACAGTGGACCCGAAGCATATCCTGGGAATACTGGGTGTAATGTAATAAACAATTTGTTCTAACAACAAATATTTTCACGAAGTCACTTCCCAGAAAAACTAAAGTATATTTCTCTGTATTTTCTACAGAAATACGAACGTAAATTAATATCTCCCTGAGAGAACCATGAAAAAGAAATATAAAGATGAACCAATGCATTGCCTCCAGGGTGGTACCAGCTAGTGGGATTATTGAATGCTTTAAAATAAAAAATAAATAACTAAAAAAATAGCACTAAAACAACAGATGGATGTGACTCACACATGTAAAGGTTTAAAGCATAAGCAGAGCTTTCGAATCAGTGAATCTGGCAGCTCTGCTCCTAGCTGTTGTCAGTGTGGTGGCTCAGCAGTTAAGATTCTGTGTTACTGATCAGAAGGTCAGGCCACGCAGCTCTGCCAGCCTGCTGCTATTGGGCCCTAAAGCATGCCATATCATGGCTAACCTTGTACTCTGACCCTAATCTTCTTGCAAACTTGGCAATGAACAGAAAACTATTTTTTCTTCTTCTTCTTCTTCTTCTAATCTCTGCTGCTCCCATAAGGGGTCGCCACAGCGGATCATCCATCTCCATACACTATATACTATAAAAAGAACCTGCACTGTTTAATCAGGCCAAAACAATTCAGCAGTCAAAATGGTGGCAGTATTTTATCAGTTGCAGTATTTTGTTGTGAAAAAAAAAGTATAAATAATCTGGACTTTAGCTAAGAGTTAATATAATGTAGATCAAATGTGATCAAACCTTCTGTTTCTAGCAAGGACTCACTGTATATACTTTCATATATACCACTTGCTGTAAATATGCTAGATATTTATCTGCACTTTTGCACGACTGCTACATTTTGCACTTCTGGTAGATGCCAAACTGCATTTCGTTGCTGTGTACCTGTACTATGCAATGACAATAAAGTTGTATCTATCTATCTATCTATCTATATGCTAACTGACATGCCTGATGACTGATATGCCAGTTCATCATGGTGCACAATGTACACTTTCATTCCGGAACCCAGAGGAAGCCCAGATGAACATTGGAAGAACCTGTAACTCAATTCCAGATTATATTTAGGGATTTTAAAGCTTAGACACTAATTTCTTTGCTACCATGCTCCATGTCATAAATAGTGCACGTTTCATATTTAAAAAAAATATATTTTCACCTTCACCTTCTAATACGTGAATTTTGGACGCACCCCACAGCCCCTATGGTACCTCAGTGAATTCATCTAGACATTACACCAATAAGTGAGTTCATTTATTGATGCATACTCAACAGAAATTGTGAAGTAATGGACATAAATGCTTCATTTATCACTTATAGTGAATAAAACAATAATGAAAATGTTCATGAAATTTGTTAGTGAAAACATAGTTCAATATGTTATTCTAACGTTCCTGAACATTCGTTCCAGCTAATCTGCAACAGATTTTCCAGAGGCCGCGAGTTCCGAACCGCGAATTATCGGGGGTTGACTGTATTTTATAACAAGGCCAATGCAGTAGTCCTAATTAATTGTAATAATATATCATTACCACATTTTATTATACTGTATTTGAAATTATAATTAGCAGGTTTATACCTGTACCTGTCTGATCTATCACAATCGATTTTTGCTAGCATTGAATGATGAAATGATTTGTAAAAGGGGGAAAAAAAAATATTTCTTCCAATTTGGAGAAAAAGGTGAGTCTTTATTCCATAACTGCAGTATTGAGGTACTTTGGAAATGAGTTTAAACTTCAATGGAGCTACTGTTTTTAGCATTCAATTACATCATGTTTCAGTTATTTTAGAAACCAGTTTCAACTGAAATGATAAAATGTTAAATCAGCTACTAGTTTAAAATAAAAGTAGAACCGCAGTGCATTAGGTTCATTATAAGACGTTTCCGGTTTCTTTAAAAACTAGTTTAAACTTTAATAGAACCATTGCATGTTAGTTTCAATACAACACAAGTTCCACTTACTTTGGAAATTAGGCTTTTTTTTTCTTCTTCTTTTTCCCAGTTTGGTCTTTAAAACTCTCACCCACTAGATAACTCTTTCCTATCACATGACAGCTAACAAATAGTCAGGGTGGATCAAATGTATCCTTCCTACAAGACATTTGTTGCCACCCTCCACAACTTTTCAAACTACTGCTCATGCATTACATGTAGAAATGTGCTTTCTACCCTGTTCTGTATACATTTACTCACAAATACCTATAATTGGCTAGTGTCCCTGTGATTGACGGGAGAGAGGAGAGAAGAGAGTAATGCCATCCCCCTATAAGAGCATGGGCAGGATTGGTCTGATGGCTTTTGCATTGTTTAATAGTTTAATGTGGTAGTGAGTGGTAGAGAGAACAATGTGTGGGTTAGCAGAATGTAATATCCTTAAACATCTAAAACTAAAATCTTGAAACTGCAATTCTTTTTTTTTAGAATTTCAGAAGGTCTGTTGGAAGCAATAATAATAATAATAAACAAAACAGTGCTTGATGAACCCTTATTTACCTTCTTTAGTGAACCCTTAACCCCAAACCCCTAAGCTATTATATATTCGGTAGAAATTGCTCATTTGTATGAGCTGACAACGTCCTGTTTGATGTTTAAATTGTTCCCGGCGTCAATTTTGCCAGCAGCAGACTCCAGATGGTGTGGCATGAGACTCTTCGGTAATGAAATGATGAATCAGCATTTCTCCTCTCTCCAGTCCCTGTACAACAGCTCAACAATCAAAGGGGATGTGCCGTTCTTAATTTGCCTGCAACGCAGATGCTCTCAAATTGTATACATGTTTTACAATTGACTGACTGAAATATAAATAATAATACCATGGAATAGCTTTTCAACAGGTTTGGTATAAACACAAAGACATAAAAAAACATTCATAGTGTGTTAACAAAACATGCTGCACAAAGTTTCCATGTTCAACCCTGATACACTGTTTATACAACAGAGTTAAACAGTCAAACTGCTTTGGATTATTAAACACCATTTAAATGTATTAATTATCATTAAACCTTTTATTTATAAGGTCCCTTTGCCAAAAGAAATTGTGATCTAGTAGCTCATTGTGTCAAGTAGCTCATTGTGTCTCTTGTGCATGTGAGCAGTTCATAGGCGATTATGTTAACGACACATTTCTACAAATTTGCAAATGACTTCTGAACATCTTCAGAACATTATAGTGAGAAGTACGATGGGATGTCTCTCAATCCAGAAAGCTCACCTCCACCTGTCAGCCTTAGTTTCACTACTTTGAAAATAACAGACCGCTTAATAGAAATCTTTACTGCTCAGAACCTTATTTATGAGACTATGAGTGAAGGGCAACAGCAAAACCTTAGGGAATGTAAAGGTGAAAATGTGGGATAAAAATAGAAGGACCTTTTGAAAAGAAGCAAGGAAAACAAGTCCAACCAGCAGAGAACTTTTTCCACGATATCTTAAAAGTAATGTCTTCATTTGTGTATTTAAAGAGAGTTGCTTCATCCTATTATGACCCTATATACAAATATTGTAATATGTGATATAAATTAGGTTATATTTAACTGGGATGGACAAATTATACATTTACTAGTTAGCTATAGTGAAAGCTTTAATGTGGTGCCCATTTCCATGTTTTGGTTGCCTAGAGACCTAATTGACTAAGCCAAAATGTGTCAGCTAATGACCTATTGCAAGCTAGTTAGCAAGATATTTTTGCTAATACAAACAAATGGAAAAATGAGTGTTGTTATGCGCTATGAGATATTTTTCATATCTCTCATTTCACATGAGAAATTATATTACTTGTTTTTTTTCTTCAGTTTTTCTACATACATACATTTTTCCTGATACCTAAACGATCGTCTGTCATTCATGCACACGGAATTGTCTGCCGAGTAAAAACTGCACATCCACTCACAAGGAGCTTAATGTGTAGTACAGCAAAGATTACATTCAAAATGCTAAGCAAGACACTGTTGTTAGAGCACTGGTGCACGAAGCATACTGAATAAGCTTTTGTATAAAGCTCTCTTGTATTTCGGACCACTAATTACAAAGAATCCACTTCTCAAGGGTACATGTCCAGCCCTGTATAAAATTGCATTTATAATGGTCTAGAAATGTTCTCAGGCTAAGCATTCATGTTACATGTGATCTTAATTATAACTGACAGCGTCCAACCAGTCCTTAAGCTTTATTGGTAAAACTGGAGCAGATATTTTAGCATTAGAATAGAACAGCAAGTACATAGCACAATGTTATTCCACCCATCCTAATAAACCATGTAAGGGCTAAACTAATTACAGTTGCTGAATATTCACTATATACATATTGATCATAGCTCAAAGCCAGTGATCGGCAGAGATCACAGAACCTCAGCTTGATCGAGTCGAGCTTTGATTTGCCACTTCTTTTGGGCTCCCTGAACGCACAGGATGAAAGCCACATCCATCCATCACACTGATAAAATCATGAGCAAGGAACAAGGTGACAGAGCACTTTACACCAAATGGAATAGCAGAAAAAAGAGAGTAATTTGTCTCTAGAGTGGTCCCATATTTGCTAAGTGTTTCTGATAAACTGAGTCCAGACCATTCAAAATTATGTTTCTCCGTCATTTTTTTTTACATTTAGTAATATTTGTGAGATAGCATCATTTTTAGACCTGCATTTGTCTGCTTGAGTAATAGTTTTGTGTACAAACCCAGTAGCTATCAGTATATTCCTTGTGATGCACATTCAGACTTAAGGTTCATGGCAATATAAAATGATTATTTATTGCAAATATTAGATATTTCTAAACAGCTCTGCACTCACTGGAAACAGAAAGCAAACCTGATTGGAGACTGCTGAACCTTAGACAAATCATAAAGATACAATAACATTACTTAATATTATTATGCTGATGAATTAACTAGTATTAAAAAAAATAAAATAAAATTATATATATATATATATATATATATATATATATATATATATATATATATATATATATATATATATATATATATATATATATATATATATATATATATATATATATATATATATATAAAATTCATTAACAGTAATAAATGTGCATTACAAGCACATTAAGAAGTGGAAGTGTTATCTCAGGGTTCAAGCGGTTGGACTGCTGTTTGGAAAGTTTTTATATTCAAATCCCACCACCGCTAAGCTGCCACTGCTGGACCTTTGAGCAAGGCCCTTAACCCTCAAGTACTAAGTTGTGTAAATGAGAAAATTAGAAGTTGATCTGGATAATGTTGTTAGCCAAATGCTGTAAATGTATACATTTTCTTCTACCTGCTTCCAACCACCTTCATATCCATCAAACATCATTTCATTTACAATATCAGCTCCTTCTACAATTACTCCTGTATTAACTTTGCCAGAGTGCTTTGCCCAATCTTCCTGACAACAGCTAATTTTCTAACTTTTCCTTCAACAAATCAGGTATGTAGATGGAGATATGAGAAGGTCATGGCAAAACATCTTTCATTGCTTGATTTAGCTTTTTTAATGATGTCTAGTTGCAGTTTGTACTGTTACAAAAATTATTAGATTATTCTAGAAATGCGTTCTAAAAAGCTTTCTTTTATGTGGATTCTGCCATACAAGTTTGTATATGTTTTTGTTTCTATAGATATAATGAAAGCTTGTTGGAATAACCAAAATAAATTTGAAGCTGCACTGAACTCACTTCAACAGTTTCGACCCCAATGGCATTGAGAATTCGACAGAGCGGCAGTATAATTAAAAATAATCAGTACCTAAATGAATATCAGCATGTTTTTGCACACACGTATAAACACTTTCTCTGTTGGGTATTGATGGATTATGGAAAGAGCTGTAATGAAGGCACTGCTGCTGTTATTGTACTGTAAACAGCAAAGCCACAGGCATAAGATAAGATAAGATAAGATAATATATACCTGTATTCATCCAACAGTGGGGAAATTTCTTTGTTACAGCAGCAAAGAAAAAAATAAATGCAAATATATAAAAGAATAGACACACACTATAGTGTACAGTATATACACAACACAATGTATAAATACTGTTTATAGATACCAACCTCAGAATTAATCCATGTGTTACTGACTAACAAGAGATTTATTTCTTGTAGCAAAAAAACATTTATTGTACCACAAAAGCAAAAGTTTAAAAGCACCCATATTTTGTATTATTGTACAGTACTTTATCTGACAGACTACAAAATTAGCTGCATCTGTCTTTGCTTTGAAGGGCGGAGTGTCAGCCTTCATATAAATCTGTGTGTAGAAGTATATGAACTTTCCTGTCTAAGGTAAAAATTACATTAAAAGCCCAATTGATATCTGTTTGGCACGGCACTCCCACTCTAGTTTATTTTTTCCCCTCGAAGAGCATTTCAAACTAATTTTCATTGCACTCATATCTTTAAAGTTAACTCCACTGAGAATATTGATTTATGACCCACACGTTGCTTAAGCATGGAAAGATAAATCACACAAGACATAATCTCAAAATGTCAGATCTCTATTGCCTAATGGATATAGAATATTATCAGTTGGTACCTACAATGTGGAAAAATAAGAAAATACAAGGTTAGAGCCCCCTGCTTGTACTTGTTCTAGTATATCATAAACACAATCTAGCCAAACTGCTGGAAGCACACAAATGTTTTTGCATGCTGTAATATTCTTATTTGTCTTCACTGGATCGTAGAGGTCTGAACATATTCCAGCATGAGATTCAGGGACTTCCAAGGCTGGATTGGTAGAATTTGCACAGAGCCCTGAAATCAACCCGACTAACAATCTTTGTACAGAATTAGAGAAACTGACTGACTAACATCAGAGCCACAACAGCCATGTTCCCAGAAAAGTGGAGATTATTATAACATCACAGTTGACAAAATCTGGAATGGGATGTCCAACAAGCAGATATAGGTGGGAGCTTCAGATAATAACATACATTGGTTCACTTATTTGTGTAAAACAAATGTAAAACGAAGTAAGAGAATAGAAGTGTAAACATTATAATGTATATAATTCAATTAGATATGTATCTTTTCTTCTACATTGTTATTTTGTAATATCAAGAGCAATGAATGATTTTCTGGTTAATATAAGAACTCAGTGATGAGGAAGTTCTAAGTGTCTCAGGGGATCACTGTGAGGTCTTTGACATGTGAAACATTTCAGCCCTGTATTATTCAAGGACAAAGAGTAATCCCAGCCAAAATGTAAGTACACAGAGCGTGAAGAAATTGATTAGGTTCCCATAATGTTTTCCAAATCTCATATACCTCCTCATGCATAGTCAACAGTATCAATAGCCAAAGGTGTTTGCCATTAGAGAGATAAACCTTGCATTAATGCAATGGACATCACAGGAAATTTGGCATGCACGCATTCGTCGTCTTACTTATCTCTCCGTAAACCATTACTCAGCCCTGAGTGTAAAAAAGACAAACACAACGTCTAAAACAAGAAATTTTAGAGTCACCACTTAACTGCATCTACACATCTGCTGCTCCAGTAAATGATTAAGACCATCAGTGCATTCAGAGTTCACCGAGGGGTGTCAGAGGTAATCAGCTGTCAAATTTTTTATTTTCACAGACAAAAATAACATAGCTCTAACAAAAGTAGACTGCGGTCAACTTGAGAATTATTGGCACCCTTTCTAAAAAAAAAAAAAAACATTTTGTAATGCTGAACCTTAGCAAACTTTCAACCCTTCCAGAGATTTTTTTTCTTAATTATATTTTTAGCTATTATGCCTTTTTAGAATTATTACATAACTTCATCAGGTCAACAGCGCTCTGTTTCATTTTGTTAGAAGCTCCTTAGATTTCCCCATGCTGACAGTTGACAAAAGACATTTTACATAACCTCATATTTGATCAAAGGCATAAATTATATTATATGAATTCAAGATGTACTTTTTCTTTGCGTTAATGCTAATATGTTTGTCAGTCATTTTTCCACATTAATTATATTCTATGAGTGTGTCTTCTGTCAGAGTGAAAGAAAGCAGCCCCAACTGTTCTGTGATGAAAATCAGAATCACTGTATGTAATACTATTTTTATTTGTTTTAATTGATCTATTTTTGCTTATTAGCTTTACGGGTGCCAATCATTCTGAAGCTGACTGAATAATGCAGGATGTGCAAAATGTTCCATAGAAATGAGTTGTAATGTAATCTACCTTCACAGTACATCCAGTTTGAACATATCCGTAAATAAGGGTTAAACATTTTGCCTAATGATGAGTAGTTTTATGACAAGTTATGTGTATTGAATGTTACCTGAAATAATATGCAGGATTATAGGAAGAACCAACATAAGACAATAGCTTCAGTACAATTTGATGCAGCTTCTACAAATGTCTGGAGCTTCCCAGAAGGGATGAAAACTATTACTTCAAAGGATATTCCCTCAATAATGCTGTAATGAGTTTATAATGTATGATTTACATTCTTTTCCTGCATATTTGACTATTCAGTGATTCATAATACCCTTGTGTAGGGGCGGAGTCATCCTCAAAGAGCCTGCTCCCACCAAAATATTAATGTGTCATCAAAAGGTTAGCATATGTAATCAATGAAAAAACTTTGTACTGATTTTCAGTGACCTTTTGTTCTAAATGGAGACAATTTCTAGAGCAGAATTCTTTGAATTTGTTGTTTTCCATGAATTTGTCACTCATCTGTAACTGATAATGCCGTGCTGACTGAAACACTCCCAAATCTACCAAGCAATACAAATAAGTTCAAGCTAGTCAATGTGGCTAGGATCCAATCACTAACAATTCCACAACACAAACATACCAGCAAGAAGCGTCTAATATATCATATATTAGACATGCGTGAGATATTAGGTTAAATATTTATTCATTTCTATTTGTTGTAAATTTGGAACTTTCTGGAGGACACAGTGCAGTTATGCTTTGTGTTACAACATTTGTTTGAATGTTCTATCACACTGTGTATTCAACAGCTGATAAAATATTTATTTCTTATACATACAAGAAGCTATAAGGCCATATACTTTCCATCTAAGAGTGCAAATGTTTAAAGGTTCTCTATTCAGAACGCAGAGTAACTAAAGGGGTTATTTTTAGAAAATAAAATTGCTTGGAAATTTT
The DNA here is from genome assembly GCF_014805685.1 of Silurus meridionalis. NCBI lineage: Eukaryota > Metazoa > Chordata > Actinopteri > Siluriformes > Siluridae > Silurus > Silurus meridionalis. Next base: position 12,873,416 of record NC_060902.1, read on the forward strand.
GTTGATAAGATCGAAGAAAAAAATTAGGTCAACAAATGGGTTCCTTAAAAAGGCTCAGGCTCTGTGACCTTTGGATGAAAATATTTTAATGGCATAATTTTGTAATCAAGGCTGTATAATGATCAATGGAAGTCATTTAAACTGTCTAAAAATCTAATGATGAAAAGTCATGTATTACTGTGCTTCTATGGCAAAGAGTAATTTGTTATAATTGCTAATTGCTTGCTAATTGACCCAGATCAAATGTTGTAGTATTTGAAATATCTCCCACATTTTTGTGCCATGCACATATTTAGAACAACCACAGAAAATGTCAGCAGACGGCAAAATATTTCTTTAATACATCAGGGCAAATTCTATTACACTATAGCGAAGCTACAAATGACCAAATGCCAAATCAATATACAATATGGTTTGAAGGTCAATATGTGACTTGGAATTCATCTCACATACAGTAGAAGCTCATAACATAATAAGTTCAGTAAAAGCTTTGACCTGGGCTGATGACCGCAAAGTTTGATGTCAGAGTTGTTCATAGAGTAGGTTGAGATTAAATCATGAGCTAAAGAGAAAGACGGAGATGGGCTGAAGTGTAAAAACAGAAAAAAGTTAATGATTTTCAATATATCAAAGAAAATTGGTGATTTTGTGCCACAGTAAATTCTTTCAGGAGCTTTGCTATCAGTAATTTTAGTTTGTGAAGAATGTGTCTGGTATTGTCAGATCACAAAAATAGATGAAAATGTAAGTTAATTTGTTCCAATGTGTTGACCTCTAATCATCATGGAATCTGAATGAAACTTTTGACTCTATTTAGCCAGGTAGGTGGAAATGCCATGTCATGCTTTGTAGTTTTGAAGTCACCAGACACAGGCTCTAAGATGTTGTTTTTTTTTTATTCCTTGGCAGAATGAAAAGGCTACAGTCTCAGCCAACAAGGACATTCGTACTAGAACATGTCTGCTACTTTGCTATACAGTCAATAAATTACTCTTTCTTGGTTGCATTTCTACTTCTTTTTCAAAAATTCTGGCAAGTCACTAATTCATTTTAACCTGCCATATTTGAGGCTCTCAGTCTGAATATTATATTTGACCTCTGGGTTCTGCTGCTGTCTTATTACTTTCATATCACATTGCCAAGAGTCACTGTTACCCAGCATGGCATTTTAAAATCAACAGTCCAGAAGGTTCAATTTTCTATCTTTCACTTTATCATAATTAGTTTAACCTTATAACATAAAATCAGCTTGTCTGGCTGACATTCATTATCTAAGTATGGACATTCAGTACCATTAAAGAATTGTTGTAGCAATAAATAGGTTAGTAATAAATTGTGTAACTCTACTTTGCTAATTAGTTTTGACTCTTTTAGGCAAAAAAAGTGAGCTAATGAGGTTTTTCTTTACCTTTCACTCCTTTTTCTTCAGTAACACATGACATATGGAGCATTTACTACACTCACCGTCTACTTTAGCAGTAACACCTGTACACCTCCAATTTCCAATCAGCCAGTCATGTGGCAGCAGCATAAGGCATAAATGCATTCACATCAAGTCTGTGCGTATGATACCCACAGATTCCTGTTCTTGGCTGCCAGGCTTGAAACCTGACATGGTCTTCTGCTGTTATAACCAATGTTCATCAATGTTTTGTGCATTTTGAGATACTCAAAATGCAGGTATCACAGGTATCAAAATGCAGGTATCATTGTTCTTTACCACCCTGTTAAACAGAACAATGATACCTGAATATCCTAACTAGCAGCTCAAACCACTGTTAATTTTCCTCTGACCTCTCAGCATTTATCATTTACCTCAGACAAGTCACTGACTCAAGAGATCAGCAGTTATTTAAGTACAGTTCTTTTAGATACTATAGATATATATTTTTAACTGAGAATCATACCCATGAATGCATACAGTATACCATGTTCAGAATCACCACCTAGACCACTTAGAGCTGTCGCGTTCATGTAGAATTTTAATGACTGTTTTTCATTTTCACCACATCTCTCCTAATGAATTAAGTGAACTTGGTAAATGAGAGGCTAATTGAGTACAAATGAAAGAAAATTAGAATGAAATATGGCATGAGTCATATCTTATCAGGAGAGTCTGTTCCCTCTTCACATAAAATGCCATAATATTACAATTATTCTGTTTAGGTTGGAAAATCTTACTCAGTAACTTAAATAAAAAAAAAATAATAATGTGCTTTTAAAGTTTACTGTATCTTATTTTTATAAAATACAAAAAAAGTTATCACTGAAGACCATAATCTATCGCTAGTATAAGATAAGATATGCCTTTATTCGTCTCACAGTGGGAAATTTCTTATCTTATATTTCATATCTTACCCATTCTACAGTGTCTGGTCTAAGATTCCCTTCAAACCAGCAGTGACATCACCCAGAAGCCCTTTGACGTTTACACAATGAAATATATCTGGACCGTTTTGAGCTCCACTTTTCCCCAAAGAGCATGAGTCACCTGCTTTCATCTGATGACACTACCAGTCTGCTTTGGTAGTTCACATTTGTACTCAAACTGTCAACAGGAGGAGAAAGTCATGTTCCTGTTCCTTTAATCCTCATGCTGTTTATAGAACTATTTCTAGCTTGGAAGTGAAATATTCTGTGAACACTACACAAATGTCATTTACCCTGAGCTTAATTCTGTACCTGGAGAGAATGGAGAAAAGAGGAATTAAGTATTTGAATGGGATTAATAGCATCTGCCGTCAATAGCTTATGCACCGCTTAGCTACTCAATGGAAGATAATTGTTTAATGAAGCCACAATGGCAAATGCCAATCCCCATTACAGCGACATACCTTTCCAATCTTGTTTGTGCAGGACAAAAAATATATTAGACTAAAATCAGGCAAAATACAAGGCAAGAGTTTACAGGTGAATTTGATTTCCAATTTACCCTATTTAATAAAATATACAGTACATATTTAATGATTTGTCTTTGGGTATTTTTGTATGACAGTGTTTATTCCTTACATAAAAAAACCCCCACATGCCATTCATTAAAATTCAAAATGTAGAAACCCGAAAGAAGAAATGAAGATGAGTCATGATCTTTGATATTTACAAAAAAATATATAATACTTTCATAAAAGTTTTAATGTTTTAAACTGTGCTTATGTAAAGTAATAAAGTATCTCTGGATTTTAACCCCTCTTTATTAATAACTAATGCTCACATATCCATTGTACATTTAAATCTACTGGATTCATTCGACAAGGATTAGTAAGCAGGTAAAAAGGGGGGGGGAATAAAAAAACAAGTTAACCACAGAGACTCAGAAAAACCTGTGGTATGAGTTACAGTAAGAAAATGCTGCTCTGACGCTGACCAGAAGACCACCAAATCTGTGATTGAAAATAGTCATGACTCAAATGCCAGGAACTAGTCAAAGGAATATGGCTTACCAAAACAATTCCTTATTTATTTTAGTTGGAAATGATAATGTGAATTTAGTCATCTGAATAATTCATTTCTCATTTGCTTTTGACTAGAAGAATGACATTCTGAGGAAATATCGGATTCTCTGTGATATTTTTCTTTTATATATAATATTTAAAAAAATGTATATATATAATTGATTTTTGATTTTGTTTTTCTTTTTTCCCTACTTAAGGATGTCTCGTTTGCACCATTCTGCGCTCAGCTCTTCTCAGTTACTTATTGCAGCCTCTCAGAAAAAGCCCTGGAGCAAAACAAGCCATTTATACACACCCAAAGTGAAATATCTGGTATATACACAGGTGCCTGGTTTTAACTGAATACCTGAGAAAAGGACACTGATCCTTTAACAAAGGATTCATTTTAGTCATCTGGTCAATAGCGTTATTTGGCAGATGCTTTCCTTTTTCTCTGTCAGCTGGATTGAAGTGAAAGCAAATTGTGGAAGTGTCTGTGAAAGAAATGTGAGCAATGACTGACATTTTCATGCCCTTTCCCGAAAAGATGTTCACCAGAAATGTGTTAATTGCTTTTGCCTCTATTGTTTTAGTCACTGCCTTTCACATACTTCACTCGTAGTGTTCCACAGTCTGTCATAGTTTTAATGATTACTTTCACTCCTGCACTTACGTAAAAGGAAAAGAAAGGTTGATTCCACAATAGGATAAACATCTGAATTTGCACAACAAAAAGACGCTTGATTAAAACCTTAAATGAAACAAACACCATGCATTTATTCGCTTTATATATGTTTTTCGTCAGAAAATAAACAGAGGGGGAGAAGTGGCTTATTTCAAGCTAAAAGAATTAGATGCGGGACAAAACAGCTGAAGACTGAAAGTGCTCGTTTGGCTGATATGACTGATAAGTGATGTCTATATTCCAGTTTTTGTTTGACCACAATTGAGATTATGTTAATTTTGTTAATAAAATAACAAGCAGAAAAGCATGCAGACTTGGTAATTAAAAGGTTTGCTACATACCACCAGGGGTGGGGGATAAAATCTTGCCATCAACCTGTATGTGCAGTTTTTCCTGTGCTATAGGGGTTTTCTCCCCCTCATCTAAATACATGCATTGCAGGTTGATTACCCTTGGGAAAAAATCTCCCATGAACCAGTGTTGGATAAGCAGTATAGAAAATGGATGGATGAATGGATGGATGGATAGATGGATAGATAGATAATATGCTGCCTTGTTGATTGCCTCTGATTACAATGACCTGCCAGACCAGTTGATTTAGTCAGTTGAAGACACTGGACAATTACTCATGGTAGAGATGTGCACTAAAGTCTGATTGCACACTTCATATTAGATTTTTTATTCATGTATCTGTATTATTGGCAGATTTAAGAACATTTGTACTTCAACATTTATGTTTCCTGTTTGAAATGTAACCGCTAAATCCCATATGTATTCTTATTATGGTACATAAACACTTTCACAGCAATCTTGGCAATCCATGTCTTCATGGAGCTCGCTTTTTGCACAGGGGCACTTTCACGCTTGGAGATGCAGGCCTCTTAATTTAAATTAAATGAAAATTGCAATGCCAAAGCATAGAAGGACATCCTATACTATCGTATGCTTCCAAACTTAAGGGGGAAAAAGAGAAGAACCAAATAAGGGTTTAATGATCTGTTGCCCACATACTTTCAGTCTCTTACTGTTAGTTTCATAAAATAATTTAATTGTGAAGTTACTAATGTTTAAAGAAGAACAGGACATCCTTTACTCTAAAAGGAAAACAGAAAAAAGAACAGATTCTGAACATTTATACTTCACACACACACACACACACACACACACACACACACACACACACACACACACACACACACACTTTGCAACTTTTTCTATGCATTTTTGGTTCTGCTTTCCTATTTTTTCGTTTTTGTTTCATGTTGCTCTTTCATGTCCCTTCCTTCACCGAGTTCAATATCGTCCTCCGGTAATTCTAACATATGCATTAACTGATGCCCCGAATGGATACAACAACTAGAATTGCCTAAACATGTCACAAATACTCATTTCAATTATTTATATTCCACATGTAAAAATATTTCTTGCCTACTAGGTCTACAAGGTTATTCACTTGTGTTTGCGAAATACGAATCCAAGCCTCTTGTGTTAATACTAACCCAGAGATAGCAAAAGTACACACATCCTTCACTACGCTTTTGCACTCAAGTTAACACACAGAAGTTTGGGCTCTGACATGTACTTAAGTAATAAGTAGTCATTACTACTACCTGGACGTCACATCATACAAAATCATTTTAGATTTTATTACCTAATGAATGTATCAAGGCGGAATAACCACCATTTGGAACACAAGGAGAAAAAAATGATGATGATCAGATGATCAGGTGTTTAGGAATATCCCTGTTCTCAGTCATGTTTATATCGCTGTCTCCCTCTGTCTCATCCACGTCTCTGATGTGTGAGAGCCAGGAAATGATACACCAGTGGAAGGTTGAACAAGCAGGGCAATGATGATAAATAGGTTGATGGGCTGAAAATGGTGCGCAATTAGAAGAAAAAATTTCGATCATGTCACCAAATAGATAAAACTAAAGTAACAAACCTGGTTTAAAAAGGTAAGAAGTAGAAAGTACAGATATTTGTGTAAAAAAATTTAATGATTGAAAGTAAAAAAAAAGTAAAATTAAATAGTAATGTAAAGTATTGATACCAGAAAAATCTACTTGAGTACAGTAACAGTAATACTTCTCATCTCTGACTATTTACCATTGACTATAAAGTACTTTTTGTCACACAGTGCAATCCACATTTTCATCTTAAATGTGTAGAAGTACTACACTAAAAGCTAAGTTTGTATTGCTAACAAATTAGCTGGAAAGCTAACTGTGTTTGAAGATTTTAGTGCCTTGTACATATAAATCTAACTACCATGGACACTGTGTGGCTAAAAATATGTGGACACACGAACATCACACCCCTAAATGTTTTTTTTTTCCCGTATATTGTTGGAAGTTAGAAGCACATAATTGTACACAATGCATTAGTTTGCTTTGCATACAATTTAAATGTCATAACATGTTCCACATGTTTTGTCTGCACAAAGCAAGCTGTATAAAGACAGGATGACCTGCATAAAGACCTGAACTCAACCCCACGGAACATCTTTGAGGTACACCCCCGGCCTCCGTATCTGACATCAATGCCGGACCTCACTAATTCTCATGTAGCTGAATAAACAAAACTCCCCACAGCGGCGCTTGGAATTCTAGTAGAAAGCCTTCCTGGAATATGGTGGTAATTATAAAAGGAGTTTATTGTTTTTCTGGAATTTATTGTTGAAAAAAAAAACATAAGTGAGTGTAATAGCCGGGTGTTCAAATTCTTTTAGTAAAAAAAAGTTTATGTCAGAAGTCTAATGAAGCATTAAAGGCTCTCTTTTTTATTGTAATGTTGTCCAATTTGGATGAACACTGAACGCCTTTTAAAGGCAGATTTTCAGCACAGGATGCTGTGTGTTATGGCTCCTGGGGCAAGCCCACGCTCTGCTCTTGGAATTCAATGGACAGTTTTGTGCAACACCATGTGCTGTCAAGTGTGAGTCAAGCCATGGTCCAGCAGGCTAGTGAGATTTTTACACTTATGTGTGACTCCTGAGTCTGAGCGTTACTCATTCACGAGAATGCTCAGTCTCTGACTAGCTAGTACCACATTATTTTTTAAATTTATAACATCCTATGTAGGAGGTGACATGGTTCCTAGTCAGCTGCCAAATCCAGAATAAAGCATCTTTATTTTACAACGCCTTCACGCCTTACTGTAATAGAAAACAACCTCTGTAGGAGGTGTCTTACAAGATACCCTGAGCGGCTCACTCTTCAAGTATACTTTTCCCTCCATGTGTAATTCATTCATTCAATCTGTCTCTGACATGTTCTTTTAATAAGATAAGAGATAATTATACAGATATTAGTTTTGTATGACTTAACATGCTCTCAGATAAGAACCTGTTACTAAAGAAAGCATTATTTAATGTCTTAGGAAGTGAACTGATTGTTGCTGAAGATACAATTATCAAAATTATTTGTAAAATTATTTTGTTGTGCATTCGAATGTAAATACCAAACCTCCCTTTCTGTAAAATTGCAGAATTCCAATGATATTTTAGTTATTTATTAGCATTTTAGGTACATCAAAAGTAAAACAAAAAGAAGAAGAAGAAGAAGAAGAAGAAGAGGAGAGAAAAGGAAGAGATCCATATTTTAGTGGTCTTTTAATTAGTGACAGTGGACAAACTTTTTATTCGTACACAAACTGAAAAAAAATAAGGTAAATAGCAGCAATTTTGTTTTCTATCAACAAAGAATGCACTTTTTTTCTATATTTGATTCACTAATTAAAACAATCAAAATGATCAAACATAAAATATTTTTACCAGAAATTGCCAGATAAAGCAAGGTGTTTTTAGGAAAAGCCTCTCTCTGTATTGTTCTGTATTGTTTAAAGATTTATAATCACACTCTTGATGTCACCCAAATGAGGATGGGTTCACCTTTTGAGTCTGGTTCCTCTCAAGGTTTCTTCCTCATAACATCTAAGGGAGTTTTTCCTTGCCACAGTCACCATGGCTGCTCATCAGGGATAAATGCACACCATTCACCTTAACTTTTAAAATTCTTTAAAGCTGACTTGAGACAATGTCTGTTGTGAAAAGCGCTATAGAAATAAACTTGACTTGACTTGACTCTCTAAAAGTTAAAAAGAAAAGAAAGAAAGAAAGAAAGAAAGAAAGAAAGAAAGAAAGAAAGAAAGAAAGAAAGAAAGAAAAAAAAGAAATTGTGTGTGTGTGTGTGTGTGTGTGTGTGTGTGTGTGTGTGTGTGTGTGTGTGTGTGTGTGTGTGTGTGTGTTTACATTCAAGTACAGAAATCCTGACCAAGATGCCAGTTCTGTTGAATCTCGACACGCAGCAACAAGTAGACAGGGTTAGAATTCTGTATCTACCACATGAAAATAATGACTCAGCCTTCCTTGTGTCAACAGGGCAGGGCAGGGTAGCGGTGATAAAAGGGTTTGGGGAAAATGTTCTCCCAGCACAGATCAAGCCTTTAATACCAATCATTTCTATCCCACAGCTTATCTAAATATGTCACTGACCATGTGCTTTCCTTTATGGCAGAGAGACCCAAAGTCCGTTCCCATGGCCAAATGTGGCTAATAGGCAGATTTAATTAATTCAATTAAACTAAATTCATTTTTATTTGTATAGCGCTTTTAACAATGAATATTGTCTTAAAGCAGCTTTAGACAGATAATGTGGTGATAAAAAATGTATATGTTCTTTATAAGTGTAAGTTTGTCCCTGATGAGTGAGCCGGTGGCGACTGTGGCGAGGAAAAACTCCCCGAGATGGCGTAAAGAAGAAACCTTGAGAGGAACCAGACTCAAGAGGAAGCCCATCCTCATCTGGGTTGCACTGAATGTCCATTCATTACAGATAAACAATGTTGCGGGGTGCAGTGATGGAGATCAGATGCAAACTGTACTCCTGAATCAGTGTAGCATGCTGTTGACATTAACTACAGTCCAAATCCATCCTCAAAGCTCCTGTTCTTACTTCGTAATTTCATGAACCCCCAGGGCATTGATGAGAAACCGTCCCCATCTGCACAGAGTGGCCTCCAGTCGAAGAGAACACTATCAGGAGGCAGGCCAGGACGAAGTGGGAAGATCCGAGGAAGGGGAGAGGGGCAGGAACAGTGGTCCCTGGAACCTCAGGAGCATGTTTAGAGAGAGAGAGAGAGAGAGAGAGAGAGAGAGAGAGAGAGAGAGAGAGAGGGTGACAAGAAGAGAAGGATATGGAATATTGTGTGTCCTTATTGTTGCATGAAAGTTAAGTACACTCTGCAGTCGGGGACTCCGGCAAGACTCGCTATGGCAGCATAACTAAAAGGAAGAGACAGTAGGTAACACAGAAATGAGGGCTCTCTGGGATAAGAAACGACCCACCACACCACCATCAACAAAATTGAGTAAACGTGTGAGAGTGAGGGGACGACATCATACAAATGTCCCAGTTCACCGAACACTCTATATCTATGATCCCTCCAGATCTGCTCCTTTACCTAAGAAAAATCTACTGATAAAAGACTTGACTAAATAAATATGTGGTCCTAGCAATTACTCGGAATGCACGGATGGATAAACTCTTAGTTATGGTTTAAATTATACCATCTCATGACTTATCTGTATTTCTGGTGAAACTTTATCTATAAAGAAAAGCAGTGTGTTTTTGCTGCTCTTCAGCCTTGACAAGACAAGTGAAGGCGTGCATGCTGATAAGATAAATAATCAGTGGGATGGTATGCAGGCGACATGTCGTCAACACCGGCTGTTTGAGTAGGTTAACATCAAGACATCTGGATTGCAGATGTTTTGCAGTGCAAGGCAAATCAGTCCAAATGCAGCTAAAGTTCATAAGGGACCAATCTGAGTTACATAAGCCATTGTTTAAAGTGAATGGAAATGGTGCAGCTGAGAATGGCATCTTAGGATCCATGAGGCTACTGTGGAAGGATAAAATTTAGGAACCATGAAGATAGATTTGGATGGATGAGGAAACTATAATAAATTGTGATTTGGTGTCACCTAGATGAGAATGGGGGATGAATGGGGGATGAAGTCTGGTTCCTCTCAAGGTTTCACCTTCATACAGTCTCAGGGAGTTTTTTCTTGCCACTGGCTTGCTCATTAGGAAGAAACTTAGAGGGACTAATTTATACATTTTTATGTATATAGTCATTATCTATTTATTTCCATAAAGCTGCTTTTGGAGAATGTCCATTATTAAGCATGCTATACAAATACATGCATATGAGAAAAGCTAAAGCTCTTTTTAACAACCATTAAATGGTGAAAGAACCTCCTATGGTTCTCATGGACAACATTATTAAACAGCACTTGAGTGAAGACTGCATTCAAACCACAGCAAAGACCTTAAACATTCAAATCAATATAATTGCTTCACTAATATGCAGGTGGAAAGTTGAAAACACAGCTAATCATCCCTGAACAGGTGGAAGCTCTCAGCATGCTTTCAGACTAATGATAAAGAAGGAAATATCAAAGCCAAGAGGCACATTAAAAGAGACATTTTGGTAGGTACTACCAAGTGCATACTGGAAACCACCCCACAAGACCTGCAGTTTGAAAGATGCTCCTGCCAAGACATTTATCCATCAAAGTCGCTAAGATCAGACATTCTGAAGCAACAGATTTTCTCTTATGATATATTGGGTTTTGCCCTCTCCGAAGCAATAAGACTTTTCTGTCTGACAGTGACATTCCTTATCCTTGCTTTCCTGCTTACAACACATCAACTAATTGCTCACTTGCTGCCTAATACATCCCACCCGTTGAGAGGTATAATGCCATAATCAATGTTTTGGACTTCATTCATCACTGGTTTTCAGGTTATAGTTGGCATATAAGCAAAGACACTATATACTGTATGTGCACATGTGAAGGGTATATACTGTATGTAGTGAAAAAAAAAAAAATGGAAAATTAAGTTTTAGATTATATGTTCGAATACATATTTCCCCGCACTCTACATGCAGTATATCTGTGCAAAACAGTGTTAGAAAAGACAACATGATTTTTTTGGGCATAGCATTGCTCTAATAAAAAGAATACAATAATTTTCTATTTCTATTGCTTCTGCATCTATGCTCCAAATGAGTTACTGTGTGCCTCAATTGATATCAAATATAGAATACTCACCTTTACGTTCTTTGCTGGAAAACCTTGAGGCTTGATCATTTCCCTCCTCCTGACATTTATCGTGGTCCTCTAGAGAGTCCATATTATCCTGCATCTCCTTCCAGACACTTGCAAAGTCAGTAATTTAGCAGAGAAATGAGAGCCCACCCAGGATGGGGCTCCAGTCCATTGTGAGACAACATACATAGACACATTTATCCCTAGAGGAAATACCAGCATACCAGCATATTTTTGGGAAGTCAGTAAAACTTAAAGAGCCTTTGCTAGTGATTAAAGCTTTGCTAGAGCTCCTGATTTTCATCGTTTTAAGACAACTGAAGGTCTTGCTTATTTTATTATCATTACACAAGGACCTTGTGCTTACAATGTAATATAATAATTGAATATAATAAATGTACTGATGCTGGCAAACCTACTAGCAATTATCATAACATGATAACGGGTCTGTAATGTTATTCTAAAGCTACAGCTAGAGAAATGTCACGGATAAAACAACAACAACAACAAAAGAAGGTCAGTTAAGGGGAACACTTGGGGGGATAATCCAGTTGACTATTTTCAAATGTATAGTGCATAATAGGCTAGATTTATGCATGGCTCCAAAAAATATATAAGCTTTGTAAGGATAATGCAGTTTAATAAGTACAAACACAGTGTACAATCTAGACAGTTTCCATTTGACTAAAATATAGCTTCCATTTGCCTACAATTTGAATTCCAGAATTTATCTTTGCTCCTGCTATATTTAGCACTAGGAAGAGCATTTCCACGCCCTAGGCAACCTTTCATTCCTATTAACAGTAATATGACGAATGAGACATACAGTGTAATGATGTCATAGCTCTTGTAAAACACAGCATTGCCCAGGAATCAAAAAATCTTTGTGGTTTTCAATAAATCTAGCATTGTGTTCTTATCAGTCTAACACACAAGATGAATGCACTTGTAACATCCTCATAAGGTTTATGAGGTTTATTTAGTAATCCTTACGTAATTACATGTTCAAGGCTGAGCTCAACGTTTAAATAAATGTTTGTTTTACATAAGAAATGCTGGTGTAATCAATAAAGGCTTCCTGGAACCAGTAGTGCAGTATATAAAACTCATTTTTATGAGCTCCTGACCACCTACTTGGTTGGAGCAAATCTCCTGCTACTATACTGAATAGCATTTATGTACATATTTTGAGGACAGTGTTCTTCAGTGCTTCTTTAAAGGTTCATTGCCAATTCCTAAAAAGGTACTCCTACCAGTAAGGGCTTTTATACCTCGCTTTTTTTTTTTTTTTTTTTTTAGAATAAGCCAAGTGCATTCAGTATAGAGTAGATATTTAATGTTATTTATGGATCGCTGTCTTTTTTTTTTGGTTCAAATTGTTGGAGACCTATGCGTTAAAATGTTTTTTTTTCATTTCTGCAGAATCATATACCTTTTCAAACATTAGCGATTACCAAGAAGCAGATGATAATCATCATCATAATCATTATCGTCACCATCACAGGACAACAATGAAAAAATGTGGAGGAAAAGTGGGACCATTTTGGTCCATTTTGTGGCAAGATGTACAGTATATTACAGTCTGGATACCTAATAAATGCAACCAGGTATACATTGGGTTAATATTGTGCATCCTTACATTCATGCCCTTGAGTAATAAGAATGCTCGACAGTTACATTATGGAAACATGTCTGGCAAGGTGTCATTTTAAAGGTATTAAAAAAAAAAAAAGAAAGAACCCTTCTATTCGTTATTTAGTGTGTACGAAATAAACGTTCTTGTGCCTTTTTTTCAGCACCACATGCTGTTTTTCTGGCGCACCTACGTGGAGTGTAGGTATACACCTTGAGGCGATCTGATTGGTCCAGGACAGTGGAACTGGTCACATGACCGTCGCGACTGAACAGAACGCGGCGCTTTGGAAGGAAACGCGGACGCAGGAAGCGAATCTCTGCGTTTCAGTTTTCTCTGGAAATCCGAGTCCATAGTGCAGCGCTCTGTGTGTGTGTGTGTGTGTGTGTGTGTGTGTGTGTGTGTTTGGATTAGGTCATGGAGTGGATGCACTTGTGTTCCTTGTAAGGAAAAACAAACGTACTTTTTATTTTTATTTTTTTATTATTATTATTACCGGATTTCATTATGAGGAATATTATTACCGTAATTATTAACGGGATAATGGATTTAGATTTATGGACACCCTGAAAGCGCTCGGGATGAGTCAGCGGCTGGGTTTGACAGCAAGCACGTCCTGCCATGGTTACGCACACGCATTTTGGACACGCCGGATGTCGTTTGGTGTTTTCTCGCCCCGCTAAGAAGAAGTGAACCCCCCGGGTAATTGTGCGTTCTGGGGAAAAAACAGCATTTGAACGATTCAACTTTTGCACACCGTGCTCTTGTATTCATCTGCATTTCGCTTTCAATTCACAGTTTTGCAACTTACCAGGCGACGATGACCGATGAAAAGTCTTCACCTCCTCTGTACATCGGGATGGAGGTAGTGATCGCTCTCGCCTCCGTCTTGGGGAATGTGATGGTGGTTTGGGCAGTGAAGATAAACCGCTCGCTGAGGGACACCACTTTTTACTTCGTTGTCAGTTTGGCGTTGGCAGACATCGCCGTCGGGGCTCTGGTCATTCCCCTGGCGATTACAATCAGCACCGGAATGAGGACTCACTTTTACAGCTGTCTGATGGTCGCCTGCGTTATGCTCGTTCTCACCCAGAGCTCCATCTTAGCTCTCCTCGCCATCGCCATTGACCGCTACCTGAGGGTCAAGATCCCGCTCAGGTAATGTCACCTAGCCTGCGTGCATGGTAATTTCTCGCACACTGTGTAATGTACCGCATGCCATGCGCCATGTGTCACACACACACACACACACACACACACACACACACACACACACACACACACACACACACACACACTATAACATTCACGCACACTCGGTAATGTCCTGCACACTTGGTAATGTCTCTCTCTCTCACACACACACACACACACACACACACAATAATATTTCCGCACTCTCTGTAATGTCCGCACACTCGGCAATGTCCTGCACACTGGGTAATGTCTTTCTCTCTCTCTCACACACACACACACACACACACACACACACACACACACACACACACACACACACACTATAATATTTCCGCACACTCTGTAATGTCCCGCATACTCGGCAATGTCCTGCACACTTGGTAATGTCTCTCTCTCTCACACACTCACACTCACACACACACACACACACACACACACACACACACACACACACACACACACACTATAATATTTCCGCACACTCTGTAATGTCCGCACACTCGGCAATGTCCTGCACACTTGGTAATGTGTCTCTCTCTCTCTCTCTCTCTCTCTCTCTCACACACACACACACACACACACACACACACACACTATAATATTTACACACACTATGCAATGTCCCGCACACTCAGTAATGACACACACACACTATAATATTTACGCACACTATGAATTGTCCCGCACACTTGTAATGTTCCACACACTTGGTAATGTCACACATACACTATAATATTCACGCATACTAGGCAATGTCCCGCACACTCGGTAATGTCCTGCATACTTAGTAATGTCACTCACACACTATAATATTCACACACACTCTGTAATGTCCCACACACTCGGTAATGTCCTGCATACTTAGTAATGTCACCCAAACACTCTGTAATGTCCCGCACACTCTGTAATGTCCCGCACACTTAGTAATGTCGCACACACTATAATATTTACGCACACAATGCAATGTCCCGCACACTCGGTAATGTCCTGCATACTTATTAATGTCACTCACACACTATAATATTCACACACACACACTCTGTAATGTCCCACACACTCTGTAATGTCCCGCACATTTGGTAATGTCCTGCATACTTAGTAATGTCACTCACACACTATAATATTCACACACACTATGCAATGTCCCGCACACTCTCTAATGTCCTGCACACTTGATAATGTCCCACACGTCATGTAATGTCCCGCACACTGTAATGTCCCGCACACTTGGTAATGTCCCACACGTCATGTAATGTCCCGCACAATGGGGAAATTCACGCATGTTATAGGTATTTTCACACGCGCTCACTAGATATTGTCTGCATCTAATAAAACGCATACATTATATTTTTTTCCATCTTTTTTTAGCTAGTCATGTTTTAATCACATTTCACTAGCAGTCTTAACTTTTAAAATTGACTCTATAAATCAGCATCTGCAGTGACCTCTGCAGTGTGTCCAGGGCTGACTGATACTCTGAACTCATATGATACTCACTGAACTCATGACTATCCCGTCAGTAGTCTGATGCCTGAGCTGAGTACAACTGCCCAAAAACAAGAATATTACAATAGACTACTGATACACAAGCCATTTAACGCTTGGCCAAGATGAATCATTTTAAAATGGATAGTGGGTTCAGATGTTTATGAAAAGATGTTGATGAGTCATAATGTAGCCCACAGAACCTAAAAATGATCTTTAGAGAAGTTCTGTGCAGCCAGGGACCCCTTTAGCTTAAAAAGATGTATGTCAAGTCAAGACTCAAGAGGCTTTTATTGTCATTTCTACTATACACAGTGGTACATAGTACACGGTAAATGTATTTCCTAGAAGATTATATTATATAATTTATTATTAGGCATAAACCCAAAACACAGTTTTCTATATTTAAATTACATTCAGTTTCCAATATAGTATTTACTGAGGTTTAGATTACACCCCAAACAGGCGTGTCAGAACCATAACAAATGCAATTTTATAATGAACCTTCTCTAACAAAAGCTTTTAAAACGATGTTTTATTGACCATAAGTCCACTTTGAGGACCTTTTGGGGGAGGGGAAAAATGGTTTCAGATAATTCACTTAATATGTGTTGCATATATTCTTTGGTGTATGTGGAAATATGGTTGGCCAGTGTGGTCAATACTGCAATGCAATAACAAATGCAATTTTATGATGAAACTTCTCCAACAACAGCTTTTATAACAATGTTTTAATTACCATGGGTCCACTTTGAGAACCTTTTGTGGGAGGGAAAAAAAAAATAATGGTTTTAGATAATTCACATTCTATATGTTGGTTATATTAGTCTGTGGTTGGCCAGTGTTGCCAATACTGTTTCCATGATTCAATATTGATGCAGTCCCTTAGTGCAGTGGAGTTTATGTACTGTATTAATTCAACGGAGGGGTTAGATAGACCCCGCTACAAGCATCCTTAAAGAAGCATTACAAACTAATCTAATGCAGTCAGCATTTTTGTCATCAGTGTTTAGCAACAGTTTCCTGTTTTACACCTAAGAAAATGTAACTGACAAGTTACTTGTAACTTCACTTGCTAAGAGTATAGTGCATGTGTTTCCATTGTATATGATCCAATTTGCTGGCCTTTTTAAATTTCTCTTTGGAACTGATTTGGAATTTCAGTTTATCTGCAACACCAGAATTCCTACAAATTAAGTTTTCCAATTAGCCAATAATGTGACCACACATAAAATTGTACATATATAAGTATCAATTATTGTTTATATCAGAATGGGAAAATGTGATCTTAAAAAACTTGTTATAAAGCACAACACATTAAACCATAAGGTGAATACATATACATATAATATATATACAGTGCCCTCCACGATTATTGGCACCCCTGTTTAAGATGTGGTCGTGGACCTCTAAAAATTCTCCTTTTTCTTAAAACAACATAGAACCCAAATGCAAAAAGAGAAAATCCAACCTTTATTTAAGTACATTACTTTGGTGGTAAAAAAATCACACATTTAGAAAAAAAAAAAAACCTTGAAATCATGTGTGCCACGATTATTGGCACCCCTAACAATTCCTCTGAAAAATTATTATTATTTTTTTTTTTAATATATTTTTCTGTAGTTGCTAACGTTGGTCAGGGTATCTAGGGACTTTTAATTAGTAATTCATGATTTCCTGTTTCCCTGGGGTATAAATATGACGTGACACAGAGGCCTAATTCTCTTACCCATTTGTCAACATGGCAAAGACAAGAGAACACACCATTCAAGTAAGGCAGATGTGTGTCGACCTTCATAAGTCAGGCAATGGCTACAAGAAAATAGCCACTCGCCTTAACTTGCCGGTATCTACAGTCAGAGGAATCATTAAGAAGTTTAAAATAACTGGAACAGTGACAAACAAGGCTGGAAGAGGTCCCAAGTTTATCTTGCCACAATGCACAGTGAGGAGGATGGTAAGAGAAGTAAAAAAATTTCCCAAGCTCACCGTCACAGAATTGCATCAAAGAGTGGCATCTTGGGGTCACAGAGTCTCCAAAACAACCATCAGACGCTCTCTACATGCCAACAAGCTGTTTGGGAGGCATGCAAGGAAAAAGCCTTTTCTCACTAACACTCACAAACGTAAACGTCTGGAGTTTGCTAAGCGGTACTGGGACTTCAACTGGGATCGTGTGCTTTGGTCAGATGAGACTAAGATTGAGCTTTTTGGCAACAAACACTCTAAGTGGGTCTGGCGTAAAACAAAAGATGAGTATGCCGAAAAGCACCTCATGCCCACCGTGAAGTATGGTGGAGGATCTGTGATGCTGTGGGCCTGTTTCTCTTCCAAAGGCCCTGGGAACCTTGTTAGGGTGCATGGCATTATGAACGCTTTGAAGTACCAGGATATTTTAAATAAAAACCTGATGGCCTCTGCCAGAAAGCTGAAGATGGGTCGTCATTGGGTCTTTCAGCAGGATAATGATCCAAAACATGTGGCAAAATCTACACAAAAGTGGTTCAGCAGTCACAAACTCAAGGTCCTCCCATGGCCATCTCAGTCCACAGACCTCAACCCAATCGAAAACCTGTGGGGCGAGCTAAAGAGAAGAGTGCATAAGAGAGGACCCAGGACACTGGATGATCTAGAAAGATTGTGCAAAGAAGAATGGTCAAAATCCTCTCTCTGTGTTCTCCAATCTTGTGAAATGTTATAGGAGGAGATTAAGTGCTGTCTTGTTGGCAAAAGGAGGTTGTACAAAGTATTAACATCAGGGATGCCAATAATCGTGGCACACATGATTTCAAGGTTTTTTTTTCTTTCTAAATGTGTGATTTTTTTTACCACCAAAGTAATGTACTTAAATAAAAGGTTGGATTTTTCTCTTTTTTTGCATTTGGGTTCTATGTTGTTTTAAGAAAAAGGAGAATCTTTGAGGTCCACGACCACATCTTAAACAGGGGTGCCAATAATCGTGGAGGGCACTGTATGTATATATATATATATATATATATATATATATATATATATATATATATATATATATATATATATAATTATTTTTTTTTATTTAATTTTTTTTCATTCAAATGTTAATTAGAAGCAGAGCACTTGTCTGAACATGGCCTGTTTCTAGGGAATGCATAGAACAAGTTTTAAAAATTAAAATCAAATTGACTTTCAGAGAAGTTTGCAGCTCTGAGTATTGGTAAACTTTCAAGGTCTTAGTACATGAATACAAACCTTTCACATCTTTTGTACAAAATAAATTTAGACCTTAAATATTAGCAACTTAAAAAATAGCATAAAATCTCTCACTTTATCATGATCATGGACCCCAGGAACATTGGTGGTGATCATGATTCCAGGAAAAAATGGTGATTATCATGATTCCAGAAAAAATAGTGATCATTAGGATTTTAGGAACAATGGTGGTGATGGAAACGTGCACTTATTATTTAGTTGACCTAAATTCTCAGAGCGGGTAATGTGATGTGGTTAAACGATTCAGTGGAATGCGAATATTGAACTTTATACTTTTCCTAAGATGAACTATTCTTTTAAAACCCAGTTTTCCAAAAAGCGTCAGAATTTGAAATGTCATCTTTATTTTATTATGATTTTGAGAAATCCAGTCCTCACTCTCTGTAAGGCGTTTTGACATAAACCAGTTTAATCATATGACAGCTTCTGGATCTCTCCATCTTATGACAGCTACCAGCTGGAGATGGGGACGACAAACACGTTCTTCTTGCCATACACGTGAAGCCATCCGGGTGCAGATTTTAAACTGCTACACATGCTGTGTCACAGGGCAGCGTTACACACTCTTTCACGCACACGTTCTTTCATGACCAATTTTGTTCTGTCGGCTGGTGGGCATCGGTTTGCTGTAGCACATGCATCTGCACTAAACGATAGGGTGAACACTTATTTTGCAAAACACATTTTGAAACCTTTTCTTTTGTTTTTAAACACTGAAATAATAATACAGCAATTTAATACTACATTTACAAATTAAAAGATTTCTGATTTTCGATTTTTTATTCTCTGTGTTGTTCTTTAGCTACAAGCGAGTGGTGACACCAAAAAGAGCTGGAACAGCGGTATTAGTGTGCTGGCTGGTGGCCCTCATCGTAGGCTTAACTCCCATGTTTGGCTGGAACAACCTGCAGAAATTCAACCATACCAACAGCTCTGAGGGCCCCAACCCCGACGTCATCTGTAAATTCGAGAATGTCATCAGCATGCAGTACATGGTCTACTTCAACTTTTTCGGCTGTGTGCTGCCCCCGCTCGTCCTCATGCTTGTCATATACTTTGAGATTTTCTACATGATCCACAAGCAGCTCAATAAGCGGATCAATAAGTCGGCCAGCCAAACTGATCCCAGCCGTTATTATGGAAAAGAACTCAAACTGGCAAAATCTCTCGCTCTGGTGCTTTTTCTCTTTGCCATAAGCTGGTTACCCCTGCACATCCTGAACTGCATTACTCTGTTTAGCCCCAGTCCTAAAACTAATCTTATTATCTATGTAGCTATCTTGCTTAGTCACGGCAACTCAGCCGTCAACCCGGTCATATATGCCTTTCGTATCAGGAAATTCCGCATTGCCTTCGTCAAGATCTGGGAACGTTATGTCTGCTGCAAGAAAGTGAACCAACTGGCCAGTAAAGCCACCCGACGAAGGGGAAGTCTGGAGAAGAGAATGCGGCATCATAATGACCTTTGATTTAGCTAGAACAGCAAACGTAGCATTAACATTTAACATCCAGGTCCGAGATCCTGTGATGTCTTGACTCGTATTTCCTCATGTGAGGACATTCAGAAGATGCAGCATTCTGTCTCACGGAAATATTCAAACCGCCACGCGAGATCTTCAGAGGTCCATTGAATATGAAAACTGCTTGTGTTAGTGGAAAATCAACATGCTGTATAGCACCAAGCTTTTGTGGATCGTGTTTGTGATTTCCCGTTTTTCTTAAATGAGATTCGCAAGCTTTATAGCATCAACTCTAAAGTGCTTATAGCCACATCAGGCCTTGCGCAGACCAGGCAACAGCCGTGTGTCGAAACGAATACTGTAACATTTATAGTGAAGGGGAATGATGTATTAAGGATTTTGTTTTTTAAAGAAAGGGCAAATTTTAATCGACAACATGCTTAAGTCTGAACTCCTCTGCTGTTGAGAATTAGACCTCCGTAACGTTTTTTTTTTTTTTTTTTACCATTTTTATCGTTTTTACAAGTTTAACTCATCTCAGACGCATTACAGCTGTTCGACGTAACCAACAGAAGATGAATCTGAGCTGCTGAAAGCACGATCATCTCCTCGAGGCATGCTTAAGCTCAACGTGCTTAAGTGCAGACCATTCACAGAATGTTTGATATCTGTATTGCTTTGAGCAGGAGAACATCACTGTGACATAACAAACAAGACGTAACGGCGAATTATTCCGGTTCAAAACATACTAATAAAGTCCTAATAGTGTTTTTATAGTACTGATGATATTTTCAGCCACCGATTCTTTCAGAGTTGCTCCCCACCCAAGAAGCAAAGATAAAGCAACCACATACTCACCACATATATTAAAAATACCTCCATTAGATATGAATGTCATGACCATCTGCACACACACGTCATGGTGTTTATCGTAAAATGCAGCATTATTGAAAAAGCCACAGCTATTTTAAGAGAGCTGATCAGAAGTGAGACTCTGACATCCACTATCTGAATATAAATTGATGCAGTGTTGCTTTCCTGTTTTGGTTCTGCATTCTATTCAGGATAAGGTTGTGTAGGTAGAGAAATCTGGTAAGTCCTCACCTCTGCAGGTGTGTAGAATAATTCCTTTATTTAAATTTTGCAGTTTTTTCTCTTTTTTGGGGGGCTTAAAATTAAATCATATAAAAATGATTTATGGCTGTTCCATATAATCATTCATCATTTATAGGATGTTTTTATGCAATATATCTCTTCTGAAAAATGCAGCCTGGTGCAAGTGAGAGTGGTGACAGGCCCAAATGCAAAAATGATATCAGGCATAGCGGAGCTTGAATACAAATCAACGCAAGGCAGTGGTGTATTTATGCAATCCATAACTAGGTCGAATTTACAAATAGATACTAAATGGTAATATCGAATTTCTATAAATTGTTTCTACATGAGTAAATTTGCTACTGAATCTAGAATTTAATTTTCTCCTCACCACTAATACATCATACCCAGTCCCACAAGCACCACAGCATTGCCTGCAAAATATAGTATGCACCTTATGCTGTTGTGGTGATTGTGAAATAATGATTATTCAGTGAAGTGCTGCCCCCTTCCGGCAGGGATAAAATCGCCCGTGATAATGAAGCTTATTGTTTATCTTCATTTGGATATCTTGTTCAGTGCTTTGACAAAGAAACCTCTTGCAGTTGATGAATGTAAATTAATAAAATGATCATTAAGGAGGCTGACAATATAAATCAGACATACACTGTCTTTTTTATTATACAAATTTCAACAATTTCTCGTTCAATGATAATCTGTTAGAAATGCACCATTAGGGACATTAGTAGTTCTTAAAATAAAAAAAAAGAAAAGTAAACAATTTTTTGTTGTTGAAATAATTCTACTAGTTGTTAACAAGATCAATACAGTCACCCAGACCATGATTCAAGTTTGTGAAACAAGTGCAGATTGTGCTAAAGTGAAAGTAAAGTGAAAGTCAGGAAGTCCAATGGCCATTATTGTAACGTCTGTAGTTTGGTAGCTGAATTAAAAAAAGGCATAATTGCATCCACGTATCATACATTATTTGAAGGTGTTTTTTCATACTTCATTTGTTGAGTTGTAGCCATTTGAAAATCTTGGTCTCTTTACTGTTTTTATCTTGTGTTTCACAGACAAAATTCCTGAGAAAGAAGTGACATCACATTCTTCCCATTGGTTTTATAATTGCCCCTGAAAAAAAAGAAAAGGAAATGTTTAGAGTTTTTTTTTTTATATTTTCAGCCCTAAATACAGGTACTAAAAACAAAAATGACAGTGCAGTGTAGTACTAAAAACAAACAAACAAACAAAAAAACATTTTATGGTCACATGCAATGCTGTTTGCTAATATTCAGCACATTGATAAACCGCATGTGTTTTCTTTTGAAACGAGTAGATCATCAGATGCAAAGCGGGTTTAACACCATCAAAGATATGAGGAAGTGCCTGTGCTTGAGAAATGACTCATTTTGTTCCAATGCGTCAACTTCAGCATGCGTCCAATCAGCATTTACATTTGATGAATTTTGGTTTCTTTTTATAATACACAATGTTAAACCAGGAAAAAACAAGCATTCAGGTTTGGTAACCAGAACATAGCGAGACTGTGGGCCACATTATTTAAGACCATCGGCATTAGTAATCAGGAGAAGGATGATGGCTGAAAATTGGATCTATATACAGGGTTTCTACAGGTTTAACCAAGTTCATTTATTTTATTTTAGACTTTTCAAGTCTCTGTGGAAACCCTGTATATAGTAAAAACTCAGTCAACTTCACTTTCAATGAACAGTTTCAATATCTAGAACAACCTCGGGGATCAGCTAGTATGAAAAGTCAAATGAGTGGAATTAGCAGACTTAGCTTCTCAATTTAAACAAAATTCAATTTCTTTAGTAAGAGCAAGTTGTTAAGTCAAAACTTACCCATCCTCCCTGCTGCATGATCCAACCCCCCAGACGATTGTTGAGAATGTTAAATATGGCACCGCGTACATTTGAAGTGAGGTCTGGGCAGTTATTCTTTATGTATAGTGATAGTGCCATTGTAGCTTTCAGGAGACACTTCTCACGGGTAACTTCAGGTCCTTCAGCCACCCATGAATTACACAGGACGTCCACGCTGTCTGTGAACACCGCCGCCTGAAAAATGAAAAACAGGCTAATGGGTTTACATGCTCTACCTATACATGGTGGTGATATGGCGTGTTATTTTAAGAACAAACCCTGGACAGGGCAATTATTACTCCAAAAATGACAACTTTTCAATAAATGTCAAAGTATGCAATAGAAGTCACAATTTTGTACAGACTTAAAAATCATTTGCACATGTGATGTTTTAATGTGTATATACAGATTATTCATGCCCTCTTCTTCATTGGGGTCCAATTGTACCTGCACATGGACTGTTTTGATTTCAGTCTATTGGGACCCACATATTATTCCACCTGTTTAATCTCGGATTTCAGGTGTGCCTCAAGCTTTGGGTGGAATGAAAATTTACACCAACACCTGACCTTTCTGGATAAGTCTGAACAACCGTGTAATACATCTTACCATCAATAAATTAATATGGCATGATGATGGAGAGTCATCACATCTCATTTGGGATATACGTTAATCATTGATTTTTCTTCAATCCTTAATTCATTTAGTTTCTACCCTCCCTTGCATTCTTGTAGGGAAAAACCAAAAAACAGGGCAGGGCAGCAAGGACAGTAAACAAGGAAACAATTTAAGAAATAAAAAGCACATGACCTATCAAAAACAATGATGTCACTGCACTGGATAAGGGTTAGCTTAGTGGTTGAAGCGTTGGACTTCTGATCAGGTCATGAGTTCCTCTGCTGGGTCCTTGAGCAAGGCTCTTAACCCATAACTGCTCGGTTGTATGAATAAAATAAAAGTCGCTCTGGAGAAGGGCGTCTGCCAATGCCTCACATGTAAATTAACTGGTTTTGTTTCCTGCTATGGAAAATCCACCCTAAATTATTTGCATACAAACATTTATTTAGAAAGCAATGTAATCTTCAGTAGCATTCAAGATTTACTTTGGAATGAAATCTGTATGTTGAGCTTGGTGGCTTAAACGCCTTTCACTAATATTACCTATATTATTCTCAATTAGAGCTCGACCGATTGATCGTCCAGCCGGTTAATCGGGGCGATGACTGGAATTTTTTTAATGAAATCGGCATCGCCTGATTATGCCGACGATGAGGCAGACGCGTCTGACACACCAAACCGTGTGTGTACGTTCTGCACTAGCGTGAGAGAACAAAACTCTCACATCAGCAGTTAGTCTGTATTCGGCATCCAAACAGGGAAACCGGAAGAGTTAGAACTATAAATATCTGAAGCATGCAGCATTTTCAGCTGCCGCGATTATTGCCAAATTATTCATGTAGATTTTTTTCAATTACATTTAAAAAGACAAAAGCAAGAATGAGAACAAGCGTGTTCCATTTTCTTTGGTGTGCCCCACCCGACGAGGACCAGTTTTCTTTAGAGTCTGGTTCCTCTCAAGGTTCCTTGAACCCATCTCGGGGAGCTTTTCCTTGCTGCCATCGCCACTGGCTTGCTCATAAAGAAAAAAAAAACAAACTTATACACACTTGCATATAAATTCATATTTTGAACACTGATCACTGTAAAGCTTCGGCACAATGTCTGTTGTTCGATAAAACTGAACAGAATCGAATAGATTCCCCCGGACATTCTCAGCTTCTTGTGCAATGTATAAAGCATCTAAAAACTATAATGTATATGTAAATATGTAATATAATTATATAAACTATAAAGAATGGACGTTCGGTGCCACCCAAAAAAAAGAACGCATTCACTTTTGAGTCTGGTTCCTCTGACAGTTCCTTAAAATCGTCCCACTTTGCCATTCTCGCCACCCGCTTGCTCACAAGGGATGAACTTATACGCATTAAGATATAAATTCATATTTTATAACCTATTTGTCTCTGTAAATCTTTGGCACAACAATAAAACTGAACTGAATTGAATACGTCTCTGACAGTGTGAGCCGTTAATATGGTGTAGTGTATAAAGCATATAAAATATAGTAACTTCTAGCTTTGAAACATCACACAAAGCTTTGGTCTAGGTTAAAGATCATAATTATGAAATGAGTTTTTGCAACAATATGGTTTTGCAACAAATGTGAAAAAGTCTGGCAGAGAACTAGGACATGATTTGAAGGTAGTGCAGTCCTGTGGTATTATGGAAAGCTAATTCTTTAGCAGAAAGTGTGGTGGATTATGTAAATGGGGATGGAGGTAATTGGGGGTCTCACACACCTGGTCAGTGGCGGAAGCTTTTTGGATGTTACGCATGAGGGGCTGAATGACCGTCTCATCGTAGTGGTCTCCTAACTGCTTCAACTTGTTGGCTATCTTCACCGGGTCGAACTCGTCTGGTGTTAAAAGGGGGAGAGAGAAAAAGACAGGCAAGTTTTCAAACTTTCATTTTGGTTTTGTGGAAATGAACTCGAAAGAATAAGAAACTAAACGCCAGCCTTCTTCTCAAAACCGGAAATACAACCCGAACTCAGAAAGGGGGGCTAGCTAACAGATTTAGCATTGAATTCAAAAAATATCTCTAGTGTTAAAGACCTTTATATTCTCATAAAATCCTCACTTTTCTTAAAGGGACATTTATCACAGGTCAATTTGGTGCTTTAAAATCATTAGACGGGATTTATTGTGATCAACATTACACAAGATTTTGTTTTCGATAAGAGTTAATATTTATAGGTTTTAGCTCACAGGCCTATTATACACTTTAACACGACCTAATTATATTATTATACACACATTTCTACAGTCACTTCAGGAATATTTTATTATTATAAATATTTTCATCCAGTGTTTCTCATTTATTCGGTATTATACATCATTCTAGTGATTATACAACAAAACTAGACCTATACATTTAATAATATATATACAGACACCTTTATATTCATTTCAGGAATATTAAAAACAAGTGGTAGTTTTAATATTTTTGTCCTTTGTCATTTTTTGGAGTATTTATTCAGATATGAGGTTATACACCTTAACGAGACCTATTTCTTACACGTATGTTTCATTCCACGTCTAAGGAGACACATATCTATGTTTTGTCACATGCTTGATTTGTGAAATACTATTAATTCTTTGTTGCTTTGTTGTTTAAAGGTAAGACACTGACAGGTCACCTTTCTTAGGTGCATTTTACACATATACTGCTCACCTATATACAGTAGTGTGTATGTGTATATGTATAAACACTATATAGTACTTACTACCTGCGTCCGTCTCCAGGTATGGCTCATCGAAAAAACAGCACAGGATGTCCTGGGTTTGTTGTGTAAAATGTGCTTTGTCCATTGATAAATACTGAAAATAAAGACCCTAAAATACTAAATGAGCTTCCACCTTCTTGCAACCACAAACGCCCGAGAGTGAGGACTCTTATTCTTGGCATACGAAGTTATTAGGCAGGATTTTGTTCTGCTGAATAATCCCGATGCGATATTTGCATTCGTGCTCGGGATCTAAAAGCAAAGTACTTTCTTTGGGTTCAGTTTCTTCTCCTACCTATCGGTAGATCTTGCGTCATTAGTTTCCGCCCTTACCGTGTTGCTAGGCCGAAATTCATGCTATCCATTTTTGCCATTTCACCGACAGATGGTGCTGTTGGATCAGGAATGGCTCTGCGCTAGCGTACGCCACACCCTAATGCTTAAACTACAAAAACAGGCAAAGTGCAACCGTGT
This sequence comes from Silurus meridionalis, assembly GCF_014805685.1. Taxonomy (NCBI): domain Eukaryota; kingdom Metazoa; phylum Chordata; class Actinopteri; order Siluriformes; family Siluridae; genus Silurus; species Silurus meridionalis. Next base: position 12,900,477 of record NC_060902.1, read on the forward strand.
AATAACTCATCTCAGCCACAGGAAAGGCGCTCCACAAACCCTCTCATTGTTATCATCTCAAGGAAGAAGCTCCACTACCCTCTCAATACCATCCCAAGGAAAGAGCTACACCACACTCTCAATGTCATCTCAAGGAAAGAGCTCACCTCCTCACATCCCCATCTAAGGAAGGAGCGCCACCACTGCCACATTCTCACCTAAAGGAAGAAGCTCCACCACCCTCTCAATGCCATTTCAAGGAAGAAGCTCCATTCTCCTCACATCCCCATCTCAGGAATGGAGCCCAACCACCCTCACATCCCCATCTCAATAAAGGAACCTCACCACCCTTACATTTCCATCTCAAGAAAGGAGCTCCATTACCCTCTCAGTGCCATCTCAAGGCCGGGAGAGGTGGGGTGGAAAAGAGCGAATGGTTTCATCATGACGAATCTTAAGTTAAAAATATTAATGTATGAAAGTATTTAAAAAACAAATTAGGCCTTCTGGTGGCTATTGAGTTGCCAGGTCACACTTTAAGGATCAAGGATCCACGAGTTGATTCAGGGCTCAGGTCTGTGTGATGAGTTTGTGCACATGCTCTTCATGGCTGCATACACGTTTTCCAGTTTCCTCTTGAAAACATTCCAGTAATTTAATTGGAAAGTCTACGTTGCCCATTGTTTCCAATAACATGCTCTTGGTTTATTAGGTCAGTAGTTGGCATGGGTTAGTACCATAATTGATTTAAAAAAGATGATGGTCGATCCTAATTCGGGTTTAGAAGCTACTGATTCTGTCCACTTGTGCAGATAAATAGTGGAAGATATTCTGCTGTTCATTTTTGTTGGATTAATGTTCTGTCCTTCTGCCTTACTTTCCAGTATTCACGGGACCAGAAAAAGTGGTTGCAGAAAATGAATAAAAAATGTATTAAATGAGTCCATGGCACACTCAGTTTAATTACAGATAGAAAGGTGTGTCTTTAATTGAGTGAGAGATGGGGGTGGGGGGAAAAGGTAGTAAATATAACTTAGACATCCATCATCCCAATCCTGCTTCAGTCGGTGGACTGTATCGACGGTGTGTTATAGATATGTATAACAAGGAGCAGTGCATTATGGTGAAGTGTATTACAGGTAGGGCAGTTTTTCCAGGTTGGTAAAACTACTTTTCTGTCAGCAATTATGAAAATGAATAGTAACTGCAATAGTGCATTGTACAGAGGTGTCAGGATATGTGTCCTTTTGGCATGATTATTAAATGTAAGTTTAGTATTTTAGAGATATTTTGCTGTTTCCATCAGACAGTTTATTTTATGTTCTCTCACACCAACTAGAGCAGTTTACAATATCATGCAATGATGGAAGTTTCTTTTAGATAAACTCACAATCTCAGGAGTGCAAAAACTTGTCGCACCAACGACCTCGGCCAAAATTCAACGATTATTACGTTTCTAATGCCTGGCTAAGCATAAACACACAGGAGACAGCCCAAGAGCAGACCAATAAGACCCTTTCGACCTTTATTAAGTTGGCCAAACACTGCCATTTCTACTTGTGCATTATTTATGCTTCCCACCACTTGAGAAAACACGGTCGCAAAAAAAGACCCCCTATTTCTTCCTCCCGTTATTCCAGTATTCCTTACATGTCTGCAAAGCACGGAGGAGTTATTCTCGCATTACCTGTCCTGATGTGCATCTAGCTCATTTCACCGATATTAAAGTTATCAATAACGAGGGCGAAAGAAGCGTAAACAGCTGAGCCGCGGCGCATAATTCCCGAGCAGAGAGGAACAAACGAGATCCGTTTGCATACGTAATATAAATCATTTTTACAAACAATGACAGCGCACATCTGTCAGAGCGGAGATGCATTTCTGAAGAGGTAACGTTATGTACGGGATAAACTCATAAAGGCGTGCTGTTAGAAAAAGAAAAAAAAAATCAATGACGGAACGGTTACAATTATCCAATCCGGAAGATTGTTTTCCAATAACAGAATGCCCCAAAGGATCGTACTCTTCTTATACTACAATCTTCTGCCAGCAGTAACAAATGAGTTTTTTTTACAATATAACATGGTTTTTTAATAGGTTGTTGGTTACGTTCACAATAATAGTTTTCCTTGCATTGTAGCATAATTAAAACAAAAGAAGTTGTTCATGTTACAACCTCGGATGAAAATTCCTCTGTCCTGAAGACGCTCTCATGGTAGAAAATGAACTGAATGTTACAAAGTTTTGGCACTGGAGACTCCTTCCATAAGTATTATATACATAATTCCAGACAAATTGCTGCTTCACGTCGATGATTATTTGTTTTAGTCTTAAATTATGTAGCACATCTGCCATTCATGTTCCTTCTGTCACTACAGAAACATCAATGTATAGAATGGGCATGTTAATATATATATTTTTTGTCTAATTCTTTATATGTATTATAAAATATATATTCTATAATATATACAGCCGTACTACTGTTAGCCGTGTTACTCTTAGAAATCATTCTTCTCCTGTTCTTTGCCATTCTGCCAAACCAGCGAGTGATGGCAAACTGCAGGCACAATCGGGTCACAGAAATACACACGTCAACTTTATTTACTGCTCCATTGGCCTTGTCCTGTTTGCGTACCTCGACACGGGGGGTACAGAAGCTTTACGCAAACCACGCTGGCCTTATAAGTTTCTTTCCAATTCCTTTCCAAGCCCATGATAGCTGTCCAAGTCTCCCCTGTGGCCCACTCTACTGAGCAGCGAAGTGTCTTGTTAAACGAGAAATAAAAACAGCAGAAGGGAAGATCTGAGACAGAGAGACACTCAATGAGCGAGAGCAGAGCCCTTTCTGTGATATCACTCACAAATAACACACGTATGAGTGTGTGTGTGTGTGTGAGTATTCGCACCGTCCAATCTTTCTCTGAAATCCTTGTCCTTGACAGCTAGGATATAATTACAATCACAAACGATCATTCACAAGAGGTTATGTGATTAATCAGTGTTTTTTCAAGAGCGACACACACACACACACACACACACACACACACACACACACACACACAGGCAGGGCTTAATTTCTCATTTGCCCCATACAGACCTTGGCACTGAATATTTCTCCTTTAACAGTGCAATGCCCTTTTCGAATGCTAAGCAGCGTGAATCACATTGAGCTGGAGCGCCGTGTAGCTGGATATCAGGTATCGAATGTATTTTGACATTCCGGATATGATGAGGTCCCCCAGGAGCTTTTAGAAATTTTGTGTTCAGTCATGAGACTTATTAATGCTAATGATTGGGCAAATAAAATATGATGCCTGTTTGCTTTCAGTTATTTGGCAATTATTATTATATTAGTACCAGTTCCACTATTCTATGAAATATTTAAAAACACAAAATAAAATGCTTTAGGGTTCCTGGTTTAATCTTAAACTCTGGTTATTGTCTGTGTGCATGATCTCCCCATGTTCATGTGCAGGTCTCTCTAGTTTTGTCCCACCTCTCAAACACATGCCAGTATGTGGACTTTCTATGATAAACTGTCTCCAGATGTGAATGTATTTACTGTATGTACGGCGTCGGATGTACCGGCATCCCATCCAGAGTGCATTCCTGTCTCGTGTCCAGTTCTCCAGTAATAAGCTCTGGATGCATCCCAATTCCATTAGAAATGCATCGTTGATGAAAATAAATGAAAGAACGAATTTTGTTCCTTTAACACTTTTTTTTAAACCGTGGGTTGGTTTTACAAAGATGTCAGCAGCCTTCACCTACCCTTAATATTAAGTCATTTATGGTGGTTACAGTGTTTTAGTTATCCAGATTCATTTGATCTGTAGTATAAAATGAACAGGACTGGGGTTGCTTGAGTTTCTAACATTTTCGAGCTCATCTGAATCTTTTCTTCATCATCCTAACACAATTCCAGTCACTAGGGTATTGCATTCAGCTCCTGAAGGACACTGGTATTCTCTTCACATTAGACAGGCTCAGCTGCATTCACAGTTAAAATACAAAAAAACCCCGTGAAACTGTGTTTGTTTCGGAGTTGTGGAATCATAGTGTAGATATCCTGATGGTATGCAAGAACAAGTGGCACATAAAGCCATTTCCTGAACAAAAACGTATTGTTGAGGGGAACAATACAATACTTCATTATGTTCGTTGCAGCATTGACAAGATCGAGGATGGTTCCATCAGGCAGTTGCATTATTAAGTTCTAGTTCTGTCCATCCGAACCACTAGTACGCACAGCTGTAGTCAATATCCATAATAAATCCTACAGGTTCTATTATACATTGCTGTGCATGTGCATGGCCACATAGATTTACGTAATGAAATTACCATATATATATATATATATATATATATATATATATATATATATATATATATATATATATATATAATATTATGGCTACGTGTGTCTATTTCCGCAAAGACAGTTTGTGAGTATTGTTGTCGCTTCCTCTCTGTTACATTTTTGGAAATGTAACGTATCGCAGCGGTAAGAATCCATGTATGTATCATTATTCAGCTCATAGCCGCCTGGGAAATGCCAGACCTGTCTCCAGTTTCATGTTGAAATATGTCAATGGCTAAAAAACCCTTAGGTGAAAGGACATGAGTGTGCATATGAGATGATGTTGCTTGCTTTATTTTGGTCTCTCCGAAAACGAACTGAGAAAATTGCACTGCACAAACCAAATTCGACTGATCCACCCATCACTCTCCGCAACCCCTGGTTCCTGTGGTTCTTAAAAAGCAGATTTTTTGCTTAAAAATGTTTTTTTGTGGAACACTGGCAAAGAAAGGCAAGGTCAGTGATTGCCCCAGTCAGTCTTTCGATGTGCCTGTTATTTGATTTTTATTCACCCGTCTGCCGCTTGTTGTGAAAACACCACACTGAGCAATTACTGCCAATAATGCGGATGTGATTGGCAAGAAGTGCAAAAGGAGCTCTACGTAATGAGTTTACCCAGAAAGACACCTCCTGTTGAAGGTTTACACATTCACCTGGTGGAGGGAATTTCTAAATGTTCTAATTAGATTTTTGAAATTATTAATTATTATTATCCAGGTGAAAGATTAAATTCTGAGCTTTTCATCGTGTTTGAAGATGGTTTCAGTATTAGTTAGTAAAGCAGTCTGTTCAGGTTGTTTGTTTTATTCGCTTTGGTACATTACCATTTAACCGAACAGTGGAATTCATCACTCTTTTAAACACTCAGGCTCTCTGAAAACAAAGTTCCTGGAAAAGACACCTGTGATTTTCCAGATGCACTTGTGTTCTTTTAGCTGGGATTATTATCTTGCAGTATGACACACTGCAGCACTCAGTGCAAACTAGTACTGAGGGAAGGAATCATATGTGTGATTCAATTTCATTTAATCTGCTTTGATGTAATAAATATTTATTAAGAGTGATGGTGGATCTGAAAGAGCTTTAAAAGTCATGATTTATTTATTTTGTGTTATTATATTTAAGGGATATCACACAGTGGCTTGTGTTTGTGGTATGGGGGGTCTGTGTTGTAGTCTACTCAAAACAGACCCCCAAAGTTGATAGTTTGTCTATATTTTCTTGTCCTATATATATAAATGTTGTGGAACATCCATGAGAGAACGTCATGTTCATGTTATAACTTTCATTCTAACAGCTTTGCACAAGTCGTTCCCTCACATGCTTCTCTGCACTCTCTCTTCTAGATAATGAGACCAAATAACACTGCTCCTTTTCCTGAAGACTTTCCTGTGATTTGAGGATCCTTCCATACACTGTAAATAAACATCACCATCAAGAAAGTGTTCCCATATCAACACACACTTTTCTATATGTCTTACGTTATGTTAGAGTTGTTTTTTTTTTTATATATATATATATATATATATATATATATATATATATATATATATATATATATATATATATATATAAATTCTAATGCAATAGATTGAAAAATCAATCACGCATTTGTAAAAGAATTCATCTCTTTTATTATTTTTCGTTTAAGGCAATCCAATACAAAGCATTTCACAACCAACTGTTATAACAACAATCATGTACAATATAATTCTTTTGAGGTGAAAAACAACCATGCCAGTGAAAATAATAGCTAAGAATGTAAACTAAGTGAAAAAATAACAATAATTAAAATTCATATCAATGTATATTTATATATATTTTAGAAAAAGTTTTAAAAACAGGCCGTGTGACATGCTGTGGGCTGCCGGTTTCCAAAATAAACAAATATCACAAAAGGTTGAACATAAGTACAGGTACAGCAATAAAAAAAAAAAATAAATAAAAAAAAGCTGCTTCTATATTTGGCAATTACATGCACAATTAGTTGGCTGAAATTGAACTTGTCTCTACAGTATGTTACAGATGTTGGCACAGAATTTTGATCTGTACAGGCCCCTAACACGTCATCATCAGGCGTGCTGGGGACACGGGACAACAGGTACAAAGGTGCAATCGGACATTTATTGTCCATTACAGCCAATAAATGACCTTTATAAAGGATATGAAAAGGGATCATGTACAGGTGTACAGTACGTATGGAAAGACATCTTTACACTTAAGGGCTTCCTTAAATGTTTTGATTGAACTGCTGATAAATACAAACTCATCCATTTATGTATGCGCCTCTCCACTCATCAGAGGTGCAAGTTAAATCCCAGAACTGCTCAGGAGACATTGTTACCCCTGAGTAAGGATCTTGATTTTGCTTATATGCTTAAGAGGTATTCTGCCTCAATAATACGTTGAATTAATGGGAAATTCATTAAAAGATTTCGTCTGTAGCATTGTTTTTTTTTGCCATACGCACGCTACGCTACATATAAGGCTTATGCATGCTGTGCATTCGATAGATGGGATAGATTTGATGGAGAGGTATATTCAAAAAATTGGTGTACTTCTTTTGATTAAAAGTCAGTGTGCCGCATTTGTGGTATAGCTGATTCACAACCTACTGTACGGTGTGTTGTCTGGGAGTGTAAACTGTTGCACGCTGAGTAAATTACACAGGACCGACAAACAGATTAATGGTTAATATGAACATGGACAGTAGGTCTTTGTAAGCTTTCTTTGGAACACTTCAACGTTGTAGATATTAAGAGGGAAAGCATGATGCCAGAAAAAGAGCCTATTACTCAAAAGGAATTGTGACCAGAACAATTCCTTATATTTTTTAAATGCCAAATATGGATTGATGCAATCTGCTTCTTCTTCTTCTGCCCCAAGGGATCATCCATCTCCATACCCCCCTGTCCTCTACATCTGCCTCATTCACCCCAGCTACCTGCATGTCTTCCCTCACCACATCCATAAACCGCCTCCTTGGCCTTCATCATTTCCTCCTTCCTGGTGGCTCCATCCTCAGCATTCTCCTACCGATATACCCCATGTCCCTCCACTGCACATGTCCAAACCATCTCAATCTCGCCTCCCTCACCTCGTCTCCAAAACGTCCTACATGCGCTGTCCCTCTAATAAACTCATTTCTAATCCTGTCCATCCTCGTCACTTCCAACAAAACCTCAAACTCTTCAGCTCTGCTACCTCCAGCTCCACCTCCTGTCTTTTATTTAATACCACAAATATGGATTGATGCAATCAAATCGGGCAAACAAATCCACCTAGAGGACAGTTGCTGTAATTTTAATTTGAGTCTTCTAGCTAATCAGACATGTTGGATAGTAAAAAAAAAATCCCAGGACATATCTTCAGTATTACATACGTTTAATGAAAGAAAAGGCAACAAGGGCTTGTTGAAAACAGTAATGGAAAACACAGTGCAAGAACCTTCTAAACATCAGCTAGTAGTTTATTAAAGGTTGGTTGTTTACCATTGATTGTTTCTTTGTGAAATTCACTATGGCCAAAAATGTGTGGAAACCTGACCATAACAGCTAAATATTTCTGTTCCAAAATCATGGATATCATCATCATGGAGTTGTTGCCCCTATTTGCTGTTAGAATAACCTCAACTCTTCTGGGAAGGCTTTTTAATAGATATTGGAGTGTGGCTGTGGAAATTTGTTAGTTCTAATGAAATAAAAAGTCTCCTAACCCTACAGCATGCATCGTCGCTCTCGACATTTGTGCGCTTAGTTTGGCACAATGGGTTGCAATGTTCAGGTGTCCCCATAGTTTTGGCCCCATATATAATATTATGTATATGTATATAGTGGATTTAAAGAAGGCCCCCTCACCTTTTTCAATTTTATGTTGCAGCCTGATACTAACATTTTTATTTTTTCATCATTCTAGAAATGTCTATAATTTTTTACAAATAAAATTTAAATATCACACACAGACACACACGTTTACTAATTGAAATGATTTAAGAAGGCACACATTTCTCTATAGAAGGCCTCACAGTTGGCAATGCATAGCCAAGCAAAAACCGAACCATGAGGTCAAAGGAACTGCCTGCAGAGCTCAGAGACAGGATTGTTGCAAGGCACAAATCTGGGGAAGGCTACAAAAAATTGTTGCTGCACTGAAGATTCCTAAGAGCACTGTGGCCTCCAAAAATCTAAAATTAAATAAGTGTGGCACAAACAGGACTCTTTCAAGAGCTGGTCGTCCTGGCAAACTGAGCAATCAGGGGAGGGGGGGGTTAATAAGAGAGGTCTCTCTGACTGAGTTCCAGAGATCCTGTTTGGAGTTGGGACAAAGTTCTAGAAAGACAACCATCACTGCATCCCTCCACTAATCTGGGCTTTATGGCAGAGTGGCTAGACAGAAGCCTTTTGCAGTTTGCCAACAGGCAACTAAAGGATCCTCAGACTGTGTGGGACAAGATTCTCTGGTCTGATGAAACCAAGATTGAACTGTTTAGCCCCATATCTAATCTTTTTTTTCTGCAGGAAATCAGGCACCTGCCCAAAGCCATCCCAAAAAATGAAGAATGATGGTGGCAGCATCATGCTGCGGGGGAATTGTTCTGCAGCAGAGACTTGGCAACTAATCAGGGTGGAGGAAAAGCTGAATGGAGCAAATGGCCGAGATACCCCCAATAAACATCTGTTTTACAGCCTAATTGCTGCCGAAGGTGCTCCAATTAAGTACTGAGCAAATGGCCTGAATATTTTGTGATATTTCACATTTAGGAGAAAATATAGACATTTCTAGAAATCTGTTTTTACTTTGTCATTATTGGAGTACTGAGTGTTAAAACCAAGTTGAATGATTGTAGGATCAGGCTGCAGAATAACATTTAAAAAGTGAAAAAGTCTAAAAAAAAAAAAACTTTCCAAATGCAGTGTGTGTGTAGTGTGGTGTAGTGTAGTGAGGTGTATCTGGGCAATATCTGCATGGCTTTATATAGTATTTCACTCACTTCTAATAGGAACACCTGCACCGCTATCCAGTCAGCCATGCAGAAGCAGTACAACACAAGTAAACAAACTGCCACTTATCACTGAATGTTGTTTTGTTTTTCACACCATTTTGTGTACATTTATGGAAATCCTAGGAGTACATCGGTTTCTGATATTCTCAAACTATATAAAACCTACGACCACACCACAGTAAAAGTCACCTGGAGTTTTCCCCATTTTTTATTTGATGTAAACATCATAAACATGATTTTTCTGTATTGCACTGCTGCCAGGCGAATGAGCAGGTTAGGGATGTTCCTTATAAGGTGGACAGTGATCATGTTCTACAGTCATTCTGTCACCACCAGGAATTCATAATGCACCTAATATGAAATATAATGGTGTTCCTGGAAAGAAAAAGAAAAAAAAAACCCTGCATGCCCTAAAGGAAACCACTATCATATATTAATATTAATCTATCAGTGATAAGAATTATCCAGAAATAATTTAATAGCTGCAGTGATTACATAAATCTGACCTAGTTCCTTCCCATTATATTGAGTAGGGTTGCAGAGGGGCGAACACATTTCCAGAAACCTTCAATGGGAACTTAATCCTGAGAATTTTGGACATATTCCAAGTTGGAAACCTACCAGGAATTTTTTGGGATATAATTTGAAATTTGGGGAATTTTATTATTATTCCTATATATTCCTGTTAATTACAGTGGAAGATTCCCAGATTCCTGGAATTTTGCAACCGTAATATTGATTTCGATATCTTCTACTAAAACCAGAAATTATGTCTAATTATGTGTGCTTTAATTAGTTACGATCAGTGATTCTCTCTGACGTGATGGCGATTCATCGCTGCAGCATTACCGCATGCCCAGTTAAACAGGTCACCAGAAATGCCGCGTTTAACTTGCGTGTGACTCAACAGACTCGCAGAGAACAAAACATGCGGCAAATACTAACGAGGCTGTGACTAGGCTTACCGATCTTATAATCGCACATGACTGTAATGTAGTCCATCACGGCAGCCTAGTCTCATTTGAATAAAAGTGTTTTGACAAAATCGATTTGGTTTTGGTACCCCACAATATTTACAGTACTATTCATCTGTTCTTGCAGAAAAGTGGGATAGAGAACGAGTGAGAAAGGAATAGAAACGATTGCTGAATTGCAAATCCGTTGCATTGCTGAAGTGTGCAATAAGGTTGTTTATGATGTATTTTGCAGTGGGTGTGACAGCGCCTGGTGCTGAAAAGTTTAATTTCACTCTTGAGCAAATAATTAGGAATAAAAATGTTTACTGCTGTGCTTCTTAACTGATCTGAATACAGGATTTACCCATTACGTGCCTATTTTCTGTATAGAAACACTCAAGTGTGCATCATCCCACCAGCATGCTTTGAACAGACAAACAAAATCTACTAAGAAACAACATAAAGGCTAAAAGATCAACACGCAACTCAAGTGGTGCGCAAAAAAGTGCAAACTCAAACGCACATGAACAAGTCTCAATCCCTAAAGAGAATGCCACTAAGAAAGGTATCAGAAAACTTCACCTGAATGCACATAGTACACCAATGTGGAGTAAGGTCAACGGTCAGAGCAGGGAATACTTGTCCAGATACAGGAGACAAAGACAGACAGGCACGAGTTGAATCCACAAATATCGTCTTCTTCTCCCATCTCAACTCGCTGCCCAATGAGAGAAACAGTCATGAGCCGAGAATTTTTTTTTTTTCTTTCAATTTCTATCTTTTTTTTTTTCTCAAAACTTGACTGAAGTGTGCTTCTTTGATCATGCTGTTGTCCCAGAGAAAACAGGCAGGAAACAAAAGCAGTTACAGAAATGCCTTGGCACCTCAGAGTGTCCCAGAGAGACCGTATATAAAGTTGTACAGGAAGCCAGTGGCCTGCTGTTCCATCAGTCCCAATCCCTTAATTCCAAAGAGGCATGTCTGGCTGGAAAAACCCTCGGGAAGGGTGGCCTCATATCTGAGTGTGGTGTGTGTGTCCTGAGGGTGTGTAGGGAGGGGGCGCTGGGTTAGGTTTGATGCCTCGGCTCTTCATGTATGAAATAAATTGGTCCGGGATTTCTGCCAGGACATCTTTGGCCAGCCGCGCCATACTTAACACATGATTACCCGTCCGGTCCATGTAGTCCCGGAATGGCACAAACTGCAAAGACCAAAAAGTGTTCCTTTATTTCCTTTCTACAGTCATGGCAGTTGCATTCCACTCAGAAACTAGGTTGAATTTTCAAGGTGCTAATGAAATATAATTAATGAGTATAATCCTGCATGCTTAGACATTATCATTACTAATGTCCCCTGCACAAAACAGAGAGCACAAAGAGAAACGCCCCCGGGAAATTCAGAAATTCATTCGAGATCAACATTAATAATTGCCTTATTAGAAAATGGGTTATGGTTCATGGATCAGCTACCTAAAGCTTAACTAAAAAGGGCATTCGTTAAATCAGTAATGAAAAATGCTGATGAGGTAATGCTCGGTTGGATTTCATCGATTTTACAGAGACAAATTAGAGAAAGCGAAAGAGAAGATTGTATCACAGCGATTCCGAAAAAAGGGAATAAAAATGTTTCAGATCTTATTTTTTCCTTCGACCAAACAGGATTTCTAGTGTCACCTGAACAATGTCCCGTTCTGCTAGTTTTCCTCTTGAGGAAATCCTTATGTCATCACCATCCAACTCCACCATGGCTGAAAGGGACAAGAAAAAAACGTTACCAATCATCAAAAAATGGGTGCTCCATCATGCTATGGGAGGCATTTAGCAGGCATGGCGTTTGAATCCCCTTAGAAAGAAGAATCCATAGCTTCGGGGTTTTTTTCTTCTTTAACAGGTTCTTTGGTTTCTTCACCACATTCCAATCTGCCATCTAGGTGTGAATGAGTGTGTTTCTGGGTATGCAAATAGGCATGTCAGGCTTTTGGAAGAAGCTTTTTGAAAAAAGGCTTTGATCTGTAGATGTGCATAAAATATTCAGCATAGAAAATAGAATCCAGTGATCTTTATGTTACCTTTTTTGCCCAAAGACCCTTTCAGCAGTTATGCCGTGTCAGCCCAGAATATATATAGATATATGTATATATTAGGGCTGTCAATCAATTACAATATTCAATTAAATGATTATCACTAGATAATTCGTGATTAATCGCAACTTAATCACACATTATCTGTTCCAAATGTACCTTAAAGGAATACTTAAGTTGTTAATACTCTAATCAACATGGCCATGGGCAAATAAAGATGCTTTATGCAAGTGTTTGTTTATGTTTATTATTAGTGAAACCAAACTCCACATAGAGCATGAAGACAATATCCGCATTTTTTTAATTACGTAAATCATCAGGACACCAAACTGAACTTTTGCTATGTTTCCGCACGGACGGTTTTAATTGCCGGATGTGCGCTTCATGGCGGAGCTTGGTGCTTGATTTAAGAATTGGCAAACAAATGTTTAACGGTAAAAAAAAATTATTTCGTTTTTATATAATATATGACAGGTAACTTGAGACCAAGAGCTCATTACTCCCTTTAATCTCTTGCCTTGGCACTTCTACTGAAAGTAATTGCCCCTCATAATGAAGTACTGCACTGAATTATTTTAGTGGCTCTGTGTACAGTACAGCAGCTCTTGTCCACATGAGCCACAGACAACACATCCAGCAATAGCTCATCTCATCTCTGTTTGAAATGCACATTGCTATTCCTGGCCCTGACATTGTAGAAGTCCTCAGTGGGGAAGAGAAGCGTGGGAGGTTTTGGCTTCTCATTTGACCAGGGCCTCTAACATCAGCCACCACTTTGACCATGTAGTGGCAGATGTGATGACTTGTGCCCATTTACTGGATGCAATGTGCTAATTACAGCACACTCGGTGATTAGACAGTGCTCCTCTAATCAATGCTCCCTGTGACCCATCCTCCCTGCATTCCCACTGATCAAGGAAATGAGTTGGTAATTGCTTTCGGAGCATCTGTCTGGCTAATTGCGAGGGAGTAGCAGGGCTTACCTGTGTTTTTAAAAATCCAATCACAGACTTATTGACTTGTTTTCCAGTTATTAACTTTGGTGGGGGAACAGAGTGCGCTTGTAAACAAGGCGAAGACAGATAAACAGAGTGTTGTCCATTGCTTAAGGTGGTGAGGAGATTGCTTTACAAAAGAACAAAAGAAGAATGCTTACCGTCAAACTCTGCTTGGCCCACTCCAACAATGATGATTGACATGGGAAGCTTGGCACCCTGTAGGCACAAAGGCTATTTACTTCTCTCAGAAAAATAACATTCAGATTCTTTGTTTTTACACACAAGCATCAATGCTAAGCACTTATGCGATAAAACTAAAAATGTTTACTTTGCACCGTTGTTCAGTTCTGGATTCAAATTTTCACGTTGGATATATATATATTTGATTAGTAAAATCTAATCTTGAATAAATGTGATGGAGTGGTGTCCCCTCCAGTGTGCAGACATGAAAAGAAATGAAGCATCTCAAATGCATGGATCAGTGGGAATATCCGATTAAGAACCGAAACGGATTTGTGGTTCAAACAATGCTACAGTTGACCCTCTTGTCATAGTGAGCATCCGATCATGGTCCCGGTGGATCAAGAGTGATTTTTTCGGGGCACTGGGCAAAAGGCATGTACACGTATTAGATATGACACACATGCAGGTGTATACACACATTCTCATCCTAATTTACACCTAAGAGCAATTAAGATTCACTGTTCACCTGCTGGGGTGTTTTTTGAAAGGGTGAGAATCCAGAGGAAAGCAATACAGACATGGACTCAGGGGAAGAACATGCAGATCTCCTGTAACTGAAACCTCACGGATTTTGGAGGATTTTGGAGTTCCCGTAAAATCCACAATAACCCTTGATATACACTTTTATTCTCTATTTACAGTAAGTACTCTGTAGGCTTCAACAAAGCAACAGTTAATTATGGTGTCAAATCTTTCTTTTAGCTTCTCCCATTAGGGGTCGCCAATTATGATGTCAAATAGATAGTGAAATTCCATTTGTTTATTCAGTATGTTTTAGCCCTCTACAAGGAAGGACATAGTCATAAGAGGCACACGTTCGTGTTAAGCCTGTAGTTCTTGCAATTCACATATCTGTGAATGATTCAGAAAAGAAATGGATTTTAGGCGGTTATGTGTCATATTGGAGAAGGGAGTAAATTGTCTGTAAAAAACACACTGGAGAAAGAAGTCATTATTCAGGACACATATGTGAGCATTAAATGGAACAATCTGTGATTCTTAGACCACCTGAGAAAAGCAGTGGCTTTATAATCAAGTGGAAGCGAAAAACCCATGTGCAAAGTCACTCCATGTTCCTTGATGAGGTTTTGAAATATTTTGCTAGTTTTAGTGCAGATCATTTGGAGAGAATTTTAGCGTGGGATTAGAGGGTGAGGGAGGCGGGGCCAGTATGATAGTAACGACACCCGTTACTCCAGGAAACCCACCCAGCCACTCCCACTCTAGGTGTCTCAACTGGCACTAAAACTCATTTATAAACTTTGTGAGCGTAGTTCCACACTGCAGACCTATAAGGCATGTATTAATAATCAATACATGAAAAAAAAGAAACACTTTCATTTGGAAGGAGGCTTGATTCGTGATCTTGATTGATATGGACAGAAATTACAGTAAAAATATATAGTCATCCCAGTCAGGAGGCCAGCTGCAGACAGTTTTACAGTAATTTAGAAATAATTCTATACTGGTTCAGTAGGTGGGATACGTTATCCTTACCCAGAGGAGCAACATGATAGGTGTGTTCAGTTTCTCTACTGAATGTAATTACAAAAAATGAGTAGGGTATTTTCCAGAATCATAAGGTTTTGATTGAACAGCCAAGCCCCACATAGCAGACATGATAAGACGCTCAAATTTTTTCTGTCTCAGGAAAAAAAGATTTGCAAAGCAGAGTCCCATGACAGGGAAGGTGAAAACTCTTTCTTCTGCGATCTCTGATGATCTGTGTATGACACGACTTTGTGACAGCCAGTGTTGTGGGTGCATGTCAGAAGCTCCATAGATAATTGAGCTCCCGTTGCCCCATTTGTGCCATCATATTCCGCTTTGACTGATGGAACAGATCCAGCATAATGAGACAACAAAACTGACTGTCGGTTCACAATAGCCGCCTTGACAGCACCCGAGAATCTGTAATACAATAGCATGTAGCCATGCGTATCCGCTCAACACAAACAAAACAAAAGAATCCGGTGGTGTGTCATTTTGCCGTATAAACTGTCAGTATCAATGAAAGTCCTTTTTTATTACACATTCAGATATCGACAGATTTAACAGGGTTAAAGGATGTTCGCATCGAACAGAGCTGCTGAAAGAAAACTCGCCGTTATATCCAACTTTTTCCCTGCATTATGCACGTCCACGTAATTAAAAATAATACATACCGAGAAGACCGTCACTTAATGTCCTAAATGACAGCTCAGGCCTGAACTAATGACGTACCCGAGCTAATAAAAGAGAGAGAAGAGATGTTTGTGGGCGAGAACAAGCGACAGTCTTTCATAACTTTAAGTCGTTTCCAATTATGCTTTTCGTCACTCACTGACTGAGTGGGAGGTTCAGTGTGGCAAAGGCTTGTCTAGTTGATTACTTTGCCCTCCGTGGTAACTATAACACATGATTGCCTGAGAGCGATGGATGTTCCCACATTCAAGCATGTATGGGTGACTTCTTAATATGGTGCCCTAAATTCTTTTTGAAATTACAAATAAACATTGCTCTAATAGTGTTTTCTTTTAATAGCATATTTTTTATTAGAACCAGAATTAGTATTCGTTGCTTTTTTTTTTTTGGTTTCAAAAATCAAAATAAGATTCTTTAAAACAATACATTAATTAGTTTGTTTGTACGTCATCAGTACCGTTTTTTTTCTTTTTTCTTTTGGACAGTGCCACAATGGATCTGGATCCTTGTAGAGAAACCCTGGGTTTGAGGAGAGAATACACCCTGACACACAATGACAACTAGAAGCAAGGATTTACGATTTTACTTTACACGACATGGTCAAAGGTTTGATCATCACACGCACATATGTGCAGATTGATTCCCCTGTTATAATAACTTCCACTCTCCTGGAAAAGCTTTAGGGATTTCTTCCCATTTAGCAGCTGATGTTATGATATTTTCAGTGGTCCAGTTTATCCAAAAAGGTGTTCAATGGGATTGAGGCTGTCTGCAGGACACTCTACCACAAAGTCTTTCTTTCCGGACCTCGATGTTCTGTGTTGCTGGAACCGGTAGGGATTTAAAGACATTGAGTACAATTGTGTGCTTTTATTTAGGGGCAACTATTCAGAGAAGACATGTGATGCCAGGAAACCTTTGGCCAGGTAATGTATATCGACACAACTCGCTATTAATCACTTTGATTCATTGTTTATTAGACTAAGAGGTATAACTTCTTGATTTTTTAGCTGGATTTTCTTTCTCCAAGTCCCTGTTAGAAACTAGTACTAACCAGTTGGTTGAGAACTACAAAAGCCCATGTATGACCTGCTTTAAAAATAGTGGTCTCAGAAGAAGCATATGGTTACTGCATCTCTTATAAATGATACATGTAGTCCTTCACACTGAGCTCAGAACCTAAATGGCAGAAATAGGTCAGCTGGTCTCAGAAAAATCTCTCAGGACATAGTATCAGCACACAACACACACTTTAGAGCGCCACCTTCTACTTGTGAGCTACTGAAATGTTCTATCTGACTTTGTTAACTGATGTGAAATGCTAATTTCCATCCTCAAACAGTGCTCCACTTTCAGGCAGAGTTTCAGCATCGGCAGACATCTGTCACACTTCTAGCCTGAAAGCAAAGCGATGCAGTGAAAAAAATCGGTTTGGGGGTTTAGCTACGGTTTTCAATTCTTTCACGTAAACACTCAGTGGGAGTTTGGTTATTTTAGGCAATGCTGCACGTTATGCACGTTGCAAAATGTTATTGTGTGTAACTAATTTTAGTTAAACACATTCATTCGTTTGAATTTGACCTGCTTAGTTTGTAACGCATCTGTTCTTGTACTAGTATTGATTTTTTTTTTTTTATCTAAAATCCCAGACTGTATTTTACATGGTTCCTGGTTAAAGAAACAACACCTGTTAAACGAAAGAAGAAAAACAAGCTATGACAGAAGTTGCAAGATGCACACATTTTCAGTTGATGTTCAAAATTATTCTGAAGTCGAATGCTGTAGACGGAGAGATTCGTCGAGTCTTGACGCAGAGGCCATCCACGTGAGACACAGCAGCAGGCAAGATCTTAAAAGGAAGGTGTGGCTGTTCTAATGCTTCCATTAACAGTCGCAAATTCCCTTTAAATCCAGTCTGCTGGGAATCGGGCCTGTTTGGCTGCACGGATGACTTGGTCCTCTGCTAGAGTTTTGGAAGGAGAAACAAGCTGACCACTTACCCGAATATACCGTGTTTAAAACTGTAGCAAAAACTACACACAACGTACACATGTATACAGCACTGATATTTTCTTAGGTGGACAAAAAATAGATTAATGGAAACGCTTATCGAAATTTCAAGGAAGAGGAATGCGTTGTGACTTTGACTCTGCTGACACGGTTGTTTATGTACTACCCCAGAAACCACCACTCCAGCAGAAAAAAAACATTCAGTGAACAAAGCAAACACTTTTTATATATATATATATATATATATATATATATATATATATATATATATATATATATATATATATATATACAGTACAGACCAAAGGTTTGGACACACCTTCTCATTCAAAGAGTTTTCTTTATTTTCATGACTATGAAAATTGTAGAGTCACACTGAAGGCATCAAGGGCTATTTGACCAAGAAGGAGAGTGATGGGGTGCTGCGCCAGATGACCTGGCCTCCACAGTCACCGGACCTGAACCCAATCGAGATGGTTTAGGGGTGAGCTGGACCACAGAGTGAAGGCAAAAGGGCCAACAAGTGCCAAGCATCTCTCAGGGAACTCCTTCAAGACTGTTGGAAGACCATTTCAGGTGACTACCTCTTGAAGCTCATCAAGAGAATGCCAAGAGTGTGCAAAGCAGTAATCAAAGCAAAAGGTGGCTACTTTGAAGAACCTAGAATATGACATTTTCAGTTGTTTCACACTTTTTTATGTATATAATTCCATATATAATTCCACATGTGTTAATTCATAGTTTTGATGCCTTCAGTGTGAATCTACAATTTTCATAGTCATGAAAATAAAGAAAACTCTTTGAATGAGAAGGTGTGTCCAAACTTTTGGTCTGTACTGTAAATTCGCATAAAATTTTAGACTTTCTCATGTTTGTGAGAAATAATTGTGAAAATGTTAATTATAATAAAAAAATTTAAAAAGTACAGTGTTTAATATCTGAGAAAGCGATATGGAGGATTTTAAAATGACTCTTACATGCAGTATTTCATTACAATTCAAATTCTTCATTGAAGAATTCAAAGTGGACCGAATGCACAATTAGCGTGGTCAGTACTCACGTTCACAATGGCTTCTTTGGTCTGAGCCATATCCGAAATGACTCCATCTGTGATAATGAGGAGGACAAAGTACTGTGATCCGTCCTGTACAGCCGCTGCGTAACTTCAT
This sequence comes from Silurus meridionalis, assembly GCF_014805685.1. Classification (NCBI taxonomy): domain Eukaryota; kingdom Metazoa; phylum Chordata; class Actinopteri; order Siluriformes; family Siluridae; genus Silurus; species Silurus meridionalis. The sequence goes on from NC_060902.1 coordinate 12,919,458, forward strand.
ACAAAAGCAAATGAAGAAAAGAGGCAGAAGAAGAAAAAGAATGAAGGACAGTCGAGTTCATGCTTGTGGTCAAACGTCCATCTGCAGCACACTGCTGTTGTGAGTGTGGTAACATCTCTTGCTTCTCTGTTCATTTTCAAATTCATTTCACAATTGATTCCAGAGCTCTAGCGCTCGAATTTCCTTCCGTACTTCATGCATTTTAACAAGCCATCATAGATTGTAAATGGCTTGTATGAATTAGATGGATCTTTTCCATGCATGTGAGTTACTAAGAATAATCATGCTCCGTGGGTGTATTTGCTTAAGAATAACTATGCTCTGTGGTGTGTGTGTGTCATGCAGTGCCAGGCTTCTGGGAGGCACGTCATGCATTAATTAAGCAAGTCTAATTCAAGCTTATCAAGATGGCTTTTTTTAATTACAGCACAGAGGCCTCGTAGTCAGAATGAAGATTTGCTCGTGTGACGCCGAGGAATGAAAGCAGGGTGTGGAGAGGTTTCAGACAATCATTTATGCCTTTCTGCTTTAATGGATACGCACATGGTTTGCTCCTCAGTGGTCACGCCTACGTGCATGGAATCAGATTACAAGAAGTAAAGTGGACATGAGGTGCCATGGCTCGAACGATTGGGTGCTTGTGCAACAGGGTTCGACAAGCAACTGTGTCTAATACGCAAATACTTTCGATATTAGCGATAAAATATTTTCCTCCTCTCCTGTTTCCAGACCCTGGCACGGCCCAGAGACCGTTTCTATGTAACCAGATATAAGCAATGCAACGTGTACAAAATGTATAATTGATAAGTGCGAGGCGGATCCGTGCACTGTCCCAGGTAATGTCAGCATATCTTTTTGTGCCAATTATACAGTCAAGAAAAAAGAGGGATCATGCAATGTGGAAAAGATGCCAGAATGTCAAGTGGTCCACGATGGAACGTCGCACGGAGAGAAATCACACAATGGCCGCTTTTCTAGCGCGGTGATCCCGAATTCAATTACCGAGAAGACTTGTTTACTCTGATAGAAGATATCTGATGGCTTTGAAAGCACAGTGCAGGTGACTGAATAATAAAATAATGAGTCATTCTTTTACTCATGCATAGATAAAAACACATCAAACTAACTTGCATGATTGTCTAAGGCCATTAGTATGAGCAGGGTACGCATGCTGGCATTTCAAATGAATATAAATGCACGCAGCTACCATTGTCTTTTTAATAAAAGCTTAATGTTTGAAGCTTTGTTAAGATATAAATTATGTAGTTGGCAAATGACCATTTTTAAAGCTAGTGAACACTTAAATGCTGTATAATACGAATTCATTAATTGTTTGAAGCCAGTTAAATCTATCTGCTGTAGTTTGAATTTGTGTTATTTTGTTTGTTCCTGGCTACTGTATACTTAATGATTATTAATTAGTTGATTTTTTTTCCCCAACCTATGGAAAAAACTAGCCTAATTTAAACCACTGTAACCCCAAACAACAGTTTATTGAAGATGCTGTAAAATTCTTTGTGAACTTGGTCTTCCTTTGTCCGAAATGTCTAATATCAAATAAGTAAAACCCGAAATCTGAACCAACTGCCCTGTGAATGTTTCTGGCAAGCGTTTTGAGAACAAACAGATGCCATTGGCATTCAACATGAACGTCTTTAACGCCTATTTATTTGCTTCAAACGCTTCTACAGACAAAGATATCGAGAAATCATTGACATTTGCCCATGCCGTGACCTTGTTCGGATCAGTTTTAAAATGTAATTATGATGTAACCTGCCGGTTCAAGTAGTAATTCCATATATTTCCTTTCAAACATTCAAACAGCTGTCATTTAGCGTCCACGCTAACAACACTATCGGAATGACGCACCGTTTGACAGACGCGGACATGAAAATAGCGGTAAGCATAATGAACCTAGTGTCAAAAAACTGAGTAGTGCATTTCCTATTTGTATGTGTATTTGTGAATATTTAGAACATTATATCTGTACATTTTAAAGCATGTGTTGTTACATTGTCTCTCCAAAAGTATACGGACACCTGACCATTATAATATGTCTATATGGCTGGTCTTTTACAAACTGTTCCCATAAATTGGGAGGCACACACCTGATTGTCTTGAATGTTTTTAACGTGGCTTAAGCAAGAAGATTTCCCGTAACTGGTACCAAAGCATCCAAACCCTTTCCCAGTGTGACAACACCAATGTACACAGGGCAAGATCCATAAAAAAATGGCTTGCCAAGTTTGGAATGGAAGAACTTTAGTACTTTTTACCAGGTACCTTTAGTAACTTTTTGGGATGAATTGGACCACCTTCTTGTCTGACCTTACTAATAGGCTAAAGCCTGAATGAGCTGACTCATTCTGTTTGGGTGTGATAGAAGTGGTAGCTCAGTGGTTAAGACACTGGACTTCTTAATGGAGGGTCGTGAGTTCAAATCCACCAAGTTGGCACTTCTGTGCCCCTTGAGAAAAGCCCTTAACTCTCAACCCTTTAGCTGTTACAAATAAGAAATGAGAAGTCGCTCTTTATATGGGTGCCTGCTAAATACCATGTGATGGTCAAATATCCACATACTTTTGGGCATATTGTGTACATTCTTACTGTGTATATGTTATATCCTTGGTATATATTGTAGGAATATTTAAATGAGTTTCTATATATTGTTTACATCAGTACAACATACCTGGCTACATGGTTAACCACAGGGGCAAAGTTCGTGGGCCCATAAAGCTGAACAGTCTTTAAGCTCTGGTGGTAGGCTTCCAAGATCCCCTCAATTCCATTGCAGTAGGGGTTTTCTATATTACCATTCTGCAACAGAGGACAAGGTCAGTATTGTTCTGTCTGTCAGTAGGTAAGTATAAGATATCCATATAGTATTTTCTGAGACGGCGGTCGTATGAGAACAAATGATATCTGTCTGCCCGTAATATTTCCCCTGTCGATTTTTCTTTATTGTTCTACCTTAATAACCTCTAGAAGTTTACTGGCCATTATTGGCACGTCTCTAGTTACATTTTACTGTTAACCCCAAGAGAAACAAATCATGATGTGATTTCCTTACTCGAATGTGACACACTCCAGCATATTGGATTCTATATGAAACAATTATGAGATTAAATTGGAGAATTTAGGTTGTGTGCGACTGTAGTAGGTGAACTGTATAGGAATCCCAGCCCCACAACAATAAAAATTGTTCTCCCGCCTCCAGCTGTAGCATTAGGTCCATTGCTTCTAAGCCTCTATATGGGAGTTTATCATAAGCTGACACACACTGGAACTTTTAGATGCAGTTCACAGTGAGTAGAAACAGAGGCTCTGATCAATTTAGCTTGCTTTGAGCCCGCTTCGGCCCACAGGGAGAGCACAAATCCATAATCCCTCCTTGAGAAAACAGAATAGATTGCGTTTCTACACTATAACATGCACACACAGGTACGCCACATCTATCATTAGCAGGGACCTAGTTTTTGAATGTTCAACCTGGGAGGAGGGCAAATGAGAAAGTTTACTTTCGATGAAAGGAAAGCCAGATAATGCATTACACATGGCTTTTACTCAGAGAGGAGTGCAAATTATGTAAGGATTCAAACAACAGCTGAACTGCTAAGAGGTTATCACTTATGGAATCTAATGATCATGCTCACTACATTTGGCATGAGATAACCTTGAAATAATGTGGAAAAGATGAAGATCTGTTTGCCTAATTACTCACCAGAGGGAACTCGTGGGACACGCGTCCATCTGGGGGTAATTTCGCCCCAAAGCCCAGTGCAGGGAACATTTTATCACTGTCGTAGTCCTGGATGATCTCTCCTACGGCCTTCAGTGCCATGGCATAGGCATTCATCTGGTAAGGGTTCATATAGTGGAGGGACGTGGACTGGGACGGGTTACCTAGACATCAGAGTTAGCATTGCGCAATATAATGAAGTAAAAGCTATAGCATTTATGGTATATGTGTGATTACAATATGCGATATACAATGTGTTTCTGGGAAATGAGAAAAGGATGGATAAACTTTGGATTGGAATGAAAGTCAGAGGACAATCATTAAATGGGTTTAAAATCGTTACAGTACCAGCTGTATCATTTAAATCTACAACCATCTCCCACATAACAGACATTTCTTCCTCTTGTGTTTCTTTGACAGGATGAATTCTATGTATTTAGAGGTTAAACAGTAAAACATATTTGAGTGAGCAAAAACAAAAAAAAACAATATATGTCATAGATTGCACTCTAATCACAATATACACCCACTGTAGTAAAAGCGCATGCACATTAATCTGCACCTTCTCTGTCAAACTATAAGTACTCCTTCTAGCTGATGTGATGACACACGTCTACTACTGGGGCTTCTATCACCTTCTAGACCTGCCTGATTCATACCGGTACCTCCAGCGCTTCTACAGTTATGAGTCACTTTCCATTACCGTGAACAGTCCCACATGCCTATTCTCACGATTTGTTCTACTTTCCAAAAACAGTACAAACTCAAGTTTTCCACCATGTTTCAGTGGATAATTTCATGTGAATACTACAGATACCTAGCAAAGATGTGCTGCTCATTAAAACAGTGAATAGTTCAAAACTATAAAGTAATATGATGGCAGGATTTGGAAATCTAAGGCTTGTATTAATGTTATAAAAAGCATCACAGACAATCCATACAAAACAAGCGGACACAATCAGGTAACAAACCAATGACTGAAAATGGGAGCAGCAGGAAAAAAAAGCAACCCAAAGAGAGAATCTGTGACTCTGGCTTTCTCATCTACATCTACACACATCTGCTTCGTGACAATCTGTTGTTTAAAATGATATACAAATAAGCTTTAATTAAAAATGGTGCTCATTCTTTTCTCAGTTGAAATCACCCAAACACTACAGATGCGGTATAGAGATTAGGTTGAAAAACCCTGGAGGACTCCATTGAATGGGATATAATACCATGCAACATGGTTCTAAACAATTATAAGAAAGTTTAAATAGAACAGAAGGCTAAGTAGTATATTGCACTGCAGGGGTCTTTTTTTTCTTCTATAATAATCAGCCATTTTTAATGCGTTTGTCCTTATCCAGAAACCAGTATATACAAACACTTCAGGGGTGTACCTCACACCACCTAGGCTGCTGAAAAGCTAATCATGCGCAGCTCACTGTGCCATTGAGTTGGAAGGGTATTTATTGTTCTCTCTACAGTTGTTGTTCGCGTTGTGTATGAACAAACTCTGAACAGAAGGCAACACTGCAGGCGGCCTTCCACAGCAAATCCAACTAAACTCAACCACATTATTTCATACTTTACGTAGTCATATCTTTTCATGCACATTTTTTTTTGCCTGGCTTCAAGCTAGCTTTTGATTATTAATAGACTTTTCTTTTGCAGCTACTTAAAAAAATATAGTAATTATTAGTAATTGCGCTGAGAACACTAGAGTGCCATTCATCGTCAGCAGGTGCAGTGAATCCATTCTCTAACCAGCCTATTCTGTACAGAGTTCCGCTCTGGGTGAGACTAGGCCCCCTAGTTAGTGCTCAGTTCATATCCCCATTGGGGGCAAATCACAAATATTAGATTTTTTTAACTATTAAACAAAATTTACATGCCGGTAAACAGAGAAAGACTGGTTTTGGAGTCTTGGAGGAATCATTTATGAGCTATTTTGATATAAAAAAAAAATCAAAATCTGGTAATCACTCACCATTAGAAGCAGTGAAATCGATGGCCACTGTGAAATTGATTTGGGTCCTGGATAGAATTGCGCACCATGGAAAAAAAAAAAAAAGAAAAAAAAAAGACGTTAATGTCAACACCAATACACATCCTAGAGCACCTCATTTTGTGTGTGTGTATACTATAGTACATGCAGGACATAATCTTGTACGATCAGACGTTGATGGCGTTAATAGATCCACAGAATGGAAACAGCCAGCGAGCAAAAAAAAACACTCTTTACACCTGTGTTGAACAAAAACGCAACACGTGTACATTTTCCACATTAGCCTCGGAATATTAATCTTGGATGACAGGAGAAGAACCTGATTTGGTCTCGTTTTAGCCGTTTAGCTGTTTTAGCCCATCTACTTAAAGGTTAGATGTTATGAGATGCTTTATTGCTCACCATGGCAATACTGAGTGAGTAAATCTAGCTCTTCTATCAGTTCGAAGAGACATTCCCATCTTCAAAACTATCCAGTGCAAAAAATGTCTTGACTGAATTCACATTTTCTGAAAACATCACGTGAAACTCTTCACCTATATTTGCATTAATTGATGTGTTGCCCCACGGCGACATGAGAGTCTGATTGCACGATTCTATGAATGAGCATGTGTACAGATGTTCCTTATAAAGTGGCTATTGAATATAAACACACTAATGCTTAATGCCATCAGTTGCATGCACTCCAGCTGCACAGTCTAATTAGGATAGATAGGACAGGCAATTACATCAAGCTGGCTTCACTTAAATTCTGTAGTGTTGAACAACTTATTTTCCTCCTCCAAAAAAAAAAAATCTTGCCACTCACAATTCTGACCTGTTCCTTCAGGACATCTTGAAGAAAAGTTTCCTTGCCTGAGCCATTGAGCAAGACTATTAACTCTAAATATTTTGTGATTAAATCGGTACTCCTAAAACATCTATATTCTACATGTAATCCAGAAAAATATATTTAGTCAGAAATAAAAAAGTGAAATGCTTTCATATGTGTTAAGATGCACTAATTCAGATCAATTAAAGCGATGGCGCGTTGCAAACGAAAAAAAAATAAAACATAATCCAATTTTCTAAATGACTGAATTTAGTATTAATCTTTCTAATTAGTTATGCACTATGCAACTTAAGAGGGGGAAGAAGCATAATACAGAGCACTCTTAGGGATTTAAAAGGGATAAGGACTAATACATTTATAATGAAAAGGGTAGGAAAGTACATTAACCTTTGAAATCCCTGGCCAATACGAAGTCTCTTGCTCATTTGTAACCTGGATTGTAATTATCCCCTTAATTAATTCATGAGAAACCATGTGACTTGTGAAGACCATTCTGCATTCAAGCATGAATTACAAAACAAATTGGACGATTCAATATTTTGAAGACCAGCAGCGCAAAGGCAGGCAGGGTAGTGATTATAACCTGCAAACATGTTTGGGAGTGAAGGTGCAATATTTTTTCTACAAAAATATATTTAGATGTCAACCCAAAGTGTGTGTAGCCTAGACCTATTTCAATATATTTTTTCCAACCTACAACTATAGGAATTATAGGCGCTAGAAAAGCCAGCAATATCTAACATTTCTCTTGCTGCCCTTCATCCTCGGTGCGTCTGATAAAAACACTACAATCCACATTGAAACAAAGGATGACTGAACATCACTACAAGTGCAATCACATTCATTAAGGTGGACTTTGTGTGTCCCACAAGCTTCGTTTGATGAAAATAAAACACTCCCTCTCATGCAAGTCCCAATATACCCCTTTAGTCTCAAATAGATTTTTCATATGAGTTCTGAAAAAATTGAGAGAGCATGAATAATGCACATCCTATTCAAAAATGTTTTTTCTTTTGTGGATTCTGAACAGGCACAATCATTTTATATTTGATTTATAATAATCATAGATAAGACATACACTCAAGTACCATCTACATGTTGAGATTTGTTTTTCCTCCATGGTTGGTTATAGCCCCTATTTTTTTTATTGGTTTTCAGCGAGAAAAGTTTTTTAATTCATTTTAAATTGCTATAATACAAGCTGTTTTATTGTTGTACCGGAAAATGGCCTGCCCATTGCTTGCCCATGGCCAAATGATCCAAATTTGTTTAGCTGGAGTTGCTGCAGTGTAGTGCCCTCGAGAGCTTTTCACTATGCAGGAGCCTGTACAGAGTGTACACAAGGCCAAGCATTGATCATCGGCCAGACAGAAACTCTTGTCACTAAGTATTGGCCACTCATTTGTCAGGTGGAATGCAGAGAGCATGTCTGCAATGCTGCAGTTGGCAGGATGACCACTATAGCTCTCTAATTATAGAGGACGGAGTGAAGAGACACTGATGTGGAGCAGCATTCTAGGAAAATTCAGGAAACAATCCTGGCATGTCTTTCTGAAGTAGTTATGGTTGCTTTTAATAAATAGTATTCAGCTGAATTCATGTATAATACACTCTTTTTTTTTGTCTTCTCTGCACACCACATGATGCTAAGGCTTCAATAAATATGTCAGGAGGGGTCACATGTTGGCGATCTGCCACTCAGCCATCAACCGAGACCACCACAGATAAGTAAAGGTCAGTTTTTAATCAGAGCGCAGCCTTGCTCTGACAGCACGAGTTCACTTCACACTAGTGCATATACTGTTTGTGTGTGTGTGTGTGTGTGTGTGTGTGTGAGAGAGAGAGAGTGAGAGAGAGAGAGAGAGAGAGAGAGAGAGAGAGTGCAGTGGTGGAATGGTAATTGGGAGGGTCAAGAAAATTCTCAGTGGGCCACTCTCATGGCATAACAAGTTTATTTTTCTAAAACTATCATCTCATAGCTACTTTCTGGCCCTTGCTATTTGTTGTAATTTAGGGAAGAGTATTAGTGCCCCCTTCCCATGGTACAGCACCTCTTTGCCTTGGATAACAATTAGTCGGCTAATTAGTTTCAAATTCAACAGCGAGCAAAGGAGGGGCAAACCCAGCATTGTCATGTTTTTACATTTTGGTGAAAGCATAAAAGCCATAAAGAAACAATCGTAGCGTTAGAATTATACGATATCTCATTGCTATTTATGTGCAATTCTAGTCAGCTTGTTATACATTCAGCCATATTGACTATAGATTAATTAAATAATAACTACATGTGTGACATGCACACATTAGCCTATGTCCTGTTTGCCACCTTTTATTCCTGTCAACACGGAGTTCCATTATTTCTAATGCCTGCTATTTTTATGTAAAGTGTTGCTCTTAATCAAGCGAGCCGCGTGAATTTGTAGGCATACTACTGCTGGAAGGAAAGAGGAAAAGACAGGCACAGGAAGCTGAACCTTATGGTGGCTCTGCATCTCTAAGGAGCATCTCAATACTACCCCTCCCTCCTCCGAAAAGCAGAAGCGTGTGGATGAAGGTCCGTAGTAAGGACTGGTGGGAGCGGGTTGTATTGCTGGAATTTAGTGACCTAGCATGAGTCATTCACACGTATGTGGAGGTAATTATGGCTCCAGAAGAAGAGACCATAAAAAATCCAATATCGCAAATTACGTGTGTCACGGTTGCTTTATACAAACTCGGAAGCTGTGCGGGAATAGCGTGTTGTGGCAAATCATGTACACCTTCTGCAAGTAATCGTTTAAAGCATTTAAATGGCAGAATTTTTTATTTGTTTGGTTTATAGAAAGGTTTATCCCACCCCTCTCAAAACGGTGACAATTTGATTCGGTGTGAACATTTTAATTCCGATTGAGGTGCTTATATGGAGCATTTTCATTCGGATTGGACTTTTAAACCGATTATAATGCTCCATGTAAACGCGCCTACTGACTGCACCCCAGGTCTCCTCACCTTACATCAGTACTTGATTATAGACTAACATTAACAGACTTTTAGATAAATGACAACAAATCTCTTCAAGCACACTCTTACATCTAGTAGGACATCTTCCCAGAAGAGTGATGGTTATTATAATAACAATTGAGGATTAAATGTGGGGGAATGAGTTCAAAAAGCACATACAAATCCAAAGGTCAGATGTCCACAAACCTTTATTCATATACTGTATATCTGAATGCCTGACTAGAAAGAAATGGTAGATTGCTAGCTTTAGCAAACCCTATGCTTAGAATTTCTTTGAATTTCTTCAAAAAAAATACAAATGACTTGCTGAACGCACATACATGCAATCTTATGAATATTCATGAATACACATACCTGCTGCACGGTATCTGTGGTTGTGTTGTTAGGATTAATATGGTCCTACTTCAACTGTGTGTGTGTGTGTGTGTGTGTGTGTGTGTGTGTGTGTGTGTTCATTTGCCTAGTGAGTGTGTGTATGTGTGTATTGCACCTCCCTGTCCACGTAACAACGTGACACTGAGGCTAATCCAAAGCTTTGTCAGTCCCTTCCTCACTTCCATAATTACTTTTAAATCCCCCCCACACACACACTTCTCCGGTCCACCGCTGAGTGGGCCAACTTATAATTGATTTCTATCAGCAGACATTGTATCTATTGCCTGCATTCTCATTACTATTAAACACACACACACACACACACACACACACACACACACACACACACACACACACACACACACAGAAATAAACGATTAGTATTGCTTTGCTCTTGTGTGCCACAGTACTCTCTACCTAATTGATCTGACTTATTCTACCTATGAAATACACTCGCACACACACACACACACACACACACACACACACACACACACACACACACACACACACACACACACACTCCTGCTCATTTTTATACTGGGCACATTGTGTGAGATTTCAATCAGGCCACACAGCTGTATGCTTCTAGCCTTCATCACACTAACTTCACCCTGCTTTCACTTCAGATTACACTAAAGACACTTAGAGCACCCACAGGCCACATTTATATTTGAATGTCTTTTGAGATGAAGAAACCGGTATTGAACAGCAATTGACAGACCCCTCCATTATTACTGGTTGTCTTACATTAGTCTCACTTTAATATATTTATAGCACTGTATTGTTCTATGCAAGATCCCTTTATATCTGAAATCCTTATGTGTTTGTTCAGGTGATTGAGGTAAGACTGGTATGCAGTTTAAATCTACTTATACCATGGCAACATGCAAAACCATTTTTATTTTATTTTTTATGAAATTGTGTGTAAAATGAAGCATTAGAAATTCACATATTAACATTAACAGTGCATGATTGACATAGATCATAGATTTTCCTAAATGCTTAATTAAATTGCTAAACAATGCAATTTTCTCAAACAATGCAGGGTTCACACCTAAATAAAAACTGTTGCCAAGTTGAAGTTTATCTGCAGTTATACAGAACCTGACCACCAATCAGACTCTATCCTAATTCAAACTTTAATAGAAGTGAAATATACTTCATGTACATTACATCTGGCAGATGTCTCTGATGATGACTGATGTCGCTGTTGTTGCTTTCCATCAATAACTCATCCACTGTGATCAATAACACAATCATTTCTTAAACATACTGACAGAGTTTCCACGTTTTTGTGTCTGATTGCAGGTTCGTGTCACTGGGAGAAATATTTGGCTATAAATTTGATATGAATGCAGAATGAAGTTTATCAGTACAGGAACAAGAACCAAAAGAAAAACATCATCGCAATTTGATTTGTCATCCGACAAAGCACAAGCCGAGTACCGTTTGTGTTTGAGCTCCATTGTTGATCACTAATGTAGACAGTACTGTAGATGGTGTTTATACAAGTTGTGGCCCAAAGATTTGTAGACAGCTGACCCTCCCACCCACATGGGCTTTTTGAACAGATTGAATCTCTGTATGCAGTTATGATAAACTCCACACTTCTCAAATAACCTTTACTCTTCTCCTGTCTTCTGTGCAGGCCACTTGAGCCACTCAAACTGTCTTGCTTTACAATAATATTCTACACGAAGTGCTGGACTGTACATTATCATGCTCGATACTTTCTGTTTTGCAAACTTGTGAATCATTGCTAACACTGAGTCACGATTATTCAATTGTGTTTCACTAAAAGAGATGTGGTAGTTTGGATAGAAGGAAATTGTCCCCAATGTTAAACAGACGCTTGCCAATTAAAAAATTCACTTTTTTCTCTGGAGAAAGTAATACACCTAAAAACAAATGCTTTTTTCCCACCTGACAGGCTTTCAAGGCAAAAAAAACCACTTGAATTTCTTTTAGCTGATTTCTAAATACTGCTGATTATATTATACACATTAGGCGTGAAAAAAGTTCGACATGCTTCCTAAACAGCCCGTCTGCTTCTTTTTTTTTGTACTCATCGGTTTCCATGTTTTTGTGATAAAGAGCTGCTTACTATCCACTAGACATTCTTGAAAATCTACATTTCTTGTGCAGAACTGTCAATAGCCGAATTTTCAAGGATGCTGCCTAGATGATTGAAGGTGACCCGTCTTTCGCGCTTCGAATATCCGATTGAACAAGCACTTAAAAAGCGCCTGAGCTGCCATGCATTATCCAGGCTGAGTGGTTCCATCAAAAAAATATATACAGATATTGGGAAAAATAAATCTCAGTTTGGGAGGAGGCGTCTATAGCTCTGCTTTGGGCTGATTCTTTGAGATGCGTGACACTGAGGAACACCCCGTCTAACCGGTGAAATGTCAGAGCCTTTTAAAGACCAACCCATCAGACATTGCTTATCCAGGCACTGCTGTTTTTTTTTCTCTCTTTTTTTTGTGGGGGGTCTGGTCATCCTGTTTTGACAAGCAATAGGACAAAAGGATAAACAGATAAACAGCCAGATATTTATTTTGTCTGCAATTATACTATAAAGTAAATTGTCCCTCACCACGAATAAACATAATTAAAGTGAATGCATAATTACAACGTGTTCGTTTTGTAGTAAGATTCGAATTGGTGACTAAAAGGTTTGGGTTTTTTTATTTATTTTTTAATCCCAGGGCTGTCAGTGCGCCACACTTTTAAAACCTTAATTGCAAAACCATAAACCGCTCAGATACATGCTCAATGCCATTTTCAGAGAAGAGAAATCGTGGCACATTGGTATTCAGAGCTCAGATGTAGCTGTGGATGTATGTGATTTTTTTCCAGACAAGTGTGTGGACGCGCACTGGTCAAAAGTCATGTCTCGGCCATGCATGAATCTGACCTTGGACCTAAGTGCATTTTTCTTTCACAGTATCAGATTGAGCTCGACTGTCTGACAGATTAAACATTAGACATTTGGATATGATGGAAATCAAAAAAAAAAAAAATAGCTCTGTTTTCTTCAAAGGAGCTTATTGAATTAAATCACTCTTTTTTTTATTGGAAATGGAAAAAAATGCAATTAAATGTTGAAGAAACAAAAATGCTAAATAAGAGGATGTGCTAGATCAAGTGCTATTTCACACGCACAATGAAAGTGAGAGCCGTATTATTCAATTACACCCAATTTGCTGTGGTTAATTTAATAATTACATCAAGGACTATTCATGCAGCAATATATTAAAATATCATATTATTAGAATAGAAATATATTTATTAGTTGTTGCATGGTCATTAAATTAGTCTTTAACATTTTTCCTGTATTTCTCTTGTGTCATATTACATTTAATATATAATGTTGTACCTCTGAATGCTGTCCGGTTTAAAGGCAAGTACTTGTAGTAAAAGGCAGTGTACTAGACCCCATCTTGAACACCTTCAAACCTACATGCCGGGTTATTTGCATACCCATTAAAGCACATGAGTAAACCGTCTCTGAATACGAGTAACTTTCCTGATGTGAAAACTGAAAAAACCTTTAAACTTCAGACTCTCCTGACTCCATTTCAAACCATTTTCGACTAAAAAGTGTACCTTGTGTGAATGAAACGCATGCTATTTCTCAATACTGAGGCACAGGGCAGCAAAAAATCCCAGACAACAATTGAGAGATTGAACGAACACCCCACAGCTGCAGGCTTCTTATCTCTACTCACCCTCCTTTGATGTAATCGAGGAAAGTGAATTCCGACTCCACGGAAAAAGACAGCAGCGTCACCTGCGCGAGCGAATTGAAACATAAAAAACATTTGTGTTTTCAGCAGAACGCCGAGACCAGGCAGGAAAACAAATAGAAGCATTTCTGTTGGGCGCAGTTAAACGATTACCTATTGTGAGTGATGGAAATTGTGTGCATTGCCTGTTTGTTTTCAGGTGCTGACAAAATACATAATAGGGGATACATGAGGTACAGGGAATTTCACTCGGGGGGGAAAAAATGTTTGTGCAGGGATCAGTGTGATATGTTTTATTAAACTCACAGATTGTGTTTAGTATTTTTTAACCAAAAAGTACTGAAATGAATAATTTATACTCTCCCTATTCAGGGAGTCGTGCTCAATCTACCCTGTATATTTTGGAGAATTTGATTGAATCACCTGTGCACAGCTACACAGCGAATTACATTTGCAAGGAACAACAGTCCTGATATTCATATGATGCTTGCAGAAAAATAAATAAATAAATAAATAATATATATACATCATGTTAATATAAAGTATTTTCCACCCCATGCCATATGACTCATTATAGCCTCTACTATAAGATACTATAAAATACTGAATTTGATTAAATTTAAACATAAAAAAAACACAGACACTACTTTGATACTGTAATATAACAATAAATGTCAATACACAATGTATGTAAATTCTGGAATTACGTGGTTTTTTTTCTAAATTAATAAAAAATATTACTTCCGTCAATTTTAGATCAAGTTAAAATTGGAATATTGAAAAACTGAATTCTGTAGTGTTGCAGCTTTATGTAGCATTAACTGTCACTAAAAGTGAAATATGTATTATAAACTAATTCTGTAATGATGTAATGGTTTGCAAATTACACCAATAAACTTATACCACATTGTTGTGGTTCGTTCCCTACATTCAAAAAAATCCCCAGAATCCATTGTACCTGAGAACTTTGTTCTGTCGTTTCCCTTTTTCAATTCCTAATCGGATTCTTTTCTGTTATGCAATAATGGATTACGTTCTCATATCAAAACATTGCCTGCAGTATTACTTTCGAGCGTCCATGAACGAGACAGTGAGTGATGAGGGCGAGCGAAGCTGGCGAAGTTACGCGACGTTGCCAGGGTGAGTTTGTGATGGAGAAGACAGGAATTGAGGCGTCTGTACTGCAGTCATCAGTCTGGGTAACAGATCTATGTCACATTAACTGTTCTAAGATAGAAATTACTGCACTTTTGTGTCCACTTTAGGAATCACTAACAGATTCCCTTCCCACTCTATTTTTTTCACATTTCAAAGGTTATTCATCACCGCTAACTTTTGCGCTCTTTTTAATATGGTGAACAGCAAATGCAGATCTTAATAATTACTTTTTTTAAGAATGTGGCGAAGGGATACATAGTCTCCGCACAGCTGCAATAAAAATAAAAAAACACCCAATAGTTATTTATTTTTACTCCTTTAATTAGCGGGGTGTGAAAAGAGAAAGCAATTCATGTGAGAAATTTGTGTGCTTTTCTTACAGGCAGAGGATGTGTGGCTTTGTTTTGTTGTTTTTATATAAATTGAAATGTGCTTGTGTGTGTGTGTGTGTGTGTGTGTGTGTGTGTGTGTGTGTGTGTGCACTTACCGTGCCAGAATTGACGTATTTCTTCTTTTTCATCTTCTTCTTTGGATTCACCACCTACAAACCAGGATGAAGAAACCGTTCAGGAGCCAAGTCTATAAACGTTCACACGTATCAGATTGGGTGGAAGCCGTCCGAGCGATATAAAGGTATTTAGGAATTGCATTATCCTGTGTAATGTGTTCGCATTTAAAATGGGTAATCATGAAATGACCAAATCTCCTTAACAGCAAATTCTAAAAAAAAAAAAAAGCACATTATTTAATTGTGTTTAATAAATTTTGCTATTGTCAGAATTATGGCCATGGACTTTTTCGTTTTTCCATTAACCACTGCACCCCCAGGTTTCAGGTCACATGACTATTTGCAGCTAAATTACATTTTCTGTTAAATAGCACATGGAAATATGTCTCATCCCTTGCAGTGTCTCACTTTTGTTTTCCATGAATGTGTCTTGTTTCTATTGACTACATGTTTTGTTTTGGTTTTGTATTTCTAAGGTTGCGCTATAAGTTCTTATGTGCTTTTTGAACATCTAATTTCACATTTATTTCCAATTTGCTGTTATTATAACCTCCATTCATCTGGGATGTTCCACTAGATTTTAGAGTTTGTTTATGGAGATTTGTGCTCATTAAGGGACAATAGAGTCAGGTACTGATGTAGGGTGATGAGGTCTGGGGTGCAGTCAGCGTTCCAGTTCATCCCAAAAGTGTTTAATAGGGATGAAGGTCAGAACAAGTTCTTCCATTCCAACCATGTAAACTATATATTCATAGAGCTGGTTTAGTGCACACTGGCATTCTCATGCTGGAACAGGTTTGTTCAAGTGAAGGGAAAATGTTATGCTATGATGTCCAAATATGTCCTGTGCAATTGTGTTTTTTGTATCAGTTTGGGAAAGGACCACATACTTATGGTGGAACAGTCAGGTGATCCAATCTTCTTGTCCATATAGCGTATATTATATAATAAAAATTCAAAATATAGTGAGATACCATCTGGAAACTTATAATAATGACATTCTGAAATTGCAAAGTCGAAATTATGATCGAGTTCCTGCACATACAACTTGCATTTCAGGGCTTCTGTATGAAATGGCTTTTTGTAGAGAAGTTGGTCGGGTGTAAACTGGACATTTCATCCGCAGTTAATGCGATGTCTCATTCTGCCTCACATCAGAAGAATTACAGTGAGACTGAATAATCTGCATGCAATTTTCTCTCTCTATTTCTCGCCACTTTAACCACTTTGTTTTCCTATCTCGGCACCCTGTCTCTATTTCACATGCAGGATAGCATAATGAACCTAGCTAGAGGGGAAGCGGCGCACACAAGGTTTGACTCCATGTGCGCTGTGATGGTGGGACAGATAGTTAGAGCAATAGTGGCCATGTCCTCTATGCTATTGACAATTTAGCAAGATGGATGCGGGTCTGCAGACACACAAAGACAGATGGCGGTAAAAAAACGACTGAAATTCACACAAAAGCGGAAAAAGCAAAGTGGGGCCGGCCACCTGCTGGCTTTTTACGAACAGGAAACAAGGAGCAAATATCACTAATGCACAGTGTTTGTTAAAACGCTCCAAGAATCAATGATTAAAATGGGCTCTTTTGTGATTAAATTAAGGTTCGGTCTGTCAATAGAACGGCAGGACTTTTTTTTTTTTTTTTTTTATCATTGACGTATTAATTAGTTGTATTAATACTTTGTGTGTGTGTGTGTGTGTGTGTGTGTGTGTGTGTGTGTGTGCACATGCGTGTGTGAGATTCCTGTAAATAAATGTTTCCAGGTTTTACAGCTTATCCCAGATTAACACCACTATAAATACTACACAAATTGGTTGCATTGCACTCAACAATTCTCAAGGAAATAAAGACTCTGACATAAATGTAGACAGCAAAATCCTCACCAAGGATTTAGATCCCATAATAACTGGATAATAATTCTCAATCCTAATGATTTCACATGCAGGAATGGTAATGAGATTTTTTTGTTGTTGTCGTCACTCAGGGGAGAGGAAAAACAAAGCGAAGGTACATTGAATATTCACATATGGAAAATTATGCTGTTTCCAAAATGAACATGATCATTTTTAAATAACGTCTTTTTCCATCTTGGGGCTTTTTCCTTGTCATCTCAGGAAATATTTTTCTTACCACCATCACCTATGGTTAGCTCATTAGGGACGTAGGTTTACATCCGGATTTCATAAAAATGCCTTAGGAGTATCCGTTTGTCGAAAATGGCCTACGTATTAAATCTAATTGAATTTATTAAAATTTAAGGAATGGTTTGAGGGAGTTGTAAAGGAACTCACTTCATACACGTTAAACTGGCTCTGACCTCGGGCTAGCTCCCGGTAGCTGGTGGTGAATTCGCCGATAAAATCGTGACTGAAAGTGAAAAGATATCACATAAATTACAGGATTAAAAAAAAAAAAAGTACACAATCCATTGGCATGCAACACATCAAGCCATTTCTATTTCGCTTGACTAATTATTATGGTTATTTGGACAAATAAATTGGTGACTAACCTTCCATCACGATCCCAGTCGTACACCTCGACTTTAATCGTTCTGAAAGATTAATAAAAGAAACAGTTCTAAAATAAAATAAAAGCGAAAGCACTTTTAAGTACCCTTAATTGAAGAAATGATGCAATTTAATGTGTAGTCCTTTGTGTTAGGCAGCACAGAGAGTAAAAGTTGCAGGTTCTTAGCAAACAGATCCAAAAAAACGACAGCGTCAACGTGAGCAAACGGGCAGAAGTCAGGCGATGTACTATACAAACAACGATGCTCAGGAGGGAGACAATGGAAATTCCAGAAAGTTAAGCATGAACACAACAGAATCAAAAAGACTTGATACAATCAGGTATTTAACATTAAACATACAATTTCATAATAGTGTTTTGGAAGGTGAGTCCTTATATACTTTATCTGTGATCTTCATGATAAAGGTATAATGAATGGATATTGAGTGTCAGCTACAGTAGATATGAATGGATCCCCTTTGAAGTCTGGTTTCCCTTATAGCTACTTCCTCAAATTGTCCTTGCAACTGCCAGCTCACTCCTTAAGGATACATTTAGAGGATTAGGGATACATGTATAGGGATTTCTTTTGAATCTATTTATTTCTGCTATGTGGCAATGCCCATTGTTAAAGTGCCATACAAATTAAATAAATTCCGATCATGGATGGGTTTTGTAGTTCTCAGTGGCCATATTTGTAGGCTGCTCTGTTAGATGGGAGTAGTTACCGGTGGTCATGTGCTGCTCTGTTTAACAAGACAAGTAAAATTAGTAATGCCATTTCTGGCATAGTCGTAAAGAAAAAGCCCACACAATCAGAATATTGCTTAAAAAAAAACACATAATAAGTCTTCTAGGTCTTTTGACCCTAAATTATTCATGCACAGGAAAATTGTTTATGTAAATAAGGCTATTCAGCTAAAAGAACACATTTCAACCCTGGCTGGTGGTTGTGCTTACTCATTCATTTTACTTTAACAATCCAAACACTTGGAGGAAATGTCATCGTCAGCAGCAATTTTAATTGGCTTGTTGCCTCGCAGGGCCTCAATTAAGTCATCAGTCTTACACATTCACACCAATAGATCAGGATGTGGGGGTCTCGCATCCCTCAGCAGGTGTTTCTGCTCTGAAGCTCTGACAAGATTGTGGGGGAAAGATGTGGCCACATGCACATAATAATGAGGATAAAAACGCACCTTTCTCTAAATCAGCTCATTAGTGTAAGCAAGACTCGTATACCGTTTACGGAAGCATCCTAGGGAGTGAGTAACTAAGCTCATTTACATTATGTTTCATTTCAGGCTTTACTGGTCACAGTTGATACAGAACACTCTCGCAAGTCATTAAGATTGTTTACCAAAAAAGCATTGCTAATTGTTGCATTCTTTTTGGAGGTGACGTCGCTATGACTGCTAAAAGAAGAACTGGTAGGGGGCCCTTGAAAAGTTTTGAATGAGCTCTTCAGAAGTGCAACAGAGCGTTCTTTGTGAAATCAACTTGCCATGCTTTGCTAGTGTCTTCAAAATGTTGTTGTTGAGTTAGCTTAATGAGCCTGCTTACTTTTCCTGTGACCTCTGAACCCTGGCTGAATCAAAATCCACCTACAAATACTCATGGAGGATTTGTGTGTGTGTGTGTGTGTGTGTGTGTGTGTGTGTGTGTGTGTGTGTGTGTGTGTGTGTGTGTGTGTGTGTGCCTGTGTTTTGACTACTTTCCAACTTTTCACACTACTTTTGTCAGGAGCTGTCAAAACTTTTTCCCCCAACCCTAACAGCGGCACATCACAAAACTGCAAATAGAGCAAGAAACATGAAACATCACACAACCGTGAAGAAGAAAAAAAGCCAAATCCCCCCCCCCACCAGATGCGTAGGTGGCCACGTCCTCTGACGTTTGTTATCTTCAAAGCTATTGAGTCAGCACCTTTTCAAAGCCTCAGTCACCTGAATGCCTTGTTTTCTGACACCATCTGGGAACTGTTGTCAAGACAATCCCCCAAGGCAGCTGTCAATCAACAATCCCAGTAGATGAACAGAAATAGAGAATGTTCTCAACCCATCTCTCTCACAACAAACATTGGAAGGGGGGTAGGGAAAAGTGAATGTAGAAGGAAGAGAAGGAGTGGGGTGAAGGTGTCGAAGGGATGCTGGTGCATTAAATATCAAGATTAGTGTTCTGAGTAATCCAAAATTGTAGCATAAACTTTGGCAACTTGTCATGTGATGCTATTTTCGTTTAATGGATAATAATGTAATAAAAATTACTTCAGCTGTTCATGTAAAGTCTGAGGGGGAAATAACTCCAATGTTTCTATTTAATCAAGACATAACTATGAAAGCATAAAGACAGGTGATGATTGAGGCTTTTAATCCTATTAGCTTAGAAATAGCAGGTGCTGTTGAGCCTCAACAGGTCTGATGCTAGCCATGGGAGTGTAATTTTGATTTTTATTTTAGTATGTTAGTAGTAGTGGCCCCACTTACTCCTCCATGGTGCTATTTTTTCTGAGTGCTCTTTTCCTGTTTATGAAAGCAGGAAAGCTCAGCTAGCTCTATTTCTGAAAAAAAATTAAATACCCGCTGTCCTTGCCAACACTGCACTTACTACTGACAACAGAGACCTGAGTGTCGTTAGTGGATGATGGGAGCTCTGCTGGGGGGTGGTGTGATAAAGAAGAGATATGTGGATGGATTTTGCTAAACATCTCTTGTCAGATGTTGGGTCCTAAAGGTGAGTTTTGGCTTCGACAGGATTTTTCACCAGAGAACTACTTTGGTCTGTTCTACCAATTCCTTTTCCTACCTGCATTTTCATTACACTAAATGGTGTTTTATCTGTTTTTAATGAAATGCAGAATAACATAAACAGACACAAAACTAAACAAGTTTTTGGTTTGCACTTCCCCACCTCATAATACTGTTCCCCCTTTTTTTTTTACCCCAATCTGAGGTATGGTGAGAGCTGAAATTAAAAACAGTTCTGATGTCCTTTTCCAAAAGTGTTTGCCCATATTTGAGTGATATTTTTAAAGCCCAGACTTTCTTGCTAAAGCTTACCAAAGACTGCCCAACGTGTGAGATACAAGAAACAGGAGGTGAGAAAAACACCACAGACCAACATTATCGAAAAAAGGACAATAATAGCCAACTGTTCACACCTCTACACTAAGGCTGATCAGACAACAGAGGAGGCCTGAATAGAGAATTTTCCTAAAATGTCAGTGAAAAATTAGTCAACAAAAACAACAATTTCGTATTATATAAAAATAATAATAATATACATTCAACAGCTTAGCACTTACACTTTTATTTGTACTGTGTCCAAAATGCTACTCAAATGCTTTTGAAGGCCAACCAATCACACCAGTAATGCCAGCCATGTCAAGAACCACCAAGTGGGAATATTCTGAGTCCATCAAGTTGTCGTTTGTTGATTAGAAAGACATGCACCGCCCCATCACCCCTAGAGTAATGACATGATGGAGCGTTTTAAACGTATCTCGACAACACAGCTGCCCAAGCTCACTTCTTATTAACAATGAGACTAGGATTGGGACTTGTTACTGGTGCTATGGGCATGCAGCATCACTGTTCACAAGTCTACCAGCTCCAATGCCATAGAGCAAACAATTGGTAGCCCAATTTAAGGCTGATGTCAATGAGGAGCCAGTGCTGGCATTGTTCAAGTACTGTGATGTTATATTATCATATTTTAGTTACTATTTCTTATTATAAGCATACAATAAAACGAATATACACCGATCAGGCATAACATAATAAAGTGAATAACAGTTGATTATCTCTTCATCGTGGCACCTGTTAGTGGGTAGGATATATAAGGCAGCAAGTAAATATTTTGTCCTCAAAGTTGACGTGTTAGAAGCAGGAAAAATGGGCAAGTGTAAGGATTTGAGCGAGTTGGACAAGGGCCATATTGTGATGCGTAGAAAACTGGGTCAGAGCATCTGCAAAACTGCAGCTCTTGTGATGAGTTCCCAGTCTACAGTGGTCATCTATCAAAAGTGGTGCAAGGAAGGAACGGTGGTGAACCGGCGACAGGGTCATGTGCACCCAAAGCTTACTGATGCACATGGGGAGCGAAGGCTGGACGATCCAACAGACGAGCTCCTGTAGCTCAAATTGCTGAAGAAGTTAATGCTGTCTGATTTGGCAGCAAAAGGGGGACTAACACAATATTAGACAGGTGGTCATAATGTTATGCCTGATCAGTAAAAAATATACCTATAAAATTTCTTTATTCTTATTTTAATATTTCTATTTACCTGCTATTTTTAGTCATTTTTCATCTTTTTAGGAATGTGATTTGATTATATTCAAGATCAGTTTACTTGCTTAAATGTCTTTTTGTTCCCTGTGATGCCGAGCACAGCTACTTCAGGCTGGGGAAATGCTCCTAAAGGAAAAGGAACTTAACTTTGTGTCCTGCCTTGTTATTGCAGTCGTATACTTATGTATTAAGGTAAAAAAAAAAAATCTTTCTCTAAAAATGGAATATTGTGCACAGGATTTAAGGCTTAAAGATCATAATAATCTTATAAAGCTATACTACAGCTATACTATGCACCTTTCTGTGAAAAGGTAGAAAATGCATATTATAAATAATAAAAAAAGTACCCCTGTGGGTACAGTTACAGTAACAAGGAAGGGTAGAGATTAGTAGTGCTGAGTGTATCTCTTCAGCATTATAAAGAAATGGGGATGGAGTGACACCAGGGACTCACTTCTTTGTCTTTTCGCTACTCTGTGTGTTTTCTTGTGAGGATTGTGTGGAATTCTGTAAATGCTCGCCTCAATTATAGGTGAGTGACATGACTAATGAAACAGGGGAGTGTTTTAGGGTGTAATTCATCACTGACGTATAGCAGTGTTTCACTGTGTTTCAGATAGGTGGTGCAAATAAAATTCGTCAATACACATATTAATGGATGATTAGGTTTTACTCACATTTTTAATTCAATGCAATGTAGGTATACACCAAATGGCATGTTATACTAGTCCAAAACCTGTGAATCTGCCAAAGCAAACTTTTTCTTTTTTTTATACACAATCCAAAAAAAAGCCCAGTTGTGTGGAAAAGTGCCCATCTGGCAGCAATGCCTCTTGATGGCACAGCTGTTTATGAACAGCTCTCCAGAGATTAAAGGCCATAGACATGAAAGCTGTACAGATTATTCAAGGCTAGCTGGGGCTTCACCTCCATGTGGTACAGTGTTAAAGGAAACTTACCGGTCATAGTCTCCATTGCAGAGTGCTCTCACTGGGATTGTAAAAGACTGCCAAACTGGATTGAGGGTGTTCTTCACCACCTCCGTCTTATGGCAGATGGTGAACCTTAACAGAAAGAAGGAAGGTGACAAGCCAGTAGAGGTGTTTTTCTTAACGCAACACACAGCAGGGCATCAGCCAGCTGCTGCATTTATCGTCCACACCTAACAAGCCATATGGGAATGTGCTCAACAAATTAGTGCCTAATGATTAGTGATATACAATTTCTTGCCCCTAAATCAGTACCGATTGACTTTGGTTTCTTCTCGTACTCGCTGTTGGCTGGTGGTCTACCTTCTGAATGCTGAATTCTAAATCTGAGAAATGTGTGTGGCTGAGATAGTGTTTCAGCTAGCATGACCTCGTTTTTGCAATGCTAATGAGCTCTCATTAGCTTCTCTAATTAGCAGTGTTAACATTTCCTTTTCCATGAATGACTTTTTCAAATTTGCAAGAGACTTACAATAGAAGAGTCTCACTATAATGAGTGCTGAAGAATTTCATTGTGTGGTATTAGCTTCTTTTGACCAATGCTAAATTAAGCAACTAAAAGCATGTGTAAAATAGGGGTTCGGGTGACAGAGGGTGTGACAAAGGGTCTTGGATTGTGTGGGGCAATCAAAGATCCTAAAATTATTCCCATGCTTTGTTGTGTTGTGTAAAACGATGATTGCTAAAAGCGCTAGTCTGCAGCTCACTACATGGTATGTGAAATGACTAGTTTTCAAATAACATGTAATGATCTTAGTGGACAGGTGGGTATAGAGACGGATGATCCGCTGTGGTGACCCTTAACGGAAGAAAGCCGAAAGAAGAAGAAGAAGATGTAATGATCTTTTTTTAAAGAAAATGTGAGAAACAACATGTATATGAGGTTTCATCAAAATAGTAATATAAGCCAACGTGGTCAATATGAGCATGATAGAAAACTAGAAAATATTAAACCACATAAAATTAACATATTGAACACTCTGTTCCTGAAACAGTCACAGGAAGAGAAGCAGAAGCCCCATTACAAGATTATATGCTCCTATTAAAATGGCTGAGAATGTGAGTGAATGTAAGCCAGGAGTCTATAAGCATCCATAACACTTGTAATTTTTTTTTTTTATAGAAATGAATTTTAACCTAAATTGCAAAGAATATAGATTGTTTAAATATTATGGCCGCCAAGTACACCACATATTGCATACACATTCTCTGGTTAATTTACAAAAATAGAAGTAATACCATTCTCAATCACAAAGCAGTGTTTCTCAATCAGTGTTTTGTGATTAAAAAGTGGTCGCAGGACTGTTTTGACTGGATCGCAGAAAAGCGCAGTCAAAAAACCAACAACAAAAAAGCTTGAAGTTAAGTAAGCAACAATTGAAGTTAATTGAACCTTAAATTACTATCTTTAAAATTTGTTGGCTCTTGAGGGGAAAAGTGCTGTCACGTTTTTTACGAACTCAGTGCAGCCCTGCTTTTGGAAAATAACTCTCCACTCATGCAATCAAAACAATCTTATCCTTCAGCATTACATATTTGAATGAAAATGGATTCTCTGCTTCGGTCCAGCTGAAGTCAAACAGAGAACCAGGCTGGACCATGAGCATTGTCTTAGGGTATCTCCACTATCATCTCAAACACTGCAACTCTTATTGATATATTAATTAAATACCTTAATACATCCTGAATGATCTCATTAGTACTAATTCAAACAGTTTGTGTTTATTATGACATATGGTTGTTATATTAAATGTGAATGCAGCAGTGATTCTTTTCATCAGTCTACTGGTAAGGATTTGTATGCAAGTACGTTGTTCATTCTATTTATTTATTATTATCGCTAATAATGTTCGTGTCAGTATCAAACATAGTAACTGTACTTTCTATAATCCTAACCCAAGATAACAATTTTCTATATTTTTGATAAATGTAATGACTAATACCACCTTTCTAACCTTTTTTGTAGTGACAAAAACTAGTTCTAGACTGTTATTGAATAACATTTCCATATAATACTGTTTATTCATCAGTGTTAATGATTTTCGTCAAAATGATGTGTCTTATGTTGAGTAAAGTGGGAAAGTATTTGTGTATGGATTAGATTCTCGAAAAGCCACAGTGTAATTTTCTATGAATGTGATCGGTATTAAGCCCCGTTTTCGATCGCCATCGCAATAAAATCACTCGCTTGAACCTGGAAACTTAAATTCACTTTAAAACAATGACTGCAAGAGCGACTAATTATGTCCAGAGAGCATGTAGTAAATTTGTGGCAGAATGATTCTTTTGTTAAACTCTTAATAGTTAAAAGGTTGAAAGCGTATAATTATATTTTAGTAAAATAATTAGGAAAAGAAAATAATTTATTAATGTTTCAATTGAAGTATTAGTTTCACGTTCGATTATTCACTCGCACATCTGACGCCAACAGTAAAGAGTCCTGAAAATTAAGTCCATACTTCAGTAACGGTCTTTAAAAAGATTTTCATTATAAATGTTCCTTATTAACATAATGCACTCTTATTTTAACTTTATTTTTATTCATTTATTCATATCCTATTTCAAATTGTGCTGTTTTTTAACAGCACAATTTATCCCACTGCACACAAATTAGCATGTGCTATTTTGGATCTCTGTATATCGGGAACGAAGAGTTTTTTTTTTTCATCTTTCTGCAAAGATGACCCGAGGTAGACCATGATGGAGCCATGACGTGCACTTGAGTGGGTAATGTACAGACTGGTCTTTCGGGGGAAAAAAAGGACATCCATTACGTGAAATGCTACAGAAAATATTGTGCTTTCTCAGAATGAGAGCAGGTCTTGGCAATAGGTTTAGAAGTGCCGTTGTATGTTTTGGGAGTTTCAGCATTAAGGTTTGCTGAATAAATGAAGCATTCAATAATGCATTATGAACATCATGGGATGGAGCATGTAAACAGGGACTACATTATATGGATAAACGTCTGTGGGCATCTGACTGTAATGTAAGATTAATTAAAGTTTTTTTAACATCCTATTTGACATTTAATCCCTATTTGCAGTTATATTAACTTCCACTCTTTTGTGAAGATTTTCCACTAGATTTTGGATTGTCAGATACTGATGTAGGGATAAAAGGCCTGGGGTGCAGTCAGCGTTCAAATAGCGAAAGTGTTCAATAGGCTTGAGGTTCGACCGCTTTATTAGGCCAATTACGATCTTACACTCCAGCCCATGTAAACCAAATCTTCATTGACCTGGCTCTGTGCACAGGTTTGGCTCGAGTAAAAAGAAAATCTAATGCTACAGCAACTAAAGACATCCTATACAATTGTCTGTCTCCAAATCTGTGGTAACAGATTGTCAAAGAACCACATATTGCTGTAAATGTCAGGTATCCCAATACTTTTGTCGATATAGTGCATGTTGAACGCTGTCAAATACAAGAGCACACTTACGTCCCATCTTCATTACTTCTGTAGAATACCATAAAGGGATCCGACTTTCCAAAGAAGTCCTTCTTGTCCAGCTTATTGGCACAAAACTGCATGGTTGCACTATCCTGCCAAAAAGAAACAAAGCACATCTGAGCAGATGTTTATATGCATAGTCTGTGTGTCTTAGAAAGCTGCATTGTGTTCCCTGCATTTTAATGACTGCAACACAGCAGAAAAGCGAAGCTAAAGTCCCTTTGTGTAATCCCACCAGGAGAACGTGAGCCTCATTACAGTGAACCTGGTGTTTCCTCTGGCAGTTCACACAGCGAAGGAGTATAAAGTCTGCAAACAGACTCCACACTAAAGCACGCCTTGCCTATACATTTGTACTGATTAAAATATAAATAGTATTTGAGAGGTTCAGCGAATATTAAAAATTATTCATTATTCAGTTTGACATTTTTCCACACAATTATTTTTCCATCATTATTTAAAATCTAAATAGTACAAACTACAACCTGCAAACATTTGCATATTTGAAAAAAACAAAAAACAAAATGAAGACAAATAATATATTAAACAATAGACATTGCCCCAAAGCATCATTGCAGGAGATATAGGCCCCTAATGAGCAAGCCAGTATTCACTGTGGCACGGAAAATGCTCAACAAGATAACATGAGGAAAAAAACAGTAATTTTGTAATAATAACCTAACCTAACTAATAATAATATACTTCATGCTGGTAAACAACCACTTTAAGCAACAACCCTTTAAACAGCTTCTGAATCCTGAAACACTTCTTTATAGAACATTTAAAGAAAGGATCTGCTCATGAGTCAAAGCATATGTTAGTGGTAGTGTCATGGGTTGAGCTTGCAATCATTCCAACGCAGTGATTACAAAATTAATCATGCTTTACACTGATTTAAAAATAAAAATGTCACTGCGTTTGAAATGAATACATTGAGATAAACATGTTACAGCTAATCATGCCAGATAGCATAACGTGTTTCTGAATGTAACTTGCATTCAAAAATATGGAGGCTGATTCTGCTAACAGGTCCATGCATGAGATATTTTCTAGAAAACATTACCTCACTGGCTCACTCATGCTCTGTTTCTCTTCCCTCAATACAGAATTCTCAAGGACATGAGGAAAACAATTCTTTAGAAACTAGCGTAGGCTGTCAACACAAGAGTGACAAACGCAGCGCAAAGCCATCACACTGTTTCCTGTTTAAGGGCCAAATTGATTACTGGAAAATTGCTTATGGGAGCAGAGAAATCAAATTGTCTAGCACCGAGTTTTGTGTTCTTGCTTCTTGTTAGCATGTTTGTATTCCTGGAAAGACAGAATCAAAAACATCTGAGCTGAATGACCTACCCGGTATGTTCCTTTTGCTGTGTTCTGCTGCAGGTCACCAATTCAATGCTTTCTACTGCTCAATGTCTATAAATCAAGGACATTATTTATTTTAAATACTATTTGTTTTTTTATGAGCAATATGCTACCCAGAGTCAGTTTTGTCGTTTCAAGGCAAAAGTATGAGAAGGTATGGAAAGATCTCTAGATTACAAACTTTTGGTAACCTATTGATTAAAAGGTACCAACATTAGGCCTCTATGACGCATTCAAAATTTGCTTTCATAAAGCAATCATGGATGATTATTGTTAGGTGTATGTCATTTTTTATCTAGTGGTTTAGACAGAAAATATCCCACTATAGTCATTATGTCTAGACTGTTTTAGACCTTGTATCCAAAATAGGCATGTTTATCTGAAAAGGTATTTGATTGTTATTATAAATATTCCTATATCAGGCCACCTGAAGATGTTTGCATGAAAAAGTGTCTGTCTACTGAACCTGTGGTGGAGGAGTATTGCTCATCCATGTCTACCCTAGGAAAGACTGTGCAAGGGGTTGAGGCCACTTGATGGTGTTGGGTTACAGGTTAGATTAATGCATTTACTGTGACGTGTTCTCACATATGTGCTGCTTCTCCAACATATAACCTGGACAGCACACACACCTCATGAGTGAATGTGGCTAAAAGCTAAATAGTTGGGGTGCAAAAAATAAATGATTAAAGAAGAAGTGGATGGCACTGTCATTGCATCCTTTATAGTCTTTATTATCCTTTATTCAAAGTCTTCGATTTCAATGGCAATTGTGTTTGTTTAGTGACTGTTGTTTGCAATCCTGAAATACAGCAAATTCAGTTTGGAGTTAGTCTTAAAATGTAATAGTACCAGTATAGATGGGACGGGTTGGGTCTGGTCAGGTCAGAGACAGGTTGAACGATGTCAGGTATAAGCCCGATTGGAGTTTTAAAGACTATGGAGATCTCTTTTGTCCCACAAGGACCTGTTTCTGTTTGTGGCATTTTGTAGACTAATGACCCACTTTTAAAAGGAACTCCAGCGAGCCTCAGGTAATTATAATAGCATCTGCCATCGTCAGTCCTACAGCATACCCAACAGAAGCCTGGCTCAGTTCAACTGGCAAACATAATAATGTTTGTTGCACATTGACAGGCGAATTAAGTGAATTAATGGGGTGTCCTGTTTCCGTGTCAGGATGTTCTTTCCTGGGTTTACCATGAGACCGAATGCTGTTCTAGTGCGCAAGGAGGCTAGAAATGGTCCTGGACATCAAGCTAAGGCAAAGATACTTGAATGTATCCAAAAATCACCTGTAGTGCTACAGAGAGAGATAGAGAGAGAGAGAGAGAGAGAGAGAGACCAAAGAATAGAATGGAGCACCCTTGACAGCAAATCTTAAAAATGATCTGTCTTCTGGACTAACATGTTATAGAAACTAAGCAAACGCACAGGTTTACTGACATGGAGCAGTGCTTCGGCTGTATGCCTTGGGCTATATCTGACCAGCTTAACATATATAATCTATTGTATTGGACTGCAGACTTTCTTCTGAACAAAAACGTATTCTTTTTGAACAATGATAGTGATAACCAACAGCTATTCTCTCTTTTCTTTTATACAATGTGAAAGCCACATCTCTCTCCTCAGACCTACTGAATTACGGCTTCAATAAATACCCCATCACTGCTAAATAAAAAGGATTTATTCAACATATAAAGGCCAGATGTGGTCGCTGTATAACAAGTGTCATTCAATTACAAAAATATATTAGCAATCCAAATTAATGATAATTGCATAAAAAAAAAAGAAAGGGTTATATTGTCATTTCAGTTATATACAGTACAGTAACTAACTTTCTTTCGGCTTCTCCCATTAGGGGTTGCCACAGCGGACCATTCGCATGTTTTGATTTGGCACATGTTTTTATGCTGGATGCCCTTCCTAATGCAACCCTTCCTGTTGTATCCGGGCTTGGGACTGGCACTAAGGCTTGTGCAACCCTAATGGCTGGGATTATATACAGTACAGTACACAATGAAAAAAGTCAAAATTCGATACAACCTCTATAAAGTCACCTTGGGCGTTTTCTTGTTCTTTGCTTAGAAACTTAAGTTCTCTTGTGTCGCTTTATAAAAGATTTATGCTGCACTCATGAATCTGTAATGAAGGCCTAGTGTAAGCAGCCTTTGACTGAAGCATTACAGTTTTTTTGGTTGTTGTTTAAAGCTGGCACAAGTTTAGAAAGAATTATAGATAAAGGTTTTAAAACAGTGCTAGAAAAATTAGCTAAGAATTGTGTAGAGACGAAAAGTGATTTATCTGCGCAATGAGACTCAAGGTCATTTCACTGTACTATGAGTGTTCAAAATAAAAAATCTAAATAAACTACTGTATTTTTGTCATTTAAAACTAGTAAAAAATGACAAGGAAGCATGAAATTTCTTCTTAAACCTTCCATTTGGCCTATTTGATCTGTTCCTTTACCACTACACTGACTGATTAAGTTGATTAAGTAAACAATGTTTGATAGCAACAGCTTTTATTTGGCTGAGTCACGCAATAAATCTGATATAGGCAACCAGTTAACGGACCAAATATTCACATACATTCCCTGTGATCTCTGAGATGAAGGTTAGTTTTAAAGTAACCAACACTCTAATGTTTACCAGCTTGCGAATAACTTATAGTTTTCCTAATTTCTTGATATTTGGTAACGAAGGGCTCCTTTCCATCAGCAATACTGACTTAAACAAGTTGTTCACAAGAAGACAACTGATGGCACCTGCATTCATAGCAACTAGTTTCCAATTAATCATTTGATTGTTAATTATAAATATAATAATATATTATGTGTCAGTCAGTCATTCACGCAATAGTGTGCAAAATCATGATCCTGCCAAACAGCTGCTTCAATCAAGGTACAAACTTTCGTCAATTAATTATTTATTTATCAATCATTGGACACCTATTTGAAAGCTGGCAGCCTGCAGGTCTCTTACCTTCACCGCTTTCTTCCACAGGAATACATTTTCTGTACTAATCTCAAAGGTTGGGCAAACTACTGAGTAGGCACCAATCGAGGCCGCATTTTTATGATGTCATCATGTAGACTTCTTTCTTACAAAGTATTTTACAGTATTTTAAAACTACAAAAATGACAAAATCCTATTTTATATTTGAAATACGTCTTTAAGATACATGTATCAGAAATACTGCCCATCCCTGAATCCTGTAAGATTT
Source organism: Silurus meridionalis (assembly GCF_014805685.1). Taxonomy (NCBI): domain Eukaryota; kingdom Metazoa; phylum Chordata; class Actinopteri; order Siluriformes; family Siluridae; genus Silurus; species Silurus meridionalis. The sequence goes on from NC_060902.1 coordinate 12,950,656, forward strand.
AGCATCTTTATTATGACTACCCCAGTGCCCATAAATTGGCATTTTAAGGTTATCACAACTAAGCGGTCTTGGGTGAAAGCCAGAGTGACACCAGATTTTTACATTCAGTAATCTAGTAAATGAAAAATACTAGTTTCTGCTACTTTTGTCTAAACCAATTTTGTATCATTTCTAGGTTTATCTCTACAAAACAATTAAGTAAAAATGTTTCCTCAAAGCTTCACAGCAGGAGTGTTTTTTTTTTTTTTTTGAGTGCTACTCAAATTATACAGTAGCACTTAAGAGGAGAACATGTTGTGCACACTGCATCCACTTAGAGCACTGGAGATTAGTGGGACAGGAACTGGCACATCTAATCAAACATCCTTAGAATAACAGGTCTGTTATCTGGGCTACAGTTAGTTAACAGGGTGTTGTTGTTAACTGGGTGACTTGCAGACTGCAAATGACATGTTTGTAGTTTTTAATGGTGCAGACTGTGTGTATTTTTATCATCACACACAGACAAGCTTTGTTGGACAGGGTTTCACGATGACAAGGTTGTAAAAAGGAATGACGCACAGCCGCCGTTTGGACACGTTTCTGTTTCTGTTAAATCCTCCAAATATTCGTATTTGAATTTGCATTTGCATTTAAACCTGAAGTGGGTGTGGCCTAAATAGGTGTGGCCTAAATAGAAGCCCTACTATTCAGCTCCTACTACTACAGGGTGGAGGTGTAATAGTCAAAATAGAGAGTTTCACTAAAAAGAGGTGAGAGTCTGTGGGACTGATGTCTGCCTATGCATTATGAAAAAGGTATAGATTGGAATGCTTAACATGACTGGCCTTTCTTTGTCCAGTAGGTTTCACCACTTTGTTGAGTCCATGAAATCCATATCTAAACATTTACTAATGCCTATGAGCTTCTTTCTGTATCTAACCACTTTGTCTACATATTCTCTCACTCACTTGACTTTTCAGCATGAGGCACACCACTAGTCTCAAACAGCTTTCTGAATAATACATTTACAAAGAAATGTGCATTTAGGCACATCTGCATTATTATTTACTATTATAAATATTATTAGCAGTATTTAAATAATATAAATTTAGTAGGGGAATCTCAGTACAGTTAGAAATCATAATAAAATGTTTTCATCGAAGATGCGTTGGCATACATCAGTCCCACAATCTCTCACCTCTTTCTTTAGTAAAACCAGCTATTTAGACTATTACACCTCCACCCTGTAATCAGAATTGGTCAAAAGCAGTCATGAAGATTTGCACCTTCACCTCAACCACCTCCACATCACCAGTTCTATAGACAAAGAAAAAAGTGTCCCACTCTAGGGGGAGGTTCACTGTCAATAGTAGAGGCAAACAAGGATCAGCACATGGCCAAACACCACCAAATGAGATTTTGTCCAGCCTTTTAAAACTCCCGTCATACAATCAGTCCCAAAAACTTCCACAGCCCACATTAAGATGCAACCCAACCAATATATAAAAAAATTAAAATAAAAATTACAGCTATAACACTATAGTGCACTTGGCCCTCAGAGAAAATACGCCTACCTAACTTATACTGCAGCTTCTCAAAGGGTTCACACTGATCACAGAAGAAGCTTCTCAGTCAGGCCTTCACGAATAGGGATGTGTTATGTCTCTTACATGTAGAGCTAAATGGCTGATCAATTACCTGAATTAATCAAATTAATCAACAGATTTCACAATTTTATTCAGTTCTTGGGCTGATCAATGTGCTGGACAATTTATGATTACTGGTCAAATCTATTCAACTATTTATAACTAGACAGGGCATGATACTTCATATAATTCTCTAATCTTACTGGAAGAAATACATAACTATAGGCATGATTTCCAAAAACGATTGTTGATGTGGTTACTGTTATCATTACATGGCTAACTTAATGTTTTTACATTAGCTAATGCAATTTAATGATCATTTAGGCCAAATTAGAAAATGCTATGAGATTTCTATTTCTTATCATTTTGCATGCAGAAAAAAGCAACAAAAATCTGACATCCCATCTCTGCCTCTAATAGGAAAATGTAGGGTGATCCGACCCACTTCGATGCACCGTGATCAGGGAAAATGCCATGTAACGCCGTTAGTGAAAAATGGCGTGGTCTTTTGCTGCAAGAATCAGATCCGCTTCATCAGCATTGCCGTGCGATCCATTCTTCTGAATATCAATGTTAATAGCATAGCACATAGGCCCGTAAAACAGCCCACAGGCTTGGTAAAAGGCTGGATGTGCAGTGGAATTTCAATAAGGGCAGGTAAAGTATCCCCAAGGGCCAGTTTCTGTCTGATATATGGGTTGGATATCCTTTATGAGAAATGTTACTTTTAAAACCTTGATCTCATCTTATATACCACATGACATACCACTTCACCATTCAGCATGACAGAGGTGATGGAATGATAGCCTTGTGTTTGATTGATTAGCAGCTAGCATGAACTTTCCTTCTTATTTGGGACCAGGTCTCTCTCTGGAAATAGGCAACACAAGATGTTATCAGCTGTTACAGTTAAGCCTGTTCTGAGCCTTCCACGTGCAAGCTACAAATGGAGGCTATATGGCTGGAATCTAGACATCCCTTCAGCCGTGAAAAGAAAAATCAATACGATCGGTGTTATCAGTGTGGCCTTTTGTCAGCATGCAAGTCCCGTAAGCCTCAGCATGGTGGGTGGTGAGCTCAGATAATCATGCATTTCTCCGAACTGTACATATCGCCCACAAAATAGGATCCTCAGCAAGAAAGTGATTAATTCTCACTCCCGGAGGCTTCAAAAGCCCAGTTTAAGAGTCTTATGTGGTTAGCGGCCAAGCTGCTGCATTTGTTTAAGCTCTGTGCTTTTAAAAACCACTAGCAATCCAGACTTCAGTAATAACACAGAGAAACGAAAAGGCTTACTGTTACGCAGTGGGTAGATTTGAATGGCTTTGAATTGAGTAATAACTCTAACTGCAAACCCTCTAAAGATAATGAGTCTTTTCTATAACATACATTTTTAATCATATATATATATATATATATATATATATATATATATATATATATATATATATATACAATTTTCTATAACCGAAGCTCTGACAATCTTTCCAGGCAAAATCACAGATTTATACACTATATGGACAAAAGTCTGTGGACACTAGACCATAATATTTATATGGTCTCATATCGCTACAATAAATTGATAAGATGTTCCACACCACCCCATCACTGATTATTTGCCTATAAAATCATGCCCCATCATGTTTCACTCCATCTTACTTGAAAGAAAAGATTCCTGCCTCTTAGCCTAATCCTAACTCATTTGTGCAAATTGTGTAAGAAGGATAAAAACAAGTCCTGTAATTGCAGTAAATATTATATCTGTTTTACTTCCACATAATTGACTAAAGTTTCATTTTACCAAACCAAGTAAAAAAATCTGCTTTATTCAGGGATTATGTTTTTACCCCCTGTGAATACTTCTGCTGTGTTACAAGCACAAATATTCAACAGTGCAGCAAAAGACATTTGAAAACTAATTTATAAACGTTCATAGAAAAAAACAATTTGGATAGAGTTCCAGCTGATACCATCTACCCTAGCCCAAATATAGGCACAAAAAAATCCCCCACACTCAAATGAAGTTGTCTTGAGGACTAGACAAATCAAATTTTGCATTTACACACATTCATGCAGCATTTCACCCGTAACCAAGGCTGATAATCATCCATGGAGCTGCTTTGATCCTTCCTAACAGCAAAGTCTATACCCCTCTGAGCCTTCGAAAGGATTGTTCAGATCTACACAAACTCATTCTCATGCAAAAAATGTGCTCACGGTCTCCCACACGTAATGCATGTCCACGTGTATTTACCTAGCCCACTTTATCATGAACATCTCAAATATTCTCAAATCTTCTTTTACGCTGCTCCCGTTAGGGCTCGCCACAGTGGATCATTCGTCTCCATACCCCCCCTCTCCTCTACATCTGCCTCTTTCAAACCAACTACCTGCATGTCTTCCATCACCACATCCATAAACCACCTCCTTGGTCTTCCTCTTTTCCTCCTTTCTAGTGGCTCCATCCTCAGCATTTTCCTACTGATATACCCCATGTCCCTCCGCTGCACATGTCCAAACCATCTCAGTCAGGCTTCACTTTGTCCTGAAAACATCCTACATGCGCTGTCCTTCTAATAAACTCGTTTCTAATCTTGTCCATCCTCGTCACTCCCAATGAACATCTTAGCTCTACTGCAGCGCTCATTACATTTAGAAAACATAGTGTTAGTTTTGTTTTAATGTCAGATTTTTCAATCTGATTGGTCAGCATTTGATTGATTTTTAACAATAGTGCTATAATTAAAATCACAGGTTTATATTATTGGACACTTTCTATGTTTCCATAGTAACAATTCATTTAGAGCGATCTGTACGATGCACGTGCCACATAATCGAAGACTGGTGAGTTGTTTGTATCTTGTTCAACATTAAATTCAACTAGAACATTCAAATCGCATCCTGTCAGGAATGAAACACTTTAGGATGTGCTAGAAAATAATCCACTTTGGAGTGATAAGATCAAGTCCGCAACACACCATCACTAATTATTTTCCTGTTAAGCCATTGTCATGCTTAGTTCCTTACATAACATTTTCAAACCCATTTACACCAGTGTCTTTCATGTGGATCAAGCTGTGGGATGAATATTCTGCGTACCACGGCAAAGGATCAGGAGAAGCTGTATAACCAGTCGACACGATTTGTTTGATAGCTCCTTGCTCCTAAGATGGACTGAACGCTTTTGTGTGTAAAAGACGTGCAGTGCAAAGAATAAAAAACTGCAAATGAGCTCTTTTATTGATCTACAGACCAGGCAAGCAATAAAAAAAACCTTTGATATTGTAATGAAGGTGTTTCAGCGGAATGATCTCCGGTGCCGGTCTCGTATCAGAAAGCTCCTCAAAGCGAGAGGGACGCCTAAAGTGTGCCACTAACCTTTGTAAATAAATTTGCGATTTTAATTTTGATTGCGATCGTCCTCAGGAGTGATCGAATTAACCGAAAATTTGCCAAGATTTAGATTGTTCTTTTTTTATTATTATTATTATTATTATTATTATTATTTACTTGGTGAGTCAAAATTAAGTATGCGAACCGACTTACAGAACTACAGATCATATCGATTTCTGTGATTCACAGACTTTTGGTGGAAAAAACTAAAATTCTATCTCCATCAATGGAGATCCATGAAAGCTTTTATCTGAACAACTGAAGATCAAAACTTATGTGAAAGGTCTTTGCAGCATGTAAAATAGTGATAGCGATGAAAGTGATTGAAGGGCAAAATAGGATGCAAAACAACAAATGAAAAGGAATTAGCCAATTATATTTATATCATGTATTGATTTTCCATAGATTTTTGGTGAGACAGGACGACCTTAATAATGGCATAGAATCAAACTAAATGAAGTCATAAGGATGTCACACTTGACTTACACTGTACACATCCGTTTAATGAGGTTTTTAGAGTAACTCTGTATCAGGCGGTTGGGTCTGGCAGCTCATTTTAACCATTTAACCTTTCAGTTCAATATAGCTAATGTCCTACTATCCCTTGTCAGTACAGTTTCCAGGCTTTAGCACAATTTCCAGCCCAAATACAGCTCATAAACCACACAAGTGACCCAAAAATGTGGGCATTTCTAGTTTCTTTTCTGCGTAGGAAACTAGGTCACTGTGCTGCACAAGTATTTCTGATGCGTGGATATGATCTATCTCCATAATCTCCTTTTCCCTTTTCCAATCGTTGCAATATATCTTACAATGGTTCTATATAGCACAGACTACAATAAAGCAAATATAAGATGATTCGTTTTTTTCATGACTAATCAATAATTAGAATTAGAAGCTTGATATAGATTGTTCTGTTGAACGAAAAGCATTCGAAGTATTTATTTCTCGAAGGAAAATGTGTGTTCTATTTACCAATAAAAAAAATGCTAATAATAATGATTTGAAAAAAATGTCATTTATTTTGCAATGAAAAGAGCCTTAACTGCATTTCTAAAGAGTCTACCATGTATACAGTTACAGACTATATCTAATCTCTTTTGAGGTGCCGTGTGTTCTCCGAATTAGTGTCTGTTTCTGTCTCTAACACAACTGTTGGCTGGATATTTTTAGTTGGTGAACTGTTTCTTAACTCAGCACCAACATTGCCAGTTTAAAAATACTGAAAAAGTGCACTTTTGTGGTAGCTGTAAAGCCAAATGTACAGCTATAAAGGAGGCGTACATAATAAACGGGCTACCGACGGCATATATTTACTGTCAGAAGTGTGAAAGTGTATGGTGTAAAAGTATGCATTTAGAAGAGGGTATTGAGTTTTGCATTTGAACATGTAGCTTTGGTGACAGCTTTGATGGTGACAAAATAAAAGGAAAATGGGTGAGAAGTGAGGTCAGTTTTTATAGTTATTTCCCACAGTGTCTATAATCCATAATGTAGGCTGCTTGCATGTTCATTAGATCTGGAATCCATTCATGGATCTGGAATTCAGTTCCAGTTAATACCCATGTATCATATTCAAGTGCATTCTCTATACAGTGTATAGATGTATATCTTTCTGAACCATACATTTGACCATCTTTGTAAATTAAAACACACCCTTATACGTACCCTGCAATTTCCCAGCTCTTCTGCCGACAGGATGATGGTGCCACACTTCTTTCCCGGGATCCCCCTGCAAACAAGGCAGAGTGTTAACTCTTACAAAGTGAAAATTAAACAGATGCTACAGCATGATTGCGCTAGGTGTCCAGTAGTGAGGCGTAAAACCAAGTTCCAGATGCACGCGAAGCCTGCCGCATTCCCTGACTAATATCTGAAGGACAAATCAGGTGCAACATGGCTTCTGGTTTCTCTTTAGTACCACAGTAAAATGATAAGCTATCTAAAATGTTATTTTACTGCCTGTTGTACATTTGTGAGACTCGTGAAAGCATTGTGTGGCGCCTCGGTCCTCCATCGGCGCTCAGACTAGTCGGAGAGAGGATACTGAGTGACTGGAGGCAGCAAGGTAGCTGACTATAAAAGCCACAAACCATGCAGTGGAGTTTATAGCATAACACTTGGATGCCCAGCGGTTTGCACACACTGTCCTCCAAAGTCAACAAATCTTGCCCATCCTTGCACAAGTTGCATAACAATTTCATTAGAATTGTTTCCTCCAGATGGCTAAGTTTCCCACCGGGAGCCTCCGGCGGAAATAAAGGCAGATGCAGGCTCTGTGGAACCATGTCGAAACTCCAACCCGAATCTGTTTTGGCAGAGACTTTGTTTTAATATGAGGGAATTACTAAAAGTTGCTAACACCTTACCGAGCTGTTTCAACATGTTCAAAGATTTTCAAATGTGTCTCAGAATTTTAAGTGTTGTTTAAACAAAAAAATAAGTTAAACACTAAAATATTTGTTTTCATTTCCCAAGTTTGGTTATCAGGAGATCAAGGGCGATTATCAGACCGCTTCTTCAAACACTCATAGGAAACAATCATGCTAAATCATCGTGAATGCAATGACACCTGCTTAATCCCAAACCCAAACCCAAACCCAATCTCTCTCTCTCTCTCCATACACATACATAAAAGAATATGAAAAAAATGAAACGTTGCAAGCCAGAATTAAAAGAGACACATCAGGTAAAGGTCAAGCCTAATGTGATATATATACACATACTCGTAGGCTATAATGGTCTGTGTCAGTGAAAAATCCAATACTGAAAGTGAAATCAAGGATATTCTCAAGTAGAGATGCATATACATAGCTGTATATAAAATCCTGTATGCAAACAGTTTCAGTAAAGTAGGAGGATTTGAGGATATTACAATATTACAATTTACAATCCACCCCTCTAAAAGCAATATATTGGTCTGACCCACTCCCATGAATATATGGTTAGCATATAAGCAGTGTCACTAAGTAACTACATACACAAAGTGGCACAAGGGAGTTGTTTTCAAATCACTTTGACTTTGACAAGATGCTTCACCACTACATTTTACATGTTATTTTGAAATCAAACAACCATCAGTTTTGCAGCAAATGTCCAAATACAGCTGTTTATTGTAATACTGCATGGATTACTATATGCCCACTAATCTTATTACTACATGGGTTCCTACGGTCCTACAGACATATATTTTATTGGCATGTTAGAATAGAAAACGCACTGTAAATGAACACAGACACTCTACAGAGGTAAACATGTGATTTCTGTGTATTACTGATATTATTCTGAAGAGTATTGCTCTTTGAAGAAAACAGTATTTTCCTGTGAAAGACACAACAGTCTTAGCTTACAATCGGATCTGCCTGCTGTGTTTTGACCATTGAAACGGCTCTTTCACTTTCCAATAGGGTTGCATCGGTGTGACAATACCGCTGATGGACTGCCAATGGTATTTTGTGTCCTTCAAGGCAGTGGTCCCAAAGGACGAATACAGCGGCCGAGAAGATCGATAAGTGACTCTCAAATGATTGCCTCAAAAAAAGGTCAAGCTCCCTCTACCACAGCTGGCCACCAGTTGCCATCACATCCTGACAAAATAGAAACCAGCCACCGCTCCATATTGACTGCCAGAAATAGGTGAAATGGACAGTCTCCCAGGTCCCGATCATGATTGTAACCCTGACCTCTGCAGAACTCTTTAGAAGGCAGTAACTTCATTGACGGCCTGCCACTCGTCTCAAATCCAATTGGATCGGAAAGAAAGGTAAACACAAAAAATCTTTTGAACCATATAATTGTTTTAAGAAACCTAAACCCAAAATTCATTGTCTTGCCAAACCCCAAATTCTCTTTAATCAGTAATGGATATTTTTTTTCATTATTCTAATTTATAGACCTGCCCTCTCATGATATATGTAGTAGTTAAACAGAGTAAGGCTACATCATTAGAACAGAAATGTCACACAGATTTCCCAGTGGATTTAAATCTGGCTTTAATTCATGTGATTTTGTAATGCTCATGCAAAATAAAAAAATAAAAAATCAGGGAACCAGGTTTTGGCTTCCTGGCCAATCTTGTGGATTAACATCACCTTCATTGGTATGCCAATTTCCCAAGATTAAGGAAAGGGAAGCAGATGATCCACACAGTCCATTTTGCATGTGATTGTTTAATTAAAACCATGGGCATGGACATATCTACAAATTTTACATCATATTAAATAACTGAAAGATAACGAGTCTCCATATTCTCCAGGCAGTTATTTTTTTTGGTGTTGGAGCTGAGCTATATATTTATATCATCTAATTATTGTGCTCTTTGTCTTATATTACAATCTAATAATCTCCAGAACGAACACTACTACAAATCATTCTTCATGTGACGTTTCTGCTATTAATGGTTCTTTAATGTTATTATATCTCAGACTGCACAAGGACATGGAACATTGAAGTTCTAATTAAACTCGGAATAAGCAATTATGTGAGCAGTAGAGAATACGAAAAGCTGTCTGTCCATCATTTCCTCACCGAATTTAAGAAAAACATAGCAATGCAATAGAGGCGATGTTATGTGGCTGCATGACACCAGACTCAGATTAGAACGTCATGGCAACTAATTCTGCAGCCAGGTATTCTTCGTAACCTGCCAAACGAGGTTCATTTCCAAACTTCCAGAAGATAGTCACTGTCAGAGTGTTAGCATGTTGTCACACCTAAATAGCCGAGAAAGTGTCAAAAACATTAATTATAATATGTATATTTATGTCAGGTGTCATATATGTACAGTATGTGTCTTCTAACCCTATAAATACCAATTGTAACTGAAATATTGCCTAGATTAGAGAAATCACAAAATACCAAACCCCTCAGCTCATTGAATATACATTTGCAATTATAATTAGATTTATGGAAATCTTGTTGCCTAGTTCTGGATTTTGGTGTGCCGAGTCTCAGGTAGATGAATACTGTCAGGTGTAGCATGACTCAAATAGCTTAAAGGTTACCCGCCTCGGTTAACAATTCATACGCTTTCTATAAACCCACAAGCATGTTTTCTCTAGCACACTTCGCCTGTCCTGTCTCCTGTCATGGCTGTGTTATATATCGCTGAAGGCTGAGGCACCCGAGTGCTGGGTTTTTCTTTTTCGCGAGTTTCAGATGTTCGCTGGGCTCTGGGGCCAGAAATGGGCATTTGGTATCTGACAAGACAAGCTTGCTGTTGTTAATACAGCAGCACAGCAGGCTTGGCTCCAATCACAGAAGCACAAAAGGCGCAAACCGTAAGCAACTTTATCAAACTCACCAAGGTGGGCAGTCCCCACAGACTGCATATATAGCAGAATGCTGGCAATGAAAGATACGCATTTAAGTGATTGAAGAGCAGATGATGATATAGGCAGTTTGTGAGCTGCCTGGAAATGTGGATGTAATGAGGCAATGTACAATGTTCCTGCAGATTTCAGATAGTGATTAGTTGATATATAGGGCCAGATCCAGACTCAGAGACTTATGTCCAAAGGTTGCATCACTATTCACACAGGTTACACATGTGCTTAAATTGATTCTCTGGGCTCTCCATTTAAATTATGCTAACGACCTGTGTGGAGCTCAGAATTTTTATTAATAGACCATTACAACATGCAAGCGCTTGCCTTCAGGATAGATAATGAGGACGGAAGACATAATGTTATACCAAAGTGTTACAAAAGAGCTTTTTTTTTATGAATTATGCATGAAAAGAACATTGAAATTGACAATAAAGCCTTCCTCACTGAATTATAAAAATAGCAGCTGATCCAGCTGTTATTTTATTAATTTTAATATTGTCAGTTGTGTTGACAAATGTATATTGTCAGGAGAACCTAATAGTACATAATGGCCGTGCTCACTGTCGGGTCAAACCAATGAGTTAAAGTATGAGCTGGTTAAGTAAACATCTGCTCATTTTTAATTCATAAATGTATGCATAAATAATTTGTCCTTGGGATGAACAATACCTCGGATGAAAAAGTTGTTCCCTCCGATGTCCAAACCAAAATAAACTTTTAATTGACACTAAAGGACCGATATTATGAAGTTGATTCCTAATAAACTTTTCATAATTAAATTTCTGTTTCAAATGTGATTATATCAAACCATCAGGCAGTGGCACTCAATTAGTTTCCTCCTTGCTCATGCAAAAAAAATACAAAAATACATAAAAATAAAAAAACAATGCAGAATCGATAATTGCAGCATGTCTGTTTTAGTCAGACTGCGTAAAACTCAACTCATGCAGCCCATAATGATAAACCATCACTATGGTTACACTCGATCAGTGTAGAATGTTGTGATCTTACCTTATCATTTCGTTAATTAATCACAAAAGAACCTGTAGCTATTTCTAACCTTTATTTGTGAATAACAACAGTAGGACATAACCCACGCAGGTTAGCGAGGTTTCACACATAAACCCGAAGCTGTGATTCCGAGAATTCTCTGAATATACGTTGTTAGGTGCTGTATCGCTGTGAGTTAAGAGGTGAGTGCTTGGACTTTCAGTGCATGCTGTAAACCATCCAACAATTTTCCAGGGTGTGAAAAAGAAAAGTGACTGGGCCGGAGTAACTACAGCAATGCAGCATCTCTTCCATGCTACTCCTATTACTCTGGACAGATATATTTGCAAAAGCACTGAAATGGCTGTGCTCTGCTTTTGCCAGGTTGATTATTGCAGCATGCCGCTGGCTCCCGGAGCTCAGGAAGACACCTATCTGCACGCACCTAATTTCATGGCTGGTTGCCAAATGATTTGCATTGATGCGCGTTCATGATGCGCCGACATGATTGGATTAGTTGGCGTGTATATCGAGAAGCCTCGGTAATGGCTGTAAAAATCACAGGATATATTCACAGACGGTCACGATCCCACATAAAGTGAGCTGTGAAAAACTGCCTCTTTGTCAATGCTCTTTGGAAAGGTCAGGCTGTAAAACGTGATTGAGACACCACAAGCAATGAATTTTTCTTTGCTGAACGATTCACTAGAGACTGTTTGTGTTAGGCCACGTAACTAAATTAAGTGTATCGACGCCTTAAATGAGTAAGCAAAGAGCAGTCTTGTTTTGAACGAACTGGTAAGAAACCAACTTTCCCTCCCTAATTAGTGCATTGAGAGACAGAGACTTTGAAAAGTGATTTATAAAGGAGACGAAGAGGCACAGAGCAACTTTAGAGGAATTTGAACTGGGAGATTAATGAGCTATCAGGGAATTAAGTTACTCAGAGATTCTGCTTTCACTGAGTTGTCAGAAGAGCAGAAAAAAGGGAAAGAAGCACCTCCATTACTGCCTTTGTACGTCTCAAACTGCTTCTTCGTCGACGCTCTTTGTACTCATGTTTGTACTTCCGGCAAGACACTATATACCCTGTTTATAAGTTGCATCACGTGCAATGACATACAATGAATAAAACAGACTGTTTTACTTTTCATGCAAAATAATTCATAATTTTTCGTGGTAAGCTGCTTCGTTTCCTCAGCTAGACATGTGTTTTTTCATCTTTCTCCTTTCATGTATTTTTAATGCTTTTTTTTTTTTTTTTTTGTTAACAAAGGGGACACTTTTTTCTCCCACATCTCTTGTGCCTGTAGAGTGAGGCTATGTTTTATCAGAATGCAATTATCCATTTACCAAGCCTAATCATTAGAATTGGATTTTGAAGGCGACAATCAAGTCGAGCGTCTGTTCTAGCTGTTATTAGAGGAGATTTGGCAACGAGTTGTGTTATTTTAGTGATGTCTATTAGGCACATGATGGCTCTTTGAAGATGTGGGAAAGGGACACTATCCATCTGGCTTTGAGATGACTGCTGAAACCAGCACTGATTTTCTTAGGGGCAAGCTCGGATTTTTTTCCCGTTCATTATAACGAAAATGTTCTTCTCTAAACTGTGTTCCAACTCGGACCATCGAAAAACAAACATCTGCGTCATATTACTAAGCGACATGCCCTGTGATCTCATGGAAGAAATAATTTTTATATAATCTAAAATAAATTTTTTAGCTAACAGCACAGTGATATACAGATATGCAAGGAAATCTGAAATAGTACACGCGTATGCTATAGATACAGGGTTCTTAATGTGATACTTATTAAAGTATTAATACTTATTAGAACATGTGGAGCTTTGAAGCTGTAAAAGGTATTTTGAGTATGACTTTTGCATATTTTAATTACATACATATGACATGAAATATAATTTTTTTGGTGTGGTTTTGTATTTCAAAACACACATTTCTGCCACGTTTCTTTGCTTTGCCTTTTTTTGCTTTCCACTTGCTATGGATTAGATTTCAATAATTCAATATTACGGGTTAATAAATCTGGGATTTCTTGGGAAAGGTGCGGTGCCTCAGCCTGAATGTTCTTTGTTTTTTGCACCATTTTATGTAAACCCTGGAGATGTGGTGTGTGTGTGTGTGTGTGTGTGTGTGTGTGTGTGTGTGTGTGTGTTTGAAATTCTGTGTAAAATACCCAGGATGGTTCTATGTACTAACCAGCTGCCACATGATTGGCTGTTTAGATAACTGCTTAAATGCGCAGGTGTACAGGCGGTCCTGTTACAGTTCAATGTGGATGATTTTATACCGGACATATATTATAATACTATACATATATACACATCATCATTAAATAACATTTAACATAAGGTAAGGTCTGATAAGGTGGTGTGATTTATTTTCTTACTTGCATTTATCGAAGGGTGAAATTTTCATGCATTTCCATATCTACTTCTAACCTAGAGAGATGGATTGAAGCATTTGAGACTTGCTAATTCATCACAGGAGTATTTAGGGTAAGGAAACGTTAACAAAAGAAAAAGAAGAGCCTGATTTAGGGCAAAGAAAAAACATGACCCCCAAGAGTAATTACATACAGAGCTATTACTCTTTCTAAGCTGGACTTTAAATCTGCAGCAATGGGACTTTGTAGTTTATGGTCCTTTTTTCTTCCTCTCTTTCTTTTACAGCCTCACTCTACTGGGATGTAGTAATCCTGAAGAAATATTTCTTTTCTTGTGTAAGCAATTTTTTTCCAAACAAAATTACAGATCTGAAACAGTTGATCAAATAATCATTCATTGTATATTAGAGACAAAATGCTGTCATTCATGTCTATTTCAAAGCTGCAAGGACACTCTGAAGCTGGTGAGTGATGGAATTCATATCTTTCCTTATGTAACCAAAGCATTATGGGTAAACAGGCAGCTAAATAAGACCTGAGAGCTGAACATACTGAGTGGGGGAAGAAGCAGCATTCTTATCGAGGTGTTTTTCATTTTTTTTATCCCTACCCACGCAGTTAACGGCTTAAGGCCGACCAAAGGGGTGCCCAGACTCTCCAGGCGAGTATCATCAAAACAGCAGGTGTGTTGGCAAGCCTGTCATGAGCACTTACTTTTTCACTGTTTCCCTATGCAGGAGGGCAGCTATCAAATGGAAAAGCACTGCAACTATCTGAAAGATGATAAGACATGAGAGGCAAAGTAGATGATCCATGACGAATTATGTATTATGTCGTATTGACGTATTATGTCAGATTATTGGCCTGCATATTTTATTCTGAAAATAGGGTTTTATTTCTAAAGTATAAGGGGGCAAGCAAAAGTGTGTAAGCAGCATTGTTCTTCTATTCTTTCTTCTGGCTGGGGTGTCAATAGCAGTCCATAGAACCATCTGATGAATTTTCTTTTTCAATTTGGCAAACTAGCAAACGTTGACGCAGCCTAAAGGTGCTGTCAATGCTCTAGTGACACATCTACTAACATTTGGGCCTAAATTGGAAAGATTTTGGATGGTCATAACTTTTAAAATGTACATCCTAAAACGTGACTGGAAATTCTAAAGTTTCTCTTTTGTTTTATTGTTCTACAAGCCAACAGAGACATTGCTGTTAAAGAAACACAACTATACAAAAGCAAATTCATCACCAAAAGCAGGACTAGAACTGTGGCCTGCAGACACAAGGATGTTCAGATATTAAACCACTGAGCTATTAGGGCTGACAAATGCATTCAATTTTTAGGGGGTTTATCTCTTGTTTTACCCCACGTGCTGCAGTTTGTGTTTACAGGACAAGACTCAAGATCACGTAAAAGATAAGGTTAATGAGTCTGAGCTCGAACCACAGAATTCCCACACCTGGAAACACACATTTAACTCAATGAGACACCTAGGCCCCTTAAATAATTCACTTTTTTAGGTAACTTACAACAACAAGTTCTAGCATTTTACTGGCTGATAACCCAAACAAGACTCAAAATGGTATCACCACACACTTAAAACATTTACATATCCAGGTTTAACTCCAACACTAGGAAACATCTCTAGCTATCATACTGAAAAATAAAGCAGCAAGCAACTTTTGTTCACAACATTCAAACTGTGGGACCATATGAGTCAAATCTTATAGTTGTGCATCCTGTTACTGAGAGAAACTATACGGGCATGATGAGCACTAAACCATTAGGATCAAAACTCTGAGGAAAGAAAACTACTATTGCCTCTGCAACCTAACACGAGAGTGTATTTCATGTTTAGGCCAAAAGTCCAATAAGCAAGTGCTGCTCCTGTCTTCTCGTAGTGTAATGGTTAGTGTCACAGTTACTGGTGTAGCACTTCCCTGGTTCAAATCTAAGTTTTAGCTCTTGTTTGTTGGTTACAAGTTAGCACATAGTAAAGTGAAAAGTGTAAAACACTCTCTTAGCATGCGCTCCTGTAGCTCAGTTGGATGAGCGTCTACCTCTGGATTGAGAGGTTGCTGGTTCAAACTCCAGGCAGGTCTCTGGGATATGAGTGCAGAACACTGCAGAGCCAGTGGTGTGGAAGGTTCTGAGTAATGGATGGTATTGGAGGGTGTGTCCTGAAATGCACTGAGGTGCCTGAAAGGTTGCGAATGGCTGAAGTTATCAAAGGGCGTGACGTGAAACATACCAAGATGGAAGAATATGGCCAAAAACAGAATGAGTTGTGTGGGAGGTTCAGGTTGGTTGTGTAGAAAGAACATTGGGCATGATGTGATTACCTCTTGCCCTGGATCATGAAGAGAGAGTTTTTAACTTATTTTTGCATATAGACAAATTTCAGTTAAAAGCCTCCTAACCATAACTTATTTTCCTTTGGTAAGTGGGTATGAGCCTACTTTCCTCACCCCCACATCTCTGAGCCTTCATTCATCATACCGAAGTCACTGCATCTGTCACCACATTTCCATCACATGCCTTTTACCACCCCAGTAAGCTCATACATTTTGAGCATTGTCCATCATGCGGGGGAGTTGGATTCAAACCAGCAACCTCCAAGTCCAGAAGCACGGCTTTCCCCACAAAGCCACACGCACCATCTTAACCAACAGTGCCAACTGGGCTGATACGTACGTTGTTTTTGAGGGGTTTATCTTTTGCTTTATACAACTTTACTGATCAAGAAATGCAAATTTGTAGAAACAAAATCACCACCCAAAGGAGGGCTCAAACCCTGACTGACACTCACAGGAAAGAGCATGCCTTAACCCCCTGAGCCATCTGGGCTGGTATATGGAGTTTATCTTTTGTTTTATTCTTCTATGAGCCAACAGCGACTTCACTGTTAAAGAAACACAACTGTACAAAAGCAAATACACTACCAGAAGCAGGACTTGAACCCTGGTCTGCAGACTCAAGCAGGTTCAGGGATTAAACTACTGAGCCATCAGCAATGACAAATGCATTAGCTTTTTTTTTAGGGGGGTTATATTTTGTTTTACCCCACATGCTGCAGGATTTAACACAAAGTGTTTACCGGATAAGACTCAAGCCTGATCCAAGCAACACAACAAATTAGTCCTGTCTCTTCTTTGTGACTCAAGATCATGTAAAGGATAAGGTTAATGAGTTTGAGCTCGAACCACAGAACTCACAAACCTGAAGAGACACATTTTACTCAATGAGATACCTAGGCCCTTAAAGAATTCACTTTTATTTGGTAACTTACAACAAAATAATTCAAAATTGTTACTGGCTGATAACCCAAACAAGACCCAAAATGGTTTTACCACACACTTCAAACATTTACATATCCAAGTTTAACTCCAACACTAGGAAACATCTTTTACCTATGATACTGAAAAATAATGCAGCAAGCAACTTTTGTTCAGGGGCAAAACATTTAAACTGTGGGACCCTTCAGCAGCTCACAGAAAAGCAGAGTCATTACAGCAAGCAAAGGGATTCAAGAGTTATTTGTAATTTCACTCATGTTGCACATGTTCATGTACATATGAGCAGAATAGAGTCAATGTGATGTAAGCAAGATTTGGTGAAGTTTGGACAACATTAAGAGGAGGAATGTCAATGATGTCAGTTAAACAAACATTTTGAGCACGTTATTCTAACTTTTGACCAGTAGGTGAGGCTGGCATGAACTTTGTTGCATAGCCTCAGGTCGTTGTCCTGAAGATACATACCAGATTATGTGTCACTGGACAAGCTTGAAGTTGTTCCTTTTGGGGGCTTTGTTGTCAGATTCTTTTTCTTCTTTTGGCTGCTTCCATTAGGGGTCGACAAAGCAGATCATCTGTCTCCATACTACCTTCAGTAAATCTGACCAATTTTGGTCAAAGCACATGAAGTGAGATTTACTCTTAAAGATGATGTGGTAGATATCACTACCTTGAGGCTATCTAACAAAGTTCATGCCAGCCTCACCTACTGGTCAAAAGTTGAAATGACAACCTCAAAATGTTTCCATTTGTCCACCATTTTTGATAATCCTCTTCAAAACTTGTCTGATCATCATCAAATTTGACTTAAACCTGTTCAACCTGGATAGTTAAGTGTGTATGGAGTGTTCTGTTGTTGTGTTTTAATTTGAACCTCATGCTGAATCAAGCAGTAGGCAGATAAATCCCCTAAAAACATTCAAGCCTCTCAGCTCTGATGACTCATAGGGTCTTTCTGGGGAGGCTAATTATGGTTAAAATCCTGGTTCAGGTAATATTAATGCTTTTGTCATTTTAAAAAGTGACTTTTTACCTCATTTATCATGGTTATGTCATGAAGAATCTGCCAATTAAATAAAGTTGTGTTGAACGTGTGAATGAAGGAGCCATTTCAATCCATTCTCAGAAAGTACACAGGTACACAGTGTATACTAGAGTTAGTCAGTTTACATGTAAGTCCAATCTCATAGTGGCGCTTTCTGTTACTGAGAGAAACTATACGGGCATGATGAGCACTAAACCATTAGGATCAAAGCTCCCCAGAAAGACCAAACTACCATTGCTTTTGCTACTTAACACTATAGTGTATTTCATGTTTAGGCCAAAACTCCAATAAGCAAAAGTTGCTTCCGTCCTCTCGTAGTATAATGGTTAGTGTCACAGTCTCTGGTGTAGCACTTCCTTGGTTCAAATCTAAGTTTTAGCTTTTGTTTCTTAGGTAGAGGTTAACGCATAGCAAAGCGAAAAGTGCTGTAAAACACTCTGTTAGCATGAGATCCAGTAGCTCAGTTGGATGAGTGTCTACCTCTGGATTGAGAGGTTGCTGGTTCAAACCCCAGGCAGGTCTCTGGGATATGAGTGTGGAACACTGCAGAGCCAGTTGTGTGGAAGGATCGGAGTGATGGATGGTATCAGAGGGTGTGTCCTGAAATGCACTGAGTTGCTTGGATGGTTGTGAATGGCTGAAGGTATCTAAGGGTGTGACCTGAATCACACTGAGATGGTGGATGGTATCGAATGGTGTGACTATAAACTGACTGAGTTGGATGGAAGGTTGAAAGTGTCCTGGTCAAGCATGAGGTGATACCCCCTCCCCTGGATCATGAAGAGAGAGTTTTGACTTGGTTTTGCATATTGACAAATTTAAGTTAAAAGTCTCTCCACTACAACTTTTTATCTGTTGTTAGGAGCCTGCTATCCTCACCACCACATCTCTGAGCCTTCTTTTATCATCCCAAGTCACTCCATCTGTCATCACGTTTCCATCACATGCCTTTTACCGCCCCAGTTAGCTCATACATTTTGAGCATTGCCCATCGTCTGGGCAGGTTGGTTTCGAACCAACAACCTCCAAGTCTAGAGGCACGGCTTTCCCCACAAAGCCACACGCACCATCTTAACCAACTGTGCCATCTGGGCTGATACGTAGGCTGCTTTTTTGGGGGGGGTTATCTTTTGTTTTATACAACTATGCGCCAATAGATACATTACTGATAAAGAAATACAAATCCAAAAGCAAATTCCACACCAGAAGCAGGACTTGAACCCTGGCCTGCAGACTCAACATGGTTCACGGATTAAACCTCTGAGCTACCAGGGATGACAAATGCAGCCATTTTTAGGGGGTTTACCTTTTATTTTACCCCCACGTACTGCAGGATTTAACATAACGTGTTAACAGGACAAGACTCAAGCCTGAACCAAGCAACAGAACTAATAAGCCCTGTCTTTTCTTTATAACTTATAATTATGTTAATGCAACCTTTAATCACACTTTTTTACTGTGCCACAACAACTCATGTTTATAAGCTTCCTATCAAGTCCCTGTTCAGGCTCTGTCCCAAACTGTGATATCACATGTTAGATTTGTTTAGAAGGTAAGTATTTTGGTTTGTGTGGGTGTGTGTGTATAAGTGTATGATGATTACAAATTGAAACTTAAAGATTTGTCTTTATAAACATTCATATTTGTGTGCCTTTGGTGGTATTTATATACACACACACTGAAAAAGGACAATAAATATTTTGCAGGGTTTTCTTTTTTTTTTTAACACTTTAGACCTTTAATCTAAGACATTTAAACTCTGATCCTCAACTAGTTTGTGTGAATAAATGTTTAATCAGTCAATCTATCTATCTATCTATCTATCTATCTATCTATCTATCTATCTATCTATCTATCTATCTATCTATCTATCTATCTATCTATCTATAACAATGGCAGGATACACATTTCATTGACTCTGTACATGTACCTTGCACAATGACAATAAAGTTGACTCTAAACTAATCTACTTTAATTAGAAATAATAATGAATAAAAATATATAAGTAAATACATGGGTAATATTGAATATGCAGCTTTGTGTTATGACATTAAAAGTGTAAAAAAAAAAAAAAACAGCTCAATAAAAATCTGCTTTTGGAATCAGAAGGAGATCTGCATGACAGGCATGATGGTGTATCTTCACTCGTTAATAAAAAACATACGTGTTCGTATTGATTAAGCGATGCTGCATCCTATGTTTGCAAGTTTCAAAGGAAGGAGTCAGTCTTCTGCCAGTAACAGGATTGATTTTATGCAGTTTGCTATTCTCATTTTCGTCATATTTTACTTGGCACTTTCTTAAAATATAGGAGCTCGGGATCGATATGAGGTCTGATGGTGGGATAGGATGCTCTCTGGTTCTCATTCTAAGAGGAATTTTAACAGCCGCGTCTGTCTGCTCATTACCAGAGAGCCCACAATAATCCGAGGAAACCCGGCAAAATACAATGCTATAGTTCAGTTTGTGTGAAAGGTACACAGTGAAAGGATAAGACGCAGACTGTTATGAAGTGATCCTTTTTCATGAATTGTCGGCAGTGTTTCGAACATGTACAATAAAAATAATAAACATGAAAATGTTGTGTTTTTGTGCATTTTTCAATGTATCCCTAAAGCCAAAATAAAAGCTGTAAAGATTCTCAATAATGACAAGCTTCAGGCTTATTACCTTAAAGAGAAAAAAAACCCTTGAGGCAAGGACTGTAATTGTAACTGTAATGTTAACAATATTCAAAGATGCATTAATCCAAAAAAATAATAAAGTTGCTACATAATAAAGCAAGACATATTAGTTATACAGGGTATTGAATTTTAAATAGTATTTAGTGTTAGCACTATTCATCAAATCTTCATTCATCAGCATTTATCTTTACTGCCTGTGATAGAAGTCCTGAGACGTACTATAATCAAAAAGCTAAAACCCAATAAAGCTGCAGCTGTTCAATAAACCACTAGTGTAAATAAACTTTTCTGCTATATTTCCGCTATATATATTTTTTTCTTCTAAATATAAAATATATTGTACAGTACATATCACCAAACCCCTGTCTCACTGTTATCTAGGTGCTAAAAATAATTGGTCTGTATGAGACTGGGTAACTGTTAGTATGACCTGAAATAGAAAAGAGACACCTAGCAGAAAACAAATCATGTAAAAAAAAAAAAAAAAAATGGAAAGAAAGAAAGAAACTGCAGCATAAAGGGATGGACCCACTGTCCTCTCAAATTCGACCTTGCAACAGGAGGTAAAATTCCAGTATTAAAGAATACACTATAGGAACAAAAGAGTTTAAACCTGAGTATCGAAGCCATATGTCGTTCTTTGCAAAAACTTTTAGAACGTTTTTAGATGCGGTAGTATGAAATTTCTCCTTCACTTGAACTAGGACACCCAGACATTTTTCCAGCAATGCCCCTGTGCACCAAGGGAGCTTAATGGTTTACTTGTATGAGCACAAATCTCCACAAACACACTCCAAAGTCTAGTGAAACATCTTCCCAGGAGAGTGGAGATTATTAGAACAGCGAATAGGGACTAAACTTGGATTGGGATGTTAAAAAAATCTGAATCTTATGGCTAGGTGTCCATGTACATTATACGATGTATAGAACAAATGTATTCTTTTGTAATGTATACATAAAGGAATAAATGACTATGATATGTGCTAAATCTGAAGATTAAATGTAAATTAACTGATTTAAACGCCTCTTGCCTTGTATAAGGACACTAGTTAAACACTTATAAAGCTTTATCATAATGTATCGAATTTGTAAAAGTAAAGTGTAATCTTATTTGAAATGGAGATGATGTCTTATTCTGAAACATATTCTGAGGCATTAACTGGAGAGGAAATCTGCAAATTGTCAGCATCGTACTCAAAACGCACTTGAAGAAAGATTGAGCTTTCCTCGCCCCACTCTTTAAGCAATTGTGAAATGGGAAATGCGTGTTGCTGCAGTATACGACTCCTACGGATATTAACTTCTTCTATTTTGAAACTCAATTCAGACACCTCATTTCCAAAGAAGCTTGCTCATTCTGTCCATCTCACTGAAATTACTCATGACACATCTGAATGGTTTTCTCTCAGACTATTGTCGTGTAATGCATTTCAAGTAATGTGCATCACATCTGCCATTTCAACAGCTGATATGAACATTCAGATGTAAAGCTTGATTCCATGATCGGGTGCCATCTATATCATAGCTGATTTAATAATCGTAATTATATAAGTAAAAGTATTGGACATTTTGGCCACGGTTACTGACAGGCCCTGTTCAGAAGGCTAACTGACACTGATATACGCTACCTGACATAAACCTACACAGCCATAATTTTAATAAGTATCAACTGTCATAAAGGCTGCTTTTTCGCAAGTGACAGATTTTGGTGATGTTTGGTTTATGACACTTTTTGGGTGAAATGTAGCAACGTAGCACCTTATGACAACTGACTGAGTGACATAATGCTGATGATGTGACATTTGTAGCAGAACCTTTCAGACTGGGTATGACACCTATTTCAGTGGTTATGGCATCTCGTTTGCATGTCACATACATACAGTGCAATAATTTAAAAAAATAAATAAAAAGAGTGAAAAAACTGCCATGAGGGGAGTAGGTAGGTGTCATGTAGCATTTCAAACTTAGGTCAAGAATACTTTTTAACAATTTGCGTTTATGTTGTAAACAATAAACGTATACAGTTAATATAAAAAAGTTAAAATACAAGTTAAACACGATCTATATACACAACACGCATGTTTTGCCTGCTGTGCAATAACCCTTTGAATGAATATGTAATCCTATACAAAATCTCACGCTACACATCACTAAAACATGAGACATGAGTTTCCATGCGTCCTCCACAACAGGATAGGAAATACACTTAAATCTAACATTAACTACATTTCCTGTAGATGAAGAAAGTTTTGTCTGTAAAAGTTGAACGTCTTTACAGTCTTTTCAGTGACATTTTTCAGTGCTAAGTGAAGGCCACTTTTGAAGGACTACCCAATGCTACCCATGGATGAAAAATGATTCATATTTATTAATAATTAATATTTCTTAATTAAACTATTAATGATACATTTATTGAGTTTTAGTATGATTTTATTTAATATAACAATATAATTGGAGATCTAATTGTGATGTGGGTTGTTATATAATACTGGCAGTTCTCCATTGATGTACTTTTTGTTAGCTGATATGTGAAATACTATAGAGCTCAGTTTTAAACTTAAATTTCAAGGAATTTAAAGATAATAATAAAGGGATTTTATCGAATATTAAACAATTACAATAATTCTTCTGTCACTTTTCTCCACCCACTCCACCCTGCCTGCACTCTTTTCTTCACTTCTCTAACACACTCTCCATTACTTTGCACTGTTGATCCCAGGTACCTGAACTCCTCCACCTTCTCCACCTCTTCTCCCTGCAACCGCACCACTCCACTGCCCCCCTCTCATTTACGCACATGTACTCTGTCTTACTCCTACTGACTTTCATTCCCCTTCTCTCCAGCGCATATCTCCACCTCTCCAGGCTCTTCTCCACCTGCTCCATACTCTGACCACAAATCACAATATCATCCGCAAACATCACAGTCCAGGGAGACTCCTGTCTGACCTCGTCCGTCAACCTGTCTATCACCACTGCAAACAGGAAAGGGCTTAGGGCCGATCCTTGATGCAGTCCAACCTTCACCTTGAACCAGTCTGTCGTTACTACTGCACACTTCACTGCTGTCACACTGTCCTCATACATGTCCTGCACTACCCTCTGACACACCTGACTTCCTCATACAATAATAAACAATTACAATAATAATAATAATAATAATAATAATAATAATAATAATAATAATGTACCCGGTATACAATACAAAAAGGACACCACTTTCCCACCCACATGTAGTTGTTTTCCAAACTGTTACACAAAGTTAGTGGCACACAATTGTATAGTTGTATAGTGGGTGGTAGCATTAGAAATATTCTCTTCACTTGAACTAGGAGACCCAAACCTTTTCCAGTATGATAATGCCCCTGTGCATAAAGCCAGCTCTATGAAGATTTATTTACTAAACCCCTTCAGAATAAATTTGAACCCAGACTGCACATCAGGTCTTCTCACCCTACATCTCAACACCTTTGTGGCTCCAGAAGCACACTCCTATTAGAACATCTTCCCAGAAGAGTGGAGGTCATTATAAGAGCAAATTAAGGACTAAATGTGGAATGGGATTTTCAAAAAGCACATACAAATCTTATGGTCAGGTGTCCAGAAACCTTTGGCCATATAGTGTATATATTTTTTTGCACAAATACATTTTTACTATAGAACTAGCGTATTTTTATATTTTAATACATTGTGAAGAGAATTGCGGTTAGCATTTTACCTTTTTTGTGAAATATTGTTATTTTTTTCTTATTTATAGATAAAGTCTACAAAGGGTGCTCAAACAGAAAACTAAAAAACACATCACTAAATAGTTTTCAATCTGTTGTAAATCATGCCCTTAAAAAAAGTTTCCACATGAGTAGAACAGATTCGAAATATAATAACCTGTTCCACCGAGAGCCTCCGTCACCTTTCCCTAACCCTGTTCCCACTTTGAAAGCCGTAATGCTCCATAGGCAACTGGGTTGCTTTTTATATCTATATTCACACATGGATTTATAAGCTTCAAAAACAATTTTGGTCCTACAGACTATGCCACATTATAACCACATCATTAATGCTCTCTAAAGCACCATCGCCACATTCTCTATTCCAAAGAAGAGCTGGCTGTTAAGGACCTTGACCCTGATTTCGCACTCCAGATCTCTAAGCCTGTATTTATTAGATCGTATGAAGATTCAGTGCTGTGCAAGTCAGCCATTGTGACATAACTGACACTTAACAATATTGAGTTACTCCCCAAAATCTGCAGCTATGTGATTAAAAACTACATCAAGTGTCAAGGGACATGGATAGCATGAGCAGCGAATCGATTGAATGCCTGATCCTAATTACATTCAGGTCAAAAGATGGTAATTACTCTGATTAAATTACAACCTGATACAACGCCTGTGGCATGGTCTTTGAATTCGAATGATTTCAGAGCTGAATGAATGTATGTAATTGCAGCCCCTAATGTGCCATATTACACTAACAAATACATCCTGATTAAAATTAGGATTAAAATTCCCAAAGTTAGCCGTAGGTTTGTTCAATCAAAGGCAATTTTATTCAAAATGTATGAGGTAATTTGATCATTCATGAAGGGAATTTTATATCACAAGCCCTGTAGCTATGCCGGCTGAAATTGCTATTATTTAAAAAAAAAAATCAAGTCTACTAAGCATTAAGTTTAATTTTATATACATATTAATATGTAGATTAGCAAAAGAATGGAAGCAGGATGAAGTTTGGTCTTGGATCAATCAAGCCTAAAATTGAATGCTTATTCTTACTGTTAAAATCTCAGCAATAAAATACAATTTTAAAGCCCACATTTAATGCATGCTCTCGAACAAAAACCTCAAAAATGAATATGAAGATTTTATAGCAAACGTAGATTTCCTAACATGTTCCATTACTGCATGAACGAACTTTCCAAGAGTTCAACTACCATAATTTGTGGACTATAAAGCGCACCCAAATATAAGCCGCACCCACTGAATTTTACAAAGATTTTTATTTTGAACATAAATACGCCGCACCTGTATATAAGCCGCAGGTGTCTACACTGAAACTAATGAACTTTACACAGGCTTTAACGAAAGACAGTGTCTGTTACACGGCTTGTATCTAAACAGTAGCCTACCAAGAAAGTCCTTGTTCACTGTCTTCCTCCTTCCTTTCACAACAAGTTTGTCTTTTGGCATCGTCGTGTGTTTAAAAATCACCATCGGTGAAGCTTTTCTCCCGATGCCGTGCAGCTCAGAACACAGGTGAAGTGCGTTTTTTTCATGCCCGGTTGTTTTCAGCCTGACAAATGATTCGCATTTCCTGTTGACAGTCCGAGTGAGCGGCAGGTCAAACGTCAGAGGAACCTCATCCATATTTATGATGTGGTGAATTATAAATAAAATAAAGAATTTCATTGGTTCACCTGAACCCGTACAGCAATTTCATTGGTCTAATGTTATGGGGCTCAGTTTTTTGGCTTGAATCTTGTGAAACCGGGAAAAACCCAGGAAAAATCCATAAATTAGCCGCTTCATTGTTTAAGCCGCGGGGTTCAAAGCGTGGGAAAAAAGTAGCGGCTTATAGCGTTTTTTTTGCTTCATTGGTTAAGTGTTGAATAAGAAATGAGAAAGAATGAGAAAGAATATCACATGAGCACTAAGTGAAAATCCCTAGAATACTCATAACTCATAAACATCTTCTTGGATTATGTTATGAGAAAATATTGCCATAGTACCTTAAGTTAACACTAGTAACGATTCATTCATTCAGGCACCTACAGTGTGTTATATTCATGAGCTGTTTCATCACATAATTGTGTAAAAGCCTCTCCCCCTTTTTTTTTTACCTCCCTTTTCATGGTCACGTTGTACCTTCACAACAACACAGACACCCACCCACACTCCAGTGCAGTCGCTATGTGCTATTTTACATGCCATTTATCTCTTTTCTTCTCCCACAGGTTGCTCTTTTTAATCATCAAAACCATCTTACTGCCTTATAATTAATGCGCGGTCTAATTTTTGACAGATTAAAGGCAACAAGATTAGAAGCAGCCGAGAATGTCAGCAGAAGCAGAAAACAAAGCATAAATAGGGCTTTGGTTTGAGGCAGAAATCAGGGGTGAGGTTGTGTTTTTAGATATTAAATTAAAAAGAGCTCTAGCAAGAAACTTGAGGCTATAGCACACACAATCATGTTTTGGCATTTCAGGAAACAGTCAAGCATCATTAAAACACAATAAAAAGAGAGACTAAGTTTATGTGTAGCTTTAACACAAACACTTAACAGGAATTCAGAATTCTGAGCAATCGAATAAGAGAGATCAAGCGCAGAAGGAAAAAAAAGTGAACCACGGCAAGTTGTTAATACCTTAGTATGAACCTAGATCTGTTGTCAGAGATGACAAAACCATCATCATTAAGTAGCTACGTGTGCCTAGGAAAGAATGCATGGAGTAAAAAAAAAGGATGGACCTTGTCAAGGAGTACCGCAGGAAAAGGCGGGAGTACAATCTGCTTGCATGTGGATGCAGGTGCTTTGCCAGGCAGAGAAAAAGAAGGAAAATAGATGGCTCTGGTGGAAGAGAGCGAATCCATGCTGCTAAGGCATACACTTGATGAGCCTCAGCTGTATTGCCTGTGTGAGGGTGTCTTATATTGAAAGGCTGAAGCTGTGTGGAGCATCTAGTGGCTACTAAGAATAGGCTGGCTGGCAACCAGAAAGAAATGGCAAGAGACTAGGCAGATTTAAGATTAATGATATACAGAAGGGAACAGATGCAGCAAGAGGTGCAAGATGCAGTTCGAACATTCACAAATCATAGATGTGATCCAAGAAGAAACAGCAAGCACCACACACAACCTACATAGACCCATGTGGTAAAAACTGTCCCATCAGGCAGTCATTCTGAGAAAAGTTGAATTCAGAAGCTTGAATGTCCTTTAGCAACAACCCATGTGGGTTCACCAGGTAGCTCCATGAGGGTGAAGTGCAGTGGAGGTGTGGTCTGAGTAAGGGAGTATTGTTTGAAACTATTAGGTATCCTTAGTTGAGACCAAAATCTAGAGAAATGTTTAGTAATTCTGAACACCACCACTGTAGGCTTCAATTGATTTCAAGTAAAGTCAAAATGTTTACTTTTGAGATATTAGTCATGTTTGGAACATGAACACTTGAAAGAGCTAGCAATTATCATAAAGAAAACACCATGCACTGTCCTATAAACACTAAAACACAGGGGTACCAACACTCCAATTTACTCCTAAGGAGAATTTCGTGCAGGCTTTAGTGTTTACAGAAAACTGTTTGAGTTAAATGAACTGACAGCATGGTGTTGCAGTGATCATTTGATTTACTACTACATTGAATTCTACCAGGATTCATGAATCTAAATGAATTTTAATGAAATTTAAGGGCAAGCCAGGTTTCCCTTGAAGTCTAAAAGCAATCACCTGTGGTGCAAAGGCTTTGCAGGACAGTGGGGCATAGCTTTCGCGAGGCATACTCTGCACTCGGCATCACTGGAGAAGAGGGGAGAAGAGCTATCTAAAGCAACACTGAGGCAGCAAAGAAAGAGTTTGATGCCACGGGTTGTAGAGAGCGGCTCCATGGGAGCTGCTAAGGCACAAACTGAGGCTTGATCAACCTCAGCTGGGTCGCTAAAACAAGATGTCATACCTTGAAGCAAAAGGGCTACAACAGCAGAAAGCTACCATGGCCTCATTTCTTTTGGAATAATCTTACAATATGTCTGAAATTCATTTGGATCTATTCATTTAACTCTGACATTTAGCATTCAGAGAAGAACAGCACAATTCTTTCACCAAAGAAGTTCCCGAATCTTTGCGAAAATCTGCTGCACAATACAGTCTAACACCTCCACACTCTCTGAGGAGAACATGAAACACTCGTTTCTGTTAAGTCCGATACCAGTCTGAAGACTTCTGTTGCCTCCCATAGCATATAGGTGAGAGAACAATATAAATGCAGCAGTTTGTGCTTTCACAGGGCTCCTGGTGAGAAACACTGAGCTCCGTGCTTCACGCACACTGTTTTCCCTTCAGATCTCTTTGATGCACAGCTAGACTGAGAATAATTTAGCCTGTTTTCAGTGTGTTGGTCTGTGGAGTAAATAATTAGTACTGCGCATTAATCAGTGGCAAACACTGTAGCCACAAACACATAAACTCACAGAACACAGAGATCCAGAGGTTCAATAAAACCACCTACATTATGAATTTTGCCCCTATTCCACCAAGATGGATACCGAAGATCAGAGTGTAGACTTTTAGCATTAATTCAACAGTTTTTACAGATGACATAGCACCTATATTTCCACAGGCTTAAATGTAATTAGATACTTGACTGATAAGCAGTTTAATGGCCAGGTGTGGCCTGTTTCCTTTTTATTTCATGATAAATTAGGGAGGCAAAACGGTCTGGAGTTGATTGCAAGTGTTAAATTTGCATTTGGTCGCTCTTCAAGGGGACTCTCATTATGCGGTCCAAAGAGGTCGATGAAAGTAAATAAGGCCATGATTCAGCTGAATAAAACGAAATCAGAGAAATTCCAGAAACTTTAGGAGTCGCCAAATCATCTATTTATTACATTCTTGAAAAGCTGTGAAGTACTGGTAACTTAAGCGAAACCAAAAGCCTGGAAGACCACAAAAGACCAGCATGATTGCAGATTTGTTTAAGAAAAAAACACTTTACAACATTAAGCCAAGTCAAGAACACTCTCAAGGAAGTAGACATATCATTGTCAGTCTGCAATCAAGAGACGCCTTCAAAAATGTTAACCATTTATGAACAATAAACAAACCACTAGCAACATTTAAAGAACATAAAGGGCAGACTTTTCAAAAAGCTTCTTAAATAAAAAGCCTGCCAAGTTCTGAAACAAGAACAAGAATCTTGTCTGTCCAAGATTCTTTGTACAGAGAGAACCAACATTAATTGAGAATTATAAGAAAAGTAAGAGAAGAAAAGGATAA
The DNA here is from genome assembly GCF_014805685.1 of Silurus meridionalis. Taxonomy (NCBI): domain Eukaryota; kingdom Metazoa; phylum Chordata; class Actinopteri; order Siluriformes; family Siluridae; genus Silurus; species Silurus meridionalis. The sequence goes on from NC_060902.1 coordinate 12,980,413, forward strand.
GATCATGATCTGAAAACATACCACATAGCCTGTCAAATATAGAGGCATTAGAATGTATGGCTTTTAGTGGAACTGGGTCACTGGTGTTTTTAATAGAGGTATTAAAAAAAAATTATTTTTATATTTATAATTAAGTGAATATGTTATTAATAAATTAATTTTAAGCGTGAAAATTTATTTCAATTTCATTTCACTTTATTTAAAATGCAGATTAAGAAACTGTGTCAATGTCCAAATACAAAAGGACCTTTTGACCAAAACATCATTCAAGGATCCATGAATTATAAATATAAATCATTTGTATTAGGTACCTTTGGTTTGTTTGTAATTTGAATTGAATTTCTCACTGAACATAATCAGCAATCAACAAAACAACTCAGGCTTAAAATGTACTTGTAAATCTCATTTCAAGTACATTCAGTTTTGCCAAGTATACCTAAAAGTCTAAATAATTACCTGAGCATGGAGAACACTGAACTGCAGAATGATTCGGTAATTAGAGAAACTCCTCACACCATTTTCAGACTATGTTGCTATGTTCTCCTCTGCCACACCGAGAGTTTAAAACACACAAGTGTTACATTTAAACGCGATACATTCTCCATATGCAAACCTGTTTTAATGAATACCACTGTTTTCTGTTTTAACATGTATGGGGGTCATACTATATGTATTAAATTCTTTTTTTTTTTTTTTTTGGATTTAACTTATAATTATATAATTTCCATCCTTACTCACTCATTATCACCTCTGCATCATTAACTGTGCAGTCCAGACACTGCATTAGCTCTAATTTTAAAAGCAGCATTCACAGACGTGCCATGTCTCGTTTTTTCGCAATTATTCAAATAAACCCCCGGAATAATAGATTTTTACATTTCTGATACTCATTTCTAAAATTTCTGGCTATGTAGTCACATCCTGGTTGGTGTCACATTTGTAAAGGTTATTAAGCATCCAAAAAATCCTGGGTCAGGCTCAGTATGATTTTGGTATTCTAGAAAACATATTTGACAGATCATTTGAAAAACACAGAAATTTGCCAAGAGTTGTGTTAATTTACTCCTTACAAATATCAACAAATAAGACCAACAGCAGCATATTACTATTCCAGATAAGGACAATCTGGTGACTTCACTTAACATGGGTTGACAGGGCAAATTGTGCTTCAGAGCAAATTATGCTTCCTTAACAAGTCCCATCAGCTCACAATAAGCATCCGATACAGTTATTGTAATGATTCTATAGATCAGACATGTCAAACTCAAGGCCCCAGAGTTATTTACGCCCACGGATCCATTATATGTGGCCCGTGAGGTAATATCATATTTCTATTTTAACTGGCAAAGTTTGACTCTGTGGGTGTTGCACAGTTTCCATGCTTCATCCCAGATACAATACCACATCTCTGCCTACAGGCTGTTCGAAAACTGTATGTTTGGAAGTACAAACTGTGTGAGCAACTTTTCTCTGTTATGAAGATGAACAATAGCATACTGAGGAGTCTTCTCACTGATACACACCTTCACTCTATTCTGATAGTTGCCACAAAACATACCCCAAACATTAATGAACCGACAGCCAAGAAAAGATGCGAATGCTTTTACTTACTGTTTTATTGTTGCATTTAATTCTGAATCCTGTATGTCTTGTTGTTCATTAAATCTTGACCACATTTGGCGCTCTAGTATTTCATTTTGGCCCCCTCTATGAGCACCCTTGCTATAGATGACATGCTGGGACAAGAATTGTAGATCTAATGGGGTTTTATTGTGCTCTTTTAAGGACATTTATATATTTTTTCAACTGGAGAATGAATTATTATGCAGGATTCATTTTTTTACTGACTCACCCTCCATTAGTAATTTATTTTCTTTTCTCTTTTTTGTCTATTAAAAGTTAATAATCATCTGACTCCCAGTAGCACAGGTTTCATTTCACCCTTAGTGGGGCGCATACTGCTCACAGCACACAACCCGTCATATGATTAAAATTGTATGGGATTTTTTTTACCAATGCCGTTGTTTTGCACAGTCACTATTTCATAAATGATGGATGTAAAATTCATAATGTCAAATATTCGTACAATTTCTAATATTGCTTTAAATTGCAGTCATTATATTTAAGACATGTTTTACTCCCCATCTAATCACAGCTATTATATACAATCTGAATATTGCTGGAATTGGGATATTTATTAACATAATCATTGCAGTGGATAAGGTATCCAGGGGTTTTTTGTCTATTGTATGGTAAAGCAGAGTTCTTGTGTAGTCGGTGCTTTCAACAGTCATCTTGGCAACACTGCTGAGCAGTTATTTCTAGTGCTACAGAAGCATGCACTCGGCATACATTAATTCAGAACACCAATAGGACACAAATCGGAAATCATAAATATAATCTGGAAAAAAAAGATCTAGGGTGAATAATTTGTCATATTTGGCTTCAACAACATGAGTTATTTCTCTTGTTACAAAACATAGAAACATGCATCCAAAAAGCTTGAAAGCATAAACCTTTTTATAGGTTATTTCATTGGTAATTTATCTGACAAGTGATCAGTAGAATATTACTTCCTACATAAATAGTGCAAAGCATAATAGCTTCTAGACCCTATCTAATTGTCAGGGATCCACCAGCCACACCTTCACTTATCACCCAAGCCACTCTCCCACTTACTAATCAGCTACACCTGGCCCTCATCAGCTCCCATGCTATATAACCTCCGTCCCTCCACCAGCTCATTGTCCGTTCTACAGCTTAGGCGATAGAACACTGTCGGACTTCTTTGCATTGTTTATTTGTTTTGCTTCTGCCTGATCACCGCTCTTACCTGGTTTAGCAAACCTGGGGTTTCCTTATTTTTGTGCTTTTCTCATTAAAAGCCTTGTGGAATCTACTGCTTCCGCACGCTCTTTGCCTGACAGAAGAACGGACCTTTCACAAACGGAGGGGCACCTAACACGGAAGAAAAGAAACCGCGTTACCTCAGCATGGAGGACCAGCTCGCTGCCGCGTCCGGGTCAGCGGAGGACCAGCCCGTTGCCACGTCCGAGTTTGTGAGGGAGCTCACCGCCGAGAGGCTTTCCGCCGGAAGCCGCGCACCAAACCCTCCGTCATCTGGCAGCCCGATGGCTCTCCCAGCGTCTTTTCCGGAAACGCGCGGAATGTCAGGGATTCCTGCTCCAGGCGGCCGTCTACATCGAGATGCGACCACAATGTTTTCCTAGCGAACGAGCAAAGGTCGCGTTTCTGATTTCGCTGCTCACCGGAAGAGCGCTAGCGTGGGCAAGAGCGCTCTGAGCGCAGCGAGCCCGCCCTGACGCCATACGCCGCTCACGAGTCATTTCGCCGAGGTATTTAGCACCGCCCGGGATACCTCAACCGCTGATCAGCTGCTCAATCTCCACCAGGGGACAGACAGCGTTTGAGTTACAGCCTCCGCTTCCGCACTCTGGCGGCATCTGCTGGTTGGGATGAGAAAGCGCTGTTGGCTGTATACCGCAGAGGCCTAAATCAGGAGCTCAGGCTGGCGATGGCCACTTATGATGACTCTCTGGGGCTTGAGGCTTTTATTCAGAGATCCATCCGAGTCTCTCAACACCTGGCAGCCTGCAAATCCCGAGGTCGAACCAGCACAGGCTATGGCAGTACCAACAACTCCAGAACCAGAACCCATGCAACTCGGGTCACAGCGGCTGTCTCGGCAAGAAAGGGAGCGCCGTGGGCGGCTGGAGCTTGCCTCTACTGTGGAGAGAGAGGACATCGCGTGGCCCAATGCCCAGTGAGGCCTCCTCGTCGGACGGTGAGTACGGTCACCCTTTCTTCTGACATTACTCACCTGTTCACGCCAGGGTCACCTTAGTAACCCCTGCTCTCTCTCTATCGGCTTCTGCCCTAGTCGACTCAGGATCCGCTGGGAACTTCATCTCCCAGGCGTGTCTAGAACGCCCAGCTACGCCGGCAGAGGGATCCCAGGAACTGGCCGTCCAGACCATCCAGGGACGACCATTAGGGAAGGGCAAGGTGAAGTACTGTGCTCCACCTATTGTCCTCCAAGTCGGAGTGCTACACCAAGAAGAGATTCAACTGCTCGTACTGGAGGATTCGACAGTGGACGTGATCCTGGGTCGCCCCTGGTTAGCCAAGCACTCCCCACTTGTTCCTGGGACCCGTGCGACATCCTGAGTGGAGCCCGCCTGCCGGCATAAGTGCTTACTTCCACTCCCAACTCCTCCGGACCGCCTTAACCCTGGCAGCTACTCAAGTGGAAGGAGCTCCCAACCCGCTCAGGTAGAGATCCCGCATGAATACCGGGCCTTTTCTGACGCCTTTAGTGAGGAGGCCGCCACTCAGTTACCCCCACACCGGCCGTGGACTGTGCCATTGATCTAAAGCCGGGGGCTAAGCTACCAAAGGGGCGGGTCTACCCCTTGTCAGCCCCGGAACACCAAGCCATGGAGGGCTACATCCAACAGGCCCTCCGACAGGGCTTCATCACCCAGTCTTCCTCCCCGGCGGCCTCTAGCTTCTTCTTCGTGGCTAAGAAGGACGGGGGTCTGCGCCCTTGTATCGACTACAGGGGCCTAAATGCACAGATCGCCCGCCCATACCCGCCTCCCCTGGTCCCAGCGGCCTTGGAAGAACTACGTGAGGCTCGCGTCTTTACCAAGCTGGACCTCCGAAGCGCGTACAACCTGGTGCGCATCCGCAAAGGGGACGAGTGGAAGACGGCGTTCATTACTCCCTCTGGTCATTATGAGTATCGGGTCATGCCGTATGGCCTTTCCATTGCTCCGCGGTCTTTCAGAACTGTATGAACGAGGTTTTCCGTCCCTTCCTCCATCGGTTTGTAATTGTTTACATCGACGACATCCTGATCTACTCCAGGACGCTGCAAGAACACCACAAGCACGTCACCCAGGTCCTAGACCGCTGCGAGAACACCGACTGTTTCTCAACCTTCCCAAGTGTGAATTCCATCGCCGGAGATACAGTTCCTGGGTTACAACATCAACGCAGCAGGCATCAGGATGGATGAAAGGAAGGTGATGGCCGTACGGGATTGGCCCGTTCCCACCTCAATCAAGGAACTCCAGAGGTTTCTTGGCTTCGCCAACTTCTACCGCCGGTTCATTGGAGGTTTCAGCCTGGTTTCCGCCTCACTCACGTCTCTCCTGCGAGGAAAAGCCAAGACTCTCTCCTGGACCCCGGATGCACAAAGGGCCTTCGAGGAGCTACGCACGAGGTTCTGTACCGCCCGCTTCTCCATCATCCTGACCCCAGCTCCCGCTTGTTGTCGAGGTGGACGATCTTCCACGGGCGAGGGGCCACCCTCTCCCAGCATTCAGGGAATCCCCCTCGACTCCATCCCTGCGCCTACTTCTCAAAAAAGCTGTCTCCAGCGGAACAGAATTACGACATCGGCAACCGGGAACTCCTAGCCATCAAACTAGCCCTGGAGGAGTGGAGACACTGGCTGGAGGGGGCTGTCCATCCTTTTATAGTCATCACGGATCACAAGAACCTTCAGTACCTCCGTGAGGCCAAGCGCCAAATCCTCGCCAGGCACGGTGGGCTCTCTTTACCCGGTTCAATTTCAGCATCACCTATCGGCCAGGATCAAAGAACGGCAAGGCCGATGCTCTCCAGGGTGTATGGACCTGAGGAACCCACCGAGCCTGGGCCTATCTTGCCTCCGACGATCATTCTGAGCCCGATCATATGGGAGCTAGACGAGAACATCCGCAGGGCCACACGAGGAGAACAGACGCCCCCTGGTTGTCCCGAGGACCGGACCTTTGTTCCTCCAGAGTGTCGACAGGCCTTACTTAGAGCAGTCCACGAAGTCCCCGGTTCAGGGCACCCAGGCAGGAGGCAGACCCTGCGCCTGGTTCAGGGACGATACTGGTGGCCAGGTATGAGCAACACAGTGGCCGAGTTTGTCCGAGGCTGCAACATCTGTGCCATCTCAAAAACTCCCCGACATCTACCAATGGGCAAACTCGTCCCCCTGCCTACTCCACAAAGGCCATGGTCTCATATCGGCATAGACTTTGTCACAGACCTGCCACGGTCGGAGGGTTTCACCTGCGCTCGTGGTCGCTGACCGTTCTCCAAGGCCTGCCGCTTTGTCCCTCTCCGAGGCCTCCCACAGCTCTGGAAACCGCGGAGGCGCTCTTCCATCACGCCTTCCGCAACCACGGCCTCCCTGAGGAGATAGTGTCTGACCGGGCTCTCAGTTCACCTCACATGTCTGGAGGGCGATACATTCTCCATATGCAAACCTGTTTTAATGAATACCACTGTTTTCTGTTTTAACATGTATGGGGTCATACTATATGTATTAAATTCTTTTTTTTTTTTTTTGGATTTAACTTATAATTATATAATTTCCATCCTTACTCACTCATTATCACCTCTGCATCATTAACTGTGCAGTCCAGACACTGCATTAGCTCTAATTTTAAAAGCAGCATTCACAGACGTGCCATGTCTCGTTTTTCGCAATTATTCAAATAAACCCCGGAATAATAGATTTTACATTTCTGATACTCATTTCTAAAATTTCTGGCTATGTAGTCACATCCTGGTTGGTGTCACATTTGTAAAGGTTATTAAGCATCCAAAAAATCCTGGGTCAGGCTCAGTATGATTTTGGTATTCTAGAAAACATATTTGACAGATCATTTGAAAAACACAGAAATTTGCCAAGAGTTGTGTTAATTTACTCCTTACAAATATCAACAAATAAGACCAACAGCAGCATATTACTATTCCAGATAAGGACAATCTGGTGACTTCACTTAACATGGGTTGACAGGGCAAATTGTGCTTCAGAGCAAATTATGCTTCCTTAACAAGTCCCATCAGCTCACAATAAGCATCCGATACAGTTATTGTAATGATTCTATAGATCAGACATGTCAAACTCAAGGCCCCAGAGCTACTTACGGCCCACGGATCCATTATATGTGGCCCGTGAGGTAATATCATATTTCTATTTTAACTGGCAAAGTTTGACTCTGTGGGTGTTGCACAGTTTCCATGCTTCATCCCAGATACAATACCACATCTCTGCCTACAGGCTGTTCAAAACTGTATGTTTGGAAGTACAAACTGTGTGAGCAACTTTTCTCTGTTATGAAGATGAACAATAGCATACTGAGGAGTCTTCTCACTGATACACACCTTCACTCTATTCTGATAGTTGCCACAAAACATACCCCAAACATTAATGAACCGACAGCCAAGAAAAGATGCGAATGCTTTTACTTACTGTTTTATTGTTGCATTTAATTCTGAATCCTGTATGTCTTGTTGTTCATTAAATCTTGACCACATTTGGCGCTCTAGTATTTCATTTTGGCCCCCTCTATGAGCACCCTTGCTATAGATGACATGCTGGGACAAGAATTGTAGATCTAATGGGGTTTTATTGTGCTCTTTTAAGGACATTTATATATTTTTTCAACTGGAGAATGAATTATTATGCAGGATTCATTTTTTTACTGACTCACCCTCCATTAGTAATTTATTTTCTTTTCTCTTTTTTGTCTATTAAAAGTTAATAATCATCTGACTCCCAGTAGCACAGGTTTCATTTCACCCTTAGTGGGGCGCATACTGCTCACAGCACACAACCCGTCATATGATTAAAATTGTATGGGATTTTTTTTTTACCAATGCCGTTGTTTTTGCACAGTCACTATTTCATAAATGATGGATGTAAAATTCATAATGTCAAATATTCGTACAATTTCTAATATTGCTTTAAATTGCAGTCATTATATTTAAGACATGTTTTACTCCCCATCTAATCACAGCTATTATATACAATCTGAATATTGCTGGAATTGGGATATTTATTAACATAATCATTGCAGTGGATAAGGTATCCAGGGGTTTTTTGTCTATTGTATGGTAAAGCAGAGTTCTTGTGTAGTCGGTGCTTTCAACAGTCATCTTGGCAACACTGCTGAGCAGTTATTTCTAGTGCTACAGAAGCATGCACTCGGCATACATTAATTCAGAACACCAATAGGACACAAATCGGAAATCATAAATATAATCTGGAAAAAAAAGATCTAGGGTGAATAATTTGTCATATTTGGCTTCAACAACATGAGTTATTTCTCTTGTTACAAAACATAGAAACATGCATCCAAAAAGCTTGAAAGCATAAACCTTTTTATAGGTTATTTCATTGGTAATTTATCTGACAAGTGATCAGTAGAATATTACTTCCTACATAAATAGTGCAAAGCATAATAGCTTCTAGACCCTATCTAATGAAACTAATGGTCAATTAGAGGACTTGTAGGATTGGCCTATGTAGATAACACGTGTAATTTTGCTAATAAGGACTGCCTGTTTTTTTTTTTCAATTATACTTCATAGATATTTGTCTTAATAGGGGTGTAAGACATAGTAATGTATTAGCCAGAGTGCTACCATAGCATAACAGATTATATGTTACTAGAAATCTTATGTGCAGCTGTTCTGTATTCAGACATGCATATATGTACCTAATAAACAGCAATCCATATAACTGATGATAATAATCATATCATGTGTGCTTCTTCTTTTGGTCATAACCTTTCAGGATTTAGTTCCTTATTATAAGAATTTGATTGGTGTATTTTTTTTTTTAAATATGCATTTTGGGGAAAAGTGCCTAGGAAAAAGCCACTTGAATAAAAGAGCAAAAAGATACAAAAATCCTACACAGACATTATGTTTTTTTATGTCTGTCAAGCAGACAGCTGAGTTCTTCCACGTGTACGGTTTAATTATTATCATTAGAGAATTGGCATTTGGCAACAATGAGTCAGAAACTTTGAAACTGTTGCTGATCTTCCAACTCTGATGTTTATTGTGTGCTTCAAGAAACTTCAGATTGAGTTATTTACCAACAGAAATCCAGAAAGGTTTCACCCCGATCACATTTACGTGCTACATTCAAAGCTAAAAGTTCAGCTTGCTGTGTGAGAGGAAGGATAGAAGGTGTTTCGCAGCTGTTAGTGTTTTCAAGAAAGTCCATAATTAAGTTGAGGATCCAGCAGTTAAAGGAATCGATTCAACATCATTGAGGGGAATGTTCCGGAAAACAGGATAATCATCTCTTTCGTCTGGCACATCAGCCAAAATACGCATCATAGAAATGGAAGAGTTGTTCTTGGGTACTTTTGGAAACTATGCATTGAGGTGACAGTGGTCAAAAGCCCCACTAATAAGCTGTAAATGACAACCTATTGGGGCATAAACACTGAGATTAGGCATTGGACTGGGTGAATGCACCAAGATCTGGGATTTAAATGTCAAAACAGCAAAATAAGTTGCTTTTACTGTTTATTAACTACTACTGATAAACATCCACTTTGAAATGTAGTTACATCACTGACTGTAACCCATTCACCCTTTTTTATGAGAACAATAATTTTAAGGATATATAGAGTACACACAAAATTCAACAAATCTTGCCAAGCTTCATCACTACAAACATATGGATCCAGAATGGTTTAATTGCAGTCTTTAAGAGCAAATTTAATTGACTTTAGGCTAATTTAACACCCCAAACCATCAGAAGTTATTTAAAAACATAAGGGTAGGTACATGTCCTGTCAATCTCCCACTGAAGAACCTTTGGTCACCTGAAATCCTACGCATTACACTATTACAACTGAACCAGAAACACCACCAACACACAATATCAGCCCAAAATCATTTGAATGACTTTGTTGTCATCGTACTCACCCGAGGGTTTTCTCCAACCGACTTGCAGGTGAGCCGACAATCTCGCCCAGGGTGCAAAACATCTGCCCAAGAAAATCCTGGAGGAGCAGTGAGAGGGTGGAGAGAGAAATGGGAGAACAGGGTGGTGGAGATGTACATATACTGTACAGTAGATAAGATACAGGAGGACACCGAGATTTCCCCATTGCCCCACAGCTTTCCACTCTAACTACGGTAATTAAAAAAAAGGCTTGAGACGTACGTTGAACTCTGAGGGCTTCCGGGAAGGAGTGCAGGCAGCCATGTTAACAACAGAGCACAGCATGTAACAGAAAACATAAGACACAAACAAAACGGTAGCCACACCAAGGCCAAGAAGACACCATTACTGTACAACAGATGAATTTCAAATCAGGACAGTGGAAATGAGGTGCTATAGGTGGAAAGCTAGGTGACAACCAAGCATGCATCCATCAAGGGTGGAACGGAGGGAACGTGAAGGGAAATATGCAAGTCAAAATGTATCCAAATATAGACTACGCTCATCTACGATGGCTCGATTGATTACTTTTTGCTTCCACTAGTGTCTAACCAAAATTCATCTGAATTATAAACATAACGCTAAACTGTTTATAAGTGTCTATATAAATTATAGAAGGCTTGTGGATTCAAAAAGCATCAATAAGATGCATATGTGTAGATAACATCGTTAAGGACAGTACAGGAAGAAGGTGTTTTTTATTGAGAAATATTGATATGAAATAATCTTAAATGGTATTTTTTTATGTGAAATGATAATCAACATTATATTTGGATACTTAAGATTTATTTTGATTTGCATTTTTAACGCTTCATTTCACGTCTCCGCAAGTTCGGATCAGCAGTACTCACATGCTTCGAGAGGTCTGGACTTTTCGAGTCAACATCATACCTGAAATATAATATATATATATAATAAATAATACAGGGACCTGTTTAAATCATTACATTGTAATATGTGTTTTGCTCACACTGTTTTGTGAATAGTGTTTATCTTCTTTTTTTTATAGTACTTATCGAATCTCATTTGAAATATTATTGAATATGAAAAGAAGCATGGAACATTAATTTAGATAGTTTTAAATATTTGAATTGATTTGTTTCACCTCTGGATGAATTTACAATGATGTATTTTTTCTTACACAAAGACATCTGGCAGTGGGCCATAAAAAGAGACCACTATCAGTTTATTAAGGATAAGTATAAAAGGAGCGTTTAATAGGATTTCAGAGGCTTTTTAAACTCTTTTCAATGGACCTGGTGCATTTGGAGTAAAAAAAACCCAGCATACTCTGATTAACCCCTGTAAACATTAAGGTTAGCATTTTCCCTTTACATGTCAAGCTGTTAAAAGCAATGCAGTGACATTTTGTTCAAAATGTTGAATCAAATGAGTCAAATCTTGAAGTAAATTGATATAGTACATGGATAATACATTATAAAGCAGGCTCAGGAACAAATAAATTGAAGTTTGAAACTGAAGATCACGGTGCAAAAGAATTTCTTAACAAAAAATAATTGTACAAAAACTCACAAGTCAAATCGAAGGCTCTGTTTTTCTTCGAAGAAGTAGTCAAGGATGAACTTTCTGACAAAGTCCGGATTTAGAGTGTTGTCAATCACCTCAGTTCTGCCAAACTGGAGAATGAATTGAGGGCAGCAGGGTGATCAGGGTGAGGGAAACAGACAAGAAAGAAGAGAGAAAATGAGAGAGGCAGAGGTTATGATGGATGTGGAGAGAAAGCAGAGAAAACGAGAAAAACACAAACGTGAGATACTGGAGAGCAAAGTGTTAATCACAGGAAATGCTTTCTTTTCTACAATAACAAGGAGGAGTATAACCCCCTTTTTTTCCCCTTTTTCCCCCAATCTCTTCTTCCTGTGAAACTAAAGCTTGATTTGCTGAAGCAAGATTGGCCAGAGGCAGATCACAGCGCATGTGTGCCAGGGCTAATTACAGCTATGGGCCCACTCATTGAGCTCAAGAGCACAGGAGATTGGTGACAATTACACCTGCTTAATTAAGGGGCTTTTCAGCCAATACTGCCCTAAATTCCAGCAGAAAGCAGCATGGAGCATGCTACGCCATTATTTTGCCACTCTTGTCTTGGCAAACCAGACAAAATAATTGGAAAAAACCCTCCCCCCAAAGATTATCACCAAACTCATTGAAAGGTACTTAAATCTGATCTTAGATACTGAATAACTAGATATGAACACTCCAATGGTTAGTGTTCATATGTTTTTAGTTTATTTGCATAAAGTATTTAGTGTGTTCTTGATTTAAAAAAATATATATATATATATATATATATATATATATATATATATATATATATATATATATAAAGCCTTTAATAAGTTATTAGTCATGTTTTCATTTGGTCTGATTACAAAGCTTAAATGAGATATTTGAATGCTACAGTGTCTTGATTTGGCACGTTTTTACGCTGGATGTCCTTCCTAACGCAACCCTCCCCATTTATCCGGGCTTGGGACCGGCACTAAGAGTGCACTGGCTTGTGCAACCCTAATGGCTGGGGTTGGTTCCCTGACCGTAAATCGAACCCGGGCCGCAGCGGTCTTCACATGTAAAACATCTCTAAAATACAACATAAAATCAAAACTTTTTAATATTGTGCTTTCAGGTTATAAGCGTCATCTGTTTGTAATCTTTCAATAACATGCAATAAAGTATCCTTTGTTAAATGGCAGATGGGAAGAATCTGTATAATAACCAATTTCATGCCATTTTCACCTTTTCCCTTTACTCAGAGATGCTTGCATGAATACGGAGACTTTGATTGCTAAAAATTGCCATTGACTCTTTATTTAGACAATTTAATTTATTATTCATTCGTTTTTAAATAATGCATTATTCTTTAAATGACTAACAAAAAATAAACAAAAACTGACCCATTCACACTACGTGGTTGAAAGCATGTGGACGCCTGGGCCTTTACACTTATATGTGCTTCTTCCCCAAACTGTAACTTACAATACGATATCTTTGTATGCTGTTACATTACAGTTTCCCTTTAAGCATAATAATGCCCCTGTGGACAAAGTGAGATAAAAAAAAAAACATGGATTGCCAGGTTTGGAGTTTCCGAAATCAGAGACCTGATTAGAGATGAATTGGAATTTAGACTGTACTCCAGACCTTCTCACTCAACATCATTGCCTGACCTTACTAATGCTCCTGAGGCTAAATGAACACAAATCCTCACAGCCAACATGCTCATTTTAAACCATGTAGATCTGACTGAATGTTTAGATCAGAAGTGATATATTATAGCTAAAAAATTAAGAAAAACTAATTTTAGATTTTAGTTGTTATGTCAAAAGATTCACACCTTTATACAATTTTTAAAACCAACATGTTGTTCAGGACTTCAATAAGTAAAACAAATTAAACAAATGTATGTCATAAAATCAATGTTATATAAACAGGATAAAAAGTTACCAAGCTGTATAGTCAGCTTTCATGAAGCTTCTAAAAAAGTATAAGTTAAGAAAAATCTTAATTTACTCAGGTACTATTTCAATTTGACATAAAATTGCTCAAATCTTTCAGTCTTTAATATGCCTATCGGAATAAGATTTTGATGTATGTGTACATTTATCTTAATTATCATTGCAGGTACAATTTAGCTCTATAAACACATCTATTAAATGCCAAATCCAGTCTTCCTTTCTTCCAAATTTTCTCTATATAACCCTATAGCAATGTCCTGTTTATATTTATATCTACCGTGTACTTAATCACATCGAATGTATTACGCTCCTTTAATAACAATTCAATCTTTGCTTCCATTTACCATGTGTGCCCTCTATGCCTCTGACTAAACACAGTTAAATGTGTTCACTTTTAAGTAAGGCTTTGTGGCCAGTATATAACCGTAATCATACAGTATGTCATTTTTTTGACGTACCACCGTGGGCAAAAGTGCACACAAAGTTGCTAGCGGTAATTAAATAATTTAATTTACACAGTTATATGTAGGCTCTCTGCTTCTTATTGGTGAAAAAAAAAAACTAATTAGAAAATAAACAGTACTGCTGTGGCAAAAACCACAGCATGTAGAACAAGACTCTCGCTCTCTGAGCTAAAACCTGCTCTATATTAAGGCTGCCTTTATTATACTGTAATTATTGGTACAGGCTTGTAATTGCATCTTCTAATTACTCACACAAACCTACAGACCTGGAGAAATAAAGGAGCTCAAGAAAGGTTTCTAAACTAAGATTTAAAGTATCGAGGGCATTTGTGTTGATATGAACTGCCAACGTTTCACAATTTATAATATTAACTTGGCCTATGCAGGAAGTAAAATTAATTTTTTTATGTCTGCAAACAATAAAAGAACAGTGTGTATGTGTGTGTGTGTGTGTGTGTGTGTGTGTGTGTGTGTGTGTGTGTGTGTGTGTGTGTGTGTCTGTCAAAAAAATCTAATCAAATTTGTCACATACACATACATAAAGAGTACGACATTGCAGTGAATTGCTTTGTGTGTGTGTGTGTGTGTGTGTGTGTGTGTAGAGAAAAAATTGCACATTGTCGAATAAAGGGGTTTCAGGTACATGAGCTCCACAGCGGCCGACGGAGACAAAGGTAAGTGAGTGAATTAGGAGTTGATTAGGTGCCCACACACTGTGGACTAATCTAATGAGAATCGGACGTGAAGCTGCTCATCTGAGAAGCCGCTACACAAACAAATCTTTCGCCAGAAAGCTAAGCCAAGTCAGTAACCACTCTGGGTGTCCAACAAATACACACATAAGCCAGAACACAAGGCAGTCATATGGACTGGAAGCAATGTTTCTGCTCCAGAGGCCACATGAGGTTTGTGAGCATCTACCAGCTGTCCATTAGAATCCGATTCCAAAGAAACAGAATGAAACTGGTAAAATAAATTATTCGCTTTTGCTAAGTAGGACAATGAGAGTGAGCCTAATACTAACATATACTGGGTCAAGTGAGGTTGAAATATTTGGATACCATAAAACATTCAAATAAGGTATTTATAATGCACAATACATGGATTGATCCATGGAGATGGAGTCTCTTCTCTGTCTCCCATCAAATGATTTCTCCCATTTTAATCGATGAAATGGCCTGGCAAAGCTATTTATGAAAATCCTGAGGTAAACAAAGTTCCATTAAAAAACTCAGTTCCATTAGAGAAAAGCTGGGCTCATATTTATATCCAGGTTTCTATTATAGTGGATATGATTAGCATTAGATTAACAAGACTTACATTTAAATGACATTAAGGGGAAAGACAAGACTCCCCTTCATTTTGATCTTTTGATATATTACAGACAATATTTGTTTGACTACATATTAGGTTTCTTTTACAGCATCTCTGACAGTAAATATGGATATAATTCAGATAACAGGTTTTATATTCATATGATATTAGTATATATATATATATATATATATATATATATATATATATATATATATATAGAGAGAGAGAGAGAGAGAGAGAGAGAGAGAGAGAGAGAGAGAGAGAGAGAGAGAGAGAGAGAGAGAGAGTCTGTTAATGTTACTGTTATAGAAAAATTACTGATTCCTTTCTAGCAACAGAACATCCCAAACTGTTTTATAAGCAATTATTTACATAAATATGGAAAACACCTGGACTATAATCGAATGAGTGAATTGTTGTAAACTCGGATCTGAATTCCACTCATATATACTGTCAGAGAGGCTCTAGAATAGTATCTAGAATTCAGAAGCACTGCTGTAAACCTCTGTAGTTTTATTTAACCCATAAAAGTATCAAACATCATGTCTGCTTCTATTCAAATTTTTCTAGAATTTTTTAAAGCCCAGCTTCAGACACTGTAAACTGCAACTATAAACAGCATCTACAGAAGAAGCAGCAGAACGGGGCGTCAAAAGAGTCTTCCAGCGATGTGTCTTTCTCGCATTTCTGTGCTTTAGAGTCTACAGACGCTAATCTAGCTGATGCAGCCACACGTTGGCACCTGACAAGTCAGGTACTGAAAGTACTGAACCATTATAACATGTAGCTGTCCACACTTTACACCTTGCTAGACTGTTCGAACAGGAAGTCGGTCTGTTGCTCAGGAATTGCACTGACAGTTGGCAGAGTTACATGGAAGACTTCAAGATATAAACGCTCTGTTGAGGAATATTGTTAGGGAATAAGGAACAATATGAAAAAGGTCACGATCATCAGATGAACGGCTTCCCTCTATTAAATACTGTATATGGCATTGACTAATAGTAGCAGTAATCACTTATTGCCTTTCAGGTGTGTGTGTGTGTGTGTGTGTGTGTGTGTGTGTGTGTGTGTGTGAGTGAGTCACTAAACTATAACTATTTATTTGCACAAGGCTGGAAAAACCAAAAACAATAATGCAGGCAAAATGTAATGCAAAGCTGCCTTTTGTATCATAATATTTTAATGAATGTAGAAGCTTAAATCTTTAGAAATGAGTGTAATTCTCTAAGCTATGATGAGCAGCAGTAGAAATGATGACAAACAGCTCATTAAGTCAACAGTTTTCTGCTGCGATGGATTCATTTCCTTAATGAAATCTCCTCTAAGTTACATTGAATACCAGCATAGGAAAAAAAGACACCTAAATCAAACGTGCACACACACACACACACACACACACACACACACACACACACACACCCACACACACACGCACAAATGCCCTGCAGATGAACACCTTTCTATGTGTCTCTGTCTGCAAAACCTACAGGGTTTTTTTTTTTTAAAGAAAACCAGAACACACTCACCTGTCATGTCAGATCAGGACAAGGAACTCTGAAGCATTCCTTATTGTCTCTTTATACAGAGCCTTTTGTGCTCACTCTACTGTAATATTATATTTCTGGGCTTTCCTTTATAGACAGAGGAGTATACCATTTTGAGATATTACAGTGCTCCCTATTAATGATGCAATTAAATCTAATTGCTATAATCAGGAATTAAATCGGGATACTTTCTAAAATCTTTTAAATGTTAAATATTAGAATTTATTAGCAAACCTCCTTGGCAAAACAAATCTCCTGTCTATATTGTGTTGACCAGTGTTATGCTTTGTTTGCCTGAAAGCCTAAACAGATTTAAAACTATGGTGGGCTAAATAGCTGGTTATATGCCTTGTGTTTTGTGCAAGCAATCATATAAGATATACTTATATGGACAGAACTTGTGGACACCTGTGCGATTTGATCATCCCATTCCACTTTTAGTCCCCATTTGCTGTATAATAACTTCCACTCTTCTGGGAAGATGCTGAAGCAGCTACAAGATTTAAAAAGTCAGTTACTGATGTAGGGTAAGGACGCCTGGGGTGCAGTCCGAGTTCCAGTTTATCCCAAAGGTGTTCAGTAGGGTTGAGGAAGGACACTCAAGATCTGTTTTTTTGGACAGAGGCATTGCCATGCTGTCTCTTAGTTCAAGTGAACAATTGTAATGCTACCGCATCCAATAAACATCCTACATAATTGTGTTTGGGAACAAAACATATATGGCTAGAAAAGTCAAGTGTCCCAATATTTTTGTCCCTGTAGTGTATATGGATCCCTGCCTGTTCCTGATTCTGAAACGATAATCTGTCATTCACCCAGTAAAAGTTCTAGCCATTGTGTGTAGTGCAGCAGAAGGTGGTGATTCAAAACAACTGACGTTCAGAATGTTCAAACAAACATACAAGGGAAAGCTTTCGCTTGATTACACAGGCTTAATTTAGGGTGCATGTTGCAAGTGAAAAGAAAAATGTCATGGTAATGTTCAAGTATGTGAATAAAAGAAAATGTGCCTTTTTTTTTTCAATGGATTATTCATAGCTAAGAACCAAGCTGCTCTATTCAGCTCTATGAAACGAGTTAACAAAAATGAGGTGGAAATGCGGTTGGAAGGTTGATAAAAAAATATTTGCATTCATGAAGCTGATATCACTGAGGCCCCTCAGAAAAAAAAACAAAAAAACACAGAAGTTCTGGCAAGAGTATTCTGAAAGATGGCATTTCTTGTTAGAAATTTCTACATTATTATTCAAGCTGCTGAGCTGCTGCTGAATGGTGTGGTGCTGCTATACAGACATGCTACAATGTTATCTAAAACAGTGATATAGAATGGATAATCTATCTATCACAGAGCCCAGGGGTATCTGGGGTACTGGTATTGTTGGGAGGCACAAACTTATCATTTGAGGGGAAATCGGGTTATCATTTAAGGGAAAGAAAATGCTGGAGCATACTGCAAAAATGCAATATTCAGAACAGGGAAGAGTTATTATCAGCAGGCAGGCACACAATCAAATTGGAAAGAAGTCTGACTTGCTCATCCATACAGCAATGGAATGAGGATGGAAATCGTCTTTCATATGCTATATTAGAAGCAGTAAATAATGCTATGGGCACAAGCGGCGAAAGTGAGAGTGTGTCGCTTGTTACTGAAGAATTGCTCTAGAGAATTTTGACACTACAGTGTGTGTGTGTGTATATATATATATATATATATATATATATATATATATATATATATATATATATATATATATATATACACACACTCACACACACACACACACACACACACACACACACACACACACACACACACACACCACATGTTGATCACTTGCTAAGATGTGCTGAGCTAAAAGCCTTCAGCTCTTCAAAGACAAGTTTCATGCTTGAAAGTAGGCTTGTGGGTGTATGTGTGAGGACAACATTTGCTTTGTTGTGTTGTATTTTTGCTTTTATGTCTATTTACCTCTCTCCACTGCTTCGTCTCAACTCCTTGTGTATACAGGACGCACACTATGGCAAAAGAGAAAGTTAATTTAATTAGTAATGAAAACATCTGAACATCTGCACATACATCTCCAATTTCACATCAGCTGTGGCTTGTCAGTAAACTTCATACAGCCTCTCTCACATGCACACACACAAACCCGCACACACACACACACTTTTCTGAAGCATCTGTGTGGTGTAACATTAGACGCTGACAGACTGGAGAGTGCCGACAGCCCACGCCAGTCTCTCCCTGAGCATTTCAGTCTTCAAAGAATCTCTTTGGTGTTACGTTCCTTATAGTTTAAATTCCTCACAGTTGGGTAAAAAAAATAAAATAAAAATAAGCAATTTACGCCAATTACATTCTGTATAATCTGGCAGTGTCTTGAGAATATCAGACATACCAACTGGTGATTTGACCAACCAAATGATCTGAATGCTTGTTAAAAAATATTTAACATATTCCTGACATGAATAATACATTCAAGTGTTTTTCTCCTTACAATTATGCAAAAACAAGAATTAAATAGCTAGATTTTTTATGTGAACTCTCCGAATTCTTAGCATTGCCAATAATATGCTATTGTTGGCTAACTTGCTACTATTTTATTATGTTTTTAATTGCACAATATAAAACCTAGTCAAGCATTGGCTTGTTAGGGTCTACACTCATGTTTCTCAGTCTGGTAACAACATATTTGCTAATTATTTCTTCCAAATGGCCAGAAAGCTCTTAAGAATTTGATCTGATTGACAGCAATAAGTGTGAGTGAAATACAGAGAACTAAATGAACTCAATGCTGCCATAGGAACCTGTTTATGGAGATGACACATAAAAGCATACCTGATTGGCACTGCAATTTGGATATACCATTAGCATATTTTAAAAAAGTGACCCTATTTTTTGCCCATTCTTAACACATAATTAAAGTTTGTTGATCCGAAATTTCAACTTTGGCTTCAATTTTAAACTATTCACTAATTTTTAACTTTCATTAATAATAATAACCACCATGTCACCTCAGCGGCTCAGTAAATTTCACTATAAGCCCTGGATAATTCATAAGATTTATTACATAATGCGCTTCAAGATACATTAATTAGCTATGATTTTAAGGGTAATGTATCTACATTTACAGAATTTTCCATGAAAACTTATCTAATTTTTTGAACCAAGCAGTTGATCATTAAGAGCCTTGCTCAAGGGCTCAGCAATAGCAGCTTATTTGTGCTGGGACTTAAACTCATGACCTTTTAATCAGAATTCCAAATGTTTAACCACTTAGCAAGTCACTTGCATCTACATGTGGTAAGAAACATATCCAAGTCCACATGTCATAAATCGAGGCTTCACTAAAAGAAATAAAAAAACCACACAAAAAGCAGCACTCACTTGGGTCTGATTTGGAGAATGTGTCTTTGTCTAGAAGATTCCTGGAGGGAGGAGACAAAAAGAAAATATTGTTTAAATATGACAAAGAAAGATGAGCCTTTGCTTGTATTTGGCATTTGAGGGATTATTGAATTGAGTCTGTTGACAAATAGCAGCTTTATTGCAGTGCTCTGCAGATAGCGATTAAGTGTCAGAAAACTTTGCACCTTTGAACAGTGATGCAATTCCTAACAAAATGGTATGGGTACAGGAATATAAAACATTTCTTTCAAAAAAATCCAAGTCAGTATAATTTGAGTATTTTGAAGCCAGAAGGCAGTCAATTATCAGGTAACTTGCACTTTGACATCAAATATATATGAGTGTGTAAACTCGCTTTTTTATAAGCTTGTAAAAACAAAAGTAAATTGTTACACACCAGAGTAGAAATATGAGTCCATTTATAAAAACAATATTGTCGAAGCAACGCACTCACTGAATACAAATGCTGAAGTAACAGAATGATGATCAGGTAGACAGTGTTATCAGATTATAACAGCTCATCAATTCTAGACAAAGAAATGAAAACCTTATATATGAAAATATCCGTTTTATGAAACAATAAATCTGACAGGAAAACAATGTCTTTGTATCTGATGGTACACTAAATCAGTTAAATTCATAAAAAAGATGCAATAAACATGTTTGTATTGCTATGCCTTTAGCAGCTTGGGATGCTGCTTTTAAATTCTGCTCGCTCAGGTATTTTTGCGTGTATCTGCTTCTAACAACTTGTTGGATTTCTCCAAAGTATAAACAAGCTACAAGCCTCAAAGGTGTGAATAAAAGTAAAAACTTCTGGCTTGTAAGGTTTTTTGTTGTGAGTAAGAAGGTTAATGCAAGTGCAGAATTCCTTTAATAAACAGAGTAAATAATGGGAGGGCCAGTGAGTGTGTACAAACAAGGAAGAAAATAGCGCAGATACCAACATTGCAGTAGGTGTGTCCTCTGGTAATCTGGAGGGGAACTGTCCATGGTGGCCATGAAACTATGATTTACATATTTTATGACTCAGTTTAATAATCCTACTATGAAGATATATCACATAAATGAATATTAGACACTAGTTTTTTTTTTATTATTACACAGAATTACAAAATAATGGGCACATATTTGATAAACAAAATCCCTCTGAAAATGTACCTTTATAGAATGGCAAGTTCAATGTTTAATATACTGTACACCAGATTCACAATTGGAAAGGATTTGATTTAGGTGACTCACTGCAATAAACCCTAAACCCCAATATTGATTTTCCACCCATGCTTTTCACTCCTGCTGGTGTGCTCGAGGGAACATGAGAGTTCTGTATTGCCCCGAGCTACAAAACTGTCAAGGCATCCCAACATCTAAATTAGAGGTGACATATCTATTATAGTGGCACAATCGCTCACCCACTCACAATCAAGAGCTGAATAGCAAGTCATCAGAAGAAACCATAGGCATTCAGTGTCAGTAACAAAGCACCTGTGATTACATGCTCTCTTCTACCTGTTTGTCATTTCTTCAGCATCTCCCTCGAAGGATTATGGCACACACCTGCTTTCTCTAATGATATATTTTTTTTCCCATGGCAATAATTACGCCTGAGATATAAAATTACAGAGAATGGTGCTGACAGGGAAGATCCTGAAGAAAAGGGCAACGGATTTATTGAGAATCTTGTTTTTATCTCACATATACAGTAAATCACCATTTCAATCATCTCTAAAACTAACTGACTCGTGCTCATGCTTGACCTTTTTCAAGCAAACCCTTGAAAGCATGAAAACTCCGATATCATCGGTCACTGGCTTTGTTTTTCAGAACAGTCATGTATGATGAAACCAGTATGTGTCATAAAAATGTGCATTTGGAGACTTACTGTTTACTAATGAAATCAATTTTCATATGATCATTCTGTTTTTAAAGCTAGAAGGGTCATATTCTTAAATCTTTACTAGAAAAATTTACATTTCCCTGATTGCTAAAGATCAAACATAGTTGTTAAATTACCTTTAAACTTTTTTAAATGTTCATAACATTTTCATGTATGATCTTGATCTTTATCTGTTTTAAGCTCCAAATATGTGTATTTGTCTTCAGATTGGGTGTAGCCTAAACGTAAAGGGTTTTTTTGACAGTTCCTCAACCTCAGCTACATCATAGCTGTTCATAACAGTTCATAACTGGTCTCAACAAGTGTTGTGTGCAGGACTATTAATCCTGCTTGTGCAATTATTAATTATTGTCTTTACCTAATAAAGTACACTGTTTATTTCGCAAAGTATGATTAAACTATTATCCTAAATAAAAACCACAGTGGCTTTGATCAAGCAGTCAGTGAAAGCTGTAAATGGATCATGCAATGCTGCACGTTCATGCTAATGAATGTGGTCTTTGTTCGTCCCACAATTAGGTAGTGTGCATCCTAAATGTATCTGTATTTGTATCCATTTAGAACACATTATCTGTTCATTCTGGATAATGTATTCATGTTTGGTTACATCCCCAGTGTACATCAGCAGCCAACCGGGAACATTAGCAACCAGGTGTAGAAGATTACACTCATGTGTTATACATTTTGTTTGGTGAGATTCATTTCAGTTATTCAACTGTTCTTCAATAGACAAAGATTCAGGTTACATTTGTTGCTGCTTGTTTAGCAAATAAAATCTTTTAACTCCTAGCATAATTATGAAGTAAACAAAGAATGCAGTTGCCTGTAAATTGACAGGTAAATGGCACTTATCTGGATTAATGAATAAATGTTTTCGGTCGGCACAATCTATCAAGCTAATGTTAATGCTTCGGTAAATGAATTGGGTAATGCAGGGGGAAAAAATCAGTTAATCAAGAATAAATGCACGAATGTGACGGCTCTCACTATGTGACTGTGAAACTAAAGTTCCAACAAAACAAAGGTGGCAAATTTTGAGTGCCACTGAAACACTGAAACATAATCTGGCCATTATCAATTACGTTACCATTGTCAAGATAACAAGTTCGGTCATTAAACCCATTCAGACTTGCAGTCGAGCACACGCCGAAGAAAAAGTATTGAAAATCAAGGCGCCTTGTCCTGAAATGAGGATCTGCTACTGTCTTCTAAAAGGTAGCAAGTGAAGGGTTAGGACATAAATGAGAAGAGGACTCCAGGAGTCTTAATTACAGCCAATAAGGATTTTAAAATGGAGCTGGAGCTTGGAATAAACATAATATTCCTGAAGGGAAATCCCAGCTCCTGCTGTTGCTCTTCCTCCAACTCCAGTTACACCCTTTTTAAATCCAGACTTAGAAACGCTCCGATGGCCCAATTAGAAAGCGGTGCCCTTGAGCCACACAGCATGGAGGTCAGCAGACAAGTGATTAATGGTTGGCCTGAAATTGTTTACATGGGAAAAACCCCAAAATAGGAATGCAATGGTATTGCCTACCATTTGTAATAATACTTCTTATTTTCAAGAGTAAAGCTTATAAAAAGCTTTAGCTCATGCAAAATCTTTGCTGCATCCCACAAAGTCCCACTCCGATTACAAACATCTTTTTTTGCATTGCCAATCGCCTTATTGAAATAAAATGGCATTGTAGAATTTGCTACTGATTTGGGCTGCAATTTGCTAATACTAAGACTATTTAACAAGAAGAACAATCATCCAATTTCCTTCCAACCATGTTTACCATGTTTTATATTTAAAACTAGCTCAAAACTAGTTTTATATGAAAGAAAATCAAACCCTATTATATACACTAAAAACTCTACCACTGGCAAATATATTGGCCAGATTTAACTCCATGCTAGCCAAAGGCTTTTATTCCAAAAAGTCAGATATTAACTATTTTTAAAGAATTTACTCAGATGTCACATATACTGTAAGAAAAAATAACTAAAATGACTATTTACTTAAAATTAGCATCAACTGCTAGGCAAGCTTCACGATATCTTCTTTTTCGGTAATCAAAAGGCATCACACGTTGGAGCTGTCAGAATACTTACAAAGAGCATACTTACAGAATACATACTCAAATTGATACTTCCAATTATCCAAAAAGCTCTCAATTTCGACAGATTGATGAATACCTTAAGAGCCTGTTCATATGAAAGAATTACACAAAAATGGTGAATCCAAACCAGTTTGAACACTTAGAAACAGATCCAGATCGATTATCAGCTAGATTTAATCATGAAAGGCTTTTATTTTTAGAATATTTTGTACTGACAAAAAAACAGCAATTTTTTTTATTTTTAATTGTATTAACTTCTTAATTTATTACAAACCCTTTAATTATTAGTACAGTATTATTAATGGAACAATAAAAAAATAAAATAAATTGCAAGGGCGGACTTGGCTGTAATGCTGTACTACTTGCTATTTTTATATAGATAGTGTGATTATATTATGTAAGTATAAGATATGATTATTCATGTTGGACATAGAGTAATTCATGTTCAATAGAAATCTTTGGAACAATAATAGTCTTTCAAATATGTGAATTTGGAAGTTGCTGGTGGTGTGCAGTGTTTTCTTAAAGTTTTTACTCTAAATCCCAAAATTGGAAGGTGCAAACAAGAAGATGAGTTGATTATAACAGAAACAAATAAATTCCATGTGTATAGAGACAACCTTCTGCTGCATATGCCACTTCATATTCCAAGAACTGTCTTGTGGGATCTAAATGGTGCATGGGGGAGAGGGAAATTGTTAGATGAGCAAAAAACATAAGCAAAAATTATCCAGGATTTTGTAAAGGATGTGTGAAATATATGTATTGTGAATGGAGAAAGTCCAGAGAGGAAGCCAGGAGGGGAAGGTGGAACATGAGTTCTTTGTTGGTGCAGACAGCTTACAGTGCTTCACCTGCCAGGACTTCTCATTGCATATCCACGCTTTTTCTCCAATATTTATTTCCAATATTTGTGTTCATTAATTTACAGAAACAATAAGGTCTACAGAATGGCTCAATGCAAAAAAAAAAAACATGCCATGTCAACGAATTTGGAATGCTCATGATGCCGTGGACATCAGAGGCCAAGAGGAATCCAAGAGACATATAATTAGGCTTGCTCTCTGGGTGACAGGGATGACATTACTTTCTCTCCCCTGTCAGTCTAAGTGACACTAGCCAATCGTGGGTGTGTGTATGAGAAGTAAGGTAGTTAGCACTCCTCTAAGTCTCTTTACCTGTCTTGTGACATAGCATCAGAAGATTAAAAAGAAGATGTGGTGACAGGCTTCACATGTCTCTCGGGTCTTCAGCCTCTATGGATTTTTGCTGTTGTGCGAAAGAGGAATGATAGCTAGTGGGTGAGAAATGGACAAAGTGGAAGAAAATAAGCAAAGGGCAAAAGCTATGATAACAAGCAAAAGTAGTACTTGTTCCTTTTCATCCTTTAAAGAGACACTGAAAAGTTTTAAAATATCATTCGTCCATCTTTTTTTCTTATCCATCTCGTGTCTGCCGTCAAAATCTCTGTTATTGACTCACTCGACTCTGACCTCTGGAACACAGCACACGGCTCTCCATGAATCAGGGCTAGCATTTGTGTGTGTGTGTGTGTGTGTGTGTGTGTGTGTGTGTGTGTGTGTGTGTGTGTGTATCTGACAATTGAACAAAGCTGCAAAGAAAGGGAAACGATGAAGCATCAACTGTTCAATAAACTCTTCTTCTTTTTTTTTATAAGAGTTAACATGAACAACAGAACTGAATTGTGTTACATAAAAAAATGAAGGTATGTCATGAAACACATTTGTTCCCCAGGGTACAATACAAATATATCATCAGATGTACTTATGCAGTCCTTTAGGGTTAATTATTTATCATGATAAAGTTTTTTGACTATTTATTATAAGAAGCACAGAAGCGATACTTCCTGGGATACCAGTGTATTAGCAAGTATTTATACCTTAAACGATTGTTAAGCTCCTGTATTTTATACAGGTCTAAATTATTGACTTATCTGTCAGGGCTTGGATGGTGCTATCAGCTATGGAAATTGCTGCAGGCAAAAAAAGATCTCAAGCCAAACCGAGCCAACTGACTTTCTAGAGGTAAAAATGAACAATGTTTTAATGTGACAGGGTGCAGAGGAGACCCTGTGGGGGGGAAGAGCTGTGAGATGAGTCCCGTGTTCATGTGGAAGCCTCGCACTGTTCCAATCTGGACAACAGCTGCACAACCATGTCCTTTATCATACTTTTGCCCTATTGATTTCAATGATTCCTCTTAATGAATTCACCACTCCATCATGCACAGTGCTTTTGTCACGGACAAATGAAATCCCAGAACATCTGCAAAGCTACATCTGCATTGTCCATTATTCCAGCAAACAAAAAAAAACCTCTGGCTGACTAAACATTTTTTTTTTTTTTTTGGAAAACAGATGCATTTATTGTCTTGCCATTTTGACAGGTTTGAGAGAAAGAGGCCAGAGCCTGCTGCTGTTTTAATTAAACTGATGTCCCCACACATCCTATTAGCTACACATCTGTGTGTGTGTGTGTGTGTGTGTGTGTGTGTGTGTGTGTGTGTGTGTGTGTGTGTGTGTGTTTGTGTGTATGATACTGACTGTGAGAATTCAAACAAAATGCTGTAGAGAACGCTCTGTATTGTCTCTGTGACACTCATTTGGTTTCACAGCTTTGTTTCCACAGGCTTTTGACTCCACCAACATGAGCTCATGCAAAATTCATAGGAGGTCTAATGAGCGAGAGAGATTTCATCCTATTTCTGTACAAATAAAGTTGTAAGGAAAGTTGTAGTGCCACTTGCCTAAACTTCAAGCCATTTATATGCTTTATGTCAAGTGCATTTTTTCCCTACTGGGTATCAAGAGAGTTATTTTTAAAGGTATTATAGGTGATTGTGAGCATGCCCCTAACTAGCTATCAGGACACTAAGGTGTCTTGGTATTTTGAGGATGATTAGCTTTTTTTCCCCCTCCCATGTGGCATGTCCAATTGTCAAATTCAAAATGGAAACAGTGACATCCTGATAATCTGATGGCAGAATCTAGTCTGCTACATGAAATGGAGGCTTGCTCATAGACTATATAGTTTATTATATTTAGCTCTGATGAGATTTCAGATTTTATCTTTTTGTTACGCATATGCAATGGATGTATTAAAAGCTAGGATTTGACAGACATACACTATATGGACAAAATTTACTTCCTATTTGCTGTTATAATAACCTCCACTCGTCTGGGAAGATGTTCCAATAGGTACTGGAGTGGAGATTTCTGTTCAATCAGCTACACGGGTGTTAGTAAAGTCAGGTACTGATGTAGGCTGAGAAGGCCTGGAATGCAGTCAGCATTAACATTCATCTCAGTGGTGTTCAATAGGGTTAAGGTCAGAGCTCTATAGCAGGCCACTCAAGATATTCCACACCAGCCCATGTGTGCACAGGGGCATTGTCATGGTGGAACAGGTTTGGGTCTCCCAGTTCAAGTAAAGGGAACATTTTATTCTACAGCATCCAAAGACATCCTATACAATTGTGTGCTAACAAACAGTATGGAATGAACCACATATGACTGAGAATGTGAGATGTCTCAATAGTGAATATAATAAATGTTTAAAAAGCAGCAATATACAAGGAGTCCAAACATCTGGTACACTTATTAAAAATGCTCCTATTTTGTATACTTTTCTAACTGAATACAAATTATTTTTTTATTATTATATTATCTGCAAAACTTAAATGAATACATTTGTTAGTTGCAGTAACGTTGCTTATAGAGAAAACAGTAAACCAAAAAATGGATCTCACAAAAAAATTGTCATAGTAACTTGAATCAGAGCAGTTTATATAAGAATAAGAGTTATTTTAAAAATAAATCAATAAAAGAATTGTGTGAAGTGCACAATAGGCATTGTGGTATTTATCTATGTGGATCGTATGCAAATGATCATCCTGGTCATTGCCCTGATTGTGCCCATGCAGGTGGATCTTTGATGTTGCGAGGGTGTTCGACCGATCTTATTTTGCATTCCAGGACTCTCGTAGAGACAAACTACATCGATCGGTCAGTAATTAAAATCACCCCAGAGACTAATGCGTCTACCTCGAGGTCATTTGTTTGCAGGGCAATTTTTTTTTGCAGCACCACTGACATGCCTGACATGGTGTGGGCGGTTCAGCGCAATTGACTTTTACTCCCTTGTAGACAGTTACTGCTCGGCTCTAACGGCACATAATCTATGCTCAGGCGTTAATAATATTACTAAAATGACCTTTGAGCCACCAATGTGGAAACGCCTCCCACTGAGTCTTTCTATTGCCCATAGAGAAGCAAACTTAATATTTTTTTCAACAAAGAGCAACTACAGTACACACACAAACATACATTTGTCTGGAGAGAGCGTCGTCAAGTTTAAGGGTAGGACGAGAGAGAGAGAGAGAGAGAGAGAGAGAGAGAGAGAGAGAGAAAGAGAGAGAGGCAGTGTCATTTCTCACTTTTACAGCAGAGCGTAGTCTCAATCCACAGCAACTCTGCATGCTAGCACACACACACACACACACACACACACACACACACACACACACACACACAACACCTCCAGGGCAGCACAGTGAGTCCGGCAGCTCCATTACTATTCTAATTCTGGTGTCAGTGAAGATAAGTACGTTGGCGTCGGTACAGTCTGTTGTATGCGCAGGAGATTGTGGAGAGAGTGATGGCAGAAAGATGGAGCTCTGCTAAGGAACAGAAGTTAATGGATTGTGAAGGGGGGAAGACAGGGGGCCTAGAAGGGTACAGCTAATGATAAAGCCTTCAGAGTAATGACTACCTACTGCTCTGTGGTTTAAGGGTCATGGGGCTCTATCACTACCCTTCTCATTTTCCTGCTCATTAGCAGTTCCTTTTTTCCCCCCATCCTTCTCTCATTATGTCTGTACATGACTTACAATTCACTCTTTTTGTTTGATTCATTCTGGCCAGCTCATTCAATTCAGCTCTCTTTTTCTTTCTCTCTCTCTCTTCATACAAATTATATGTATCATTCCCAATCATTCCCAATGCTCTATTATTTCTGGACTATTCTAAAAAAAATTTTTTATACAAATTCCATATAACTTTAATTCTGCTTTCACACAGATGCCTGTATGATACTGCTGTGACATGCGCTGAAACCTGATGCATCATACTATCGCAAATGCAAGCAAACACTTACATTCAGCTGTATTTTCTTAGAAATCTTTTTTTAGAAAGAGCTAGAAATTTTAGCAGTGTAAAATGGTAATTTAATAATTGATCTCAATTAGAGATGCTCAAAGAATTGCCTTTTTTTTTCTTCAGTTTGTACATTTAAGACTTTATGTTTGTACCTGCTCAATATTTTCCCACAAATCTAGTTAGTTCTATTTCCCAAAATACAAACAATTTCAACCTCTTTGACCCTGACCAGGCAGTTACTAGGGATGTTACAAATGCATCCCATGGGATATCAGCCCCAATGCACAAGTCTAATTTCAACCAGATTACTTGTGAACCATTTTAGGGAGCTTTCTGGTGAAAGAAAAAACAAGTATTAAAATCCATTCTGAACACATTTATCCATTTACTCAAAATTATGCATTTGTTTTTGGGTACAACCCTAGTGCAATGTATGAAGCAAGAGCCATGTTAGTAGTGCTCACATCAAAGTACAGCATGTGTGATGAAAATGCGTATAAATAAAATGAATTTAAACATTTTTATTGTGTGTGAACATCAAGTGATTAGTATAAAGAAAATCACTTGCCAGCTTCATATGTTATTCTTCCCATTCACATCTGACCTCCTCAACAAAGACAAACCATCATCTCTGAACTGCCTCCCCAAACTCTGACAATAATGTAAATCCTGCATTGTCATCTCATATGTGTTACATTAACACAACCAACGTGGTCTACAATACTGCAAGCCCACACCTTAGACTTATTTGGAAATGGTATTATTTGCACTGCCTCACGTTTACATTATCATTCGTACTTCCTCACTTTACATACCCGTCACAAATCATATAGTTAAGTCTTTATCTTTATTTATTTATTTATTTTTATTTTCCTGTTTTTGTAGTTTTTCATATTTTTATAGCTCCAGCACACCTTTAACCTGCATCCCATGAAATGTAGCAATTAAGATGATCCTGATTCTGATTGTTGTGCCAATGTCAAAGAACAGAACTTTATTTATAAACTGGATGCGACGGTATTTGAAAACGGGTTCATCCTAAAAGTTTCAAAGTTAGACATGTACCAGGGTTATAACAGTATATACTTGCTAAATCTGCAGTGCATGTGGTAATTCTAAGAAGGGATTAAGTCAGAAGACATGCACTAAGAGTCATGGCTGTGCAACATGTAAATCAAATGATTTATTCATTTCAAAAACCAAGTGCATGCAGGGGATTTTTTTTTTTTAGTAAATGAAACGGCTCACACAGCTCACTCCCAACAAACGGGTGTAAGAGGACATAATTTTGTCTAGTATAATTATTATTTAATTATAATCATTACACATTTTAATGGCTATTAATTTTATGATGTTCTGTGTGTATTTTGAGACGTCAAATGAATTCACGTTTAGCAGCTAAAGTAATGGGATGAAATAATTCAGTCCATTATATTGCATTAGTGGATGGCTAAAGGGAATATTTATGTTTGACGTGTACTGACATAATTGGATGTAAAAAATAGGAGGGAACATTTTGCTTAAAAGTCTGAGAAAATAATGTTTTGACTTCAAGTATGTGCTAAGAAAGATTAGCACAATTATAGACCAAAACATTTTTTTTTATGTGGGCGGATTTCGAGTGTCAGATCCTTAGATCCCACCCACATCAATGCAGATGTGTGACCATGATAGCATAAACATCCTTTTCACACTGCATTAAATATGAACAGATATTTTTTACTGAAATACCACAGTTCAGGTGTTCATACATTTCTCCCAGTTCAGAACCCAGCCTTAGGGTGTCCCTGTCATCCACAACACATTAAACATTGAAATGGCCTAAAATTCACCAAGAAACCAACGGAAGCTATACGCTACGTGTTCCCCTCCCATCTTACCTCTTCTCAGCAAGTCAAGAGATTTAACACCACAATAACATGCATATCAATGAGAGAATGAGTGCAGAGGTTCATCTGAAGAAGCCCAAAACCAATCTGCAGGTGTAAACAACCTCCGATGCATCAAAACCAACGCAGCAAATTCATCAGACTGTGATTTATGCAATACTCAGCGAAAAAATAAAAAAATAAAACACCAACTGTCCATCAATATAATGAAAACTGAAAGCTTCGGGAATATTGTAGCCCTGACTTCCAATGAGAGATGTCACGTATAAAGAAAGGATTTTATATCACGGTAATTAATAGTGACACTGGCTATTTTTGACAACATAAATCCAAAGCATTCCATACAAAGAAAAACTGATTTGCTGATTTGCACCGGTGATAATAACACAACAATTTATTTGCACAATGACACCTTTTACAAGTTGATCTGTAGCACGTGTGTATCGACACACGGAGGAATCGAATCAAGCCTCGACTTGTTTTCTTGCCACTGAACACACAAGAGAAAATCAAACTGTGAACTGTTCATATTACAGAGAGATATTTGTATATTCCTCTGATTACGAGTGATGTTTGTATGTGCTCTACTGGATAGACACAATACTGGCAGCCATTATAAGGTTGATTACAATAGGCTTATATTGTCTTTGTGGGCTTGGTGTCAGCGCTGTTTAAACACATTAGGGTGACGTGACGGTTAAGCTACAGGCATATTAAAAATCATTTCAGATCATAACAACTATATAACTGCTATAAATTGATTATCATAAATACCTGGAGACCTGGTTACATTTCATTTGAATTCTCGTCCACTGGCTTTTTTTTTTTACTTAGCTATGTAGCTGCATTAAAATTCCTCAACAATTAAAACCTGCCAAAGTGCCAACAAACGGCAACGTATTTGCAAAGCTCACCGTCCACCAGGGGCATCTGTGAAATTGTTCATGTACCTTCTCTTGTGTGTGCAGAGAGAATGTTTCATCGGCTTTTAAGTTTAAGGACCATCTTCTCCGTCATATTATGCATGTGGGTTTCTCGTGTATTAGTGCAAACAGTAAGACATTTTAATCAGATCTGAGCCAACAGGCTACTCCCTGTGGGAATCAGAAGACTTGCTTCAACTATCTGTTTTTTTTAAAAAGCCATCATTCACCTTCCTGCATATAGACTGCTATAGATTAATTTCTCAAATATTCCAAGGATTAGGCTATAGGATGTTCTAGTCTTCCAGGCTAAGTTATGCACATTCGAACACCGATCCCTTTCCTTCGGGACTTTGGGATCAATGTGGGACATACGCAAGCTGGACAGTGCTGTAGTGGGCCCTAATTGGCTTTTATCACTTTGAATAAAAGTATCCAATATGTGTCTGACACAGGAAGGTGAAACATTATGGCAGAGGTCGGAATCGATTGGCAGTTCAACACAGGATGCTTTTCCCACCATCTGTTTAATTATTAAGACCAGCCAGCTGCCCAGAGGGAAATTCCACACAGAGAAAAACACATACTGTAGGAGGTGTGGGAAGCCACGGATTCCAGGTACCACCATACAAACACAGCGATGCAGACAGCCTTTGCACATTCTCAGCATGCAGGCACTTCAGTGGAAAAGATGTGCATCAAACCATGTGGCATACCTCCTGCTAGGTGCTTCCTGATTCGCTTTGTTTCTGCCTACAGAGTTTGCCCAAAGGAGACTTCACTCAAAAATGGGAAAAACCCTTCATGCTATATGTGCTTTCCTATTTTCACATCTGCTTCTGTTTCTGATTCCACTTCTGTCCTCCTACACCCTACCCTTGGCAACTGTTCCAGCTGTTAACTGTCTTTCACAATCCATTAGTGTCTCTAGACCAGAAATTGCCAACCAGTGCGCCAAATCAGATGCTCATTTAAACGACATTATTTTCTAAAGCAACTTAAAATTAGGACAGAATACAAGAGGCTTGGTGTTAGTGCTCTTGCTGGATAGCTTGTCAGGGCATCGGAATAGGATTCACTACATCTTGGGTACTGGCCTAAAGCTTTTAATCAATGTGGCACCAAATCCTTTCACACCAATCTTTTTGCACACAAACACACACACTCAAATGCATCTCGATAGCTCAGGATATGTGAAGAAGGAAACTGATCAATGCAGCCAATGTTGCTCAGTATAAGGCAGATTGTATGGCAGGTGTACAAAGTTGTTAATGCACAGTTGCTGAGCACTGCAGACTCGTCCAAAGGTGTGACAAGCAAGTCAATTTTCCCCTCCTTTACTTTCTCAAAGTTGTAAATGGCACTGGCCAAAAAGAAATTACAAATGATTTCTGTAATAATTGAATTTCTGACTTTGGTGCTTCTGTAAGAGCAAATGTAAATTTAATAAAGCCAAGGTATTTTCAAGACTAGACCTTAACGACAATTTAAATTGTACATCGGGCAGCAATGCTTCTTCATAACTTCGGGGTCTCTAGTTCAAACGTTGTTTATTGTGTGTATGTGTGTAGAGTTTCACATATTCTCCATCTTTCCATCTGAGTTTCCTCTACAATTCCTGCCAAGTGAATTGGTGACTGTTTATATGTGTGAATGTGTGTGTGTGTGTGTGTGTGTGTGTGTGTGTGTGTGTGTGTGTGTGTGTGTGTGTGCCCATGCACATGGTGGCCTGGAATAGACTGACATCTGATTCAAGGTGTATTCCCACCCAGGATATCCAGTGTTTCCCGGCTACAGGACCACCATTACCCTGAACGCCTGTGTGTGATGACAACCTTTCCTGCCCTTCCCTTTACCTCATGGCCTGTCAAAAATGTCCTTGGATGCTATCTGTAAAATATTGCTAAGAAGCTTTCAAACCCCTGATGAAGACCAGACCCCCATGCCACACCCAAACAATCAACATTTCAAACTTTAAATTGAGCAGCACTGGTACACATTGTCTAAAATCACACCCCTTGTCATCCCAAGGAGGTAAAAAGATGATATAAAAGCCTCTGGAACACAGAGACTCCATTAAAATCACCTGCCACTGAATATTTCACTGTGAACTTGGACAGCAATTTTGTATCACTTTTCTAAATCTAAATGCCATGATGGAAGTACAAGTACAAAAAGCCAGAATAAGATACAAGACAAGCTTTAATCTTCATTTTTACAGACTCCTTACTACCAGATCTCTAAGCACCTGAGCTCATAGGATCTCTGCCTACAAATGAGAGTGACTCTAATTGAACATGTACTGGGTTAAAAAAAAAAAGCTTTTAGCTGATTTTTCACTTCATATCTGTGGTCAAATTGCTCTGTTTTGGCACGTAAATTTATTGTAATGTAGCGCAACGTAATAGCACTAATTCATCATCACACTGAGGGAGCGCAACAACAGCTTGAGTGACGATAACAGTCTTGGAACATATGCTGATCGCCACGAACGAGTGGAGAGAAAATGACTCACAGATCCAAATCCTCTACATGGACACGCGCTTGGTATGCTGGGAGCTCAAGCTAAGCGTCAGATCCATCATTTACGAGATGATTTTCCAAAGGCAATGAGCCGAATCAAGCTGGTGACAAGGTTTAGTGACACCAATGAGTGCTAGGACCTAAAAAAACTGAAAAGTCAAGTAACATCTGCTTCGATGTAATCATTCCAATGGGCTTATGATTAATGGTTCGACATGGGTTGCACCTGCTTGTCTACATTGGATAAGACAATGTTGAAATGCACAGTTCAAGAAAATATTCATCATCTAGCACTAAAACACTAATAATGTATTAAACATTTCTGGATATTAAACTCGAACTAGCACATGATTATAGAATACAGTTTGATATTTATAATATATAAAATACTTGTCAAAATTTTATGGTTTTCAGTACCCAGAATCAATCACCATGTTTAGTATTACACTCCTTTCCTATTAGTTTCACGACAATCGTTGAATACGTATTAATTACAAAAGACTATATTAAGCTCACTTTAATTAATGCTAGAATGTTTCTTTTAAGACAGTAATGATACTTGTGTATTATGAATATTAGAGATGCACTGAGATTCTGGTCACAGAAAACGTCACACGTTCTATAGAGTAGAAATGTCAAATATTACTCCCTAGCCTAAAGAGTTTTCATTTTTAGCTCAGTATCTGAGGTAATGTCCGACTGAGTAATTTTGAATAATAATAATGTTTTTAATTTAACCCTTTAACATTAAATTACCTTGCTATTTGGGCTCTAGCACTTGTTGCATAGCAACGTTTCAAACTTTCACTTACTTCCTCTGCTAATCTCTACCACTACACTATTTAAATAAGAGCGATACAGAATAAATATATCTTTTCTCTTACCTCTGCTGAGTTTTACCCGCTTCCTGTGTAAAGTTTAAACAATTCAGTTCAAATGTCAAATTTTTCCTCTTCTCTGCCAGGTCAAACGGCTCATGAGTCATGCGATATTGCAAGATGAAAATGCGAGTTTTTTTAAACTTTGGATCGTTGTTACTTGTACATTCTTTAGGATATTAAAATTACAGACAATTTCTGTGGTTGGAAATATGCAAATTTCCATAACCATGCTACCACTTGACCTGCATACAAATTGTTTCAACATTGCGGTAGTGCTGCAAATCTGCTGCATGTGAATGCTTTTCAGACTCAGTTGTTTTAATTACCAAAGACAAAAGTAACAAATCTTAACAAAATTTGTTAATAATAGTAATAATAATAATAATAATAGTATAATAGTAAATGTATTGAGAATATGAAATCCTGTTTTAGTACAATTATTATAAAAAAAAAATACGTTTAACTTTTTAGTTCAGTTTGTCCTGAGTTTTAATTCCAGTCAACTGTTCTCATTTTGCTAACAAATTTAATCAAAAGAGAAACAACTGATTTACATTTGTACCTGAGGTATGTAAAACATTTCAATTAAGTTAAGTGTAAAATAATTGTATATGTGTCAGTAAATGTGTCAGAGAGTCCCACATGCACCTCGGGGTCCCTGCTTAATCACACTGCAAAATGCAAAATCTGGTAAAGAAATTAGAAAAAGTATGCTAAATTCTACGTCATACATAAACTCAGTTCGCTAGCATTGAATCAGTCATGCTGCATTATTCAAGCTCTGTTTAAACAGCTCCATTTTGGCTGTTTATAAATTAGCCTTGCCTTAACAGAGTCCATTCAAGCATCAGTTTGGAATGGATTTCATTCTAGTCATCCGTAGCCTTTGGAGAAAGAATGAAAAAAAAGAAAAGAAAAAAGGCATGATCTTATGTGAGGCTGGAGTTGCCTACACACAAGTCCTGAGAGAGTTTGTGTCCATGAGCAGGTGACCGCTTCACTGCTCCTGCCCTCCAATCTGCCTCTCTGTGTTTGTGAAGTGCTTGACTCTCGGCTATGGCGAGACGGACAGAGGCACTGAAGCATGCCGCTGGTCCCCACACATCCAATTCTACAGTCACACTCTTTCTTTCTGTTCAGTGACTTTTTCTCCCCCCAAGTTGGTTATACACTCTGACACAAGCCTCCATCCAAGTTGATGGTGATTAACTTTATTTGAGCAGTTTCGCATCCATTATATATACTATATTCCAAAAGTTTTCATTGTGCTGCATGAATAATGGATTTATTCAAAACAAACCAAAAAGAACAAGCATTCACTGGGACCACAGGAAAAATCAGCCGAGGTGCTCAGAATATCTGTAACAAACGAATAGGCTTTGGGTCAATATTTCATCCCTCTGTTATTTCATGGTTTTAATGTGTTCAAGAAACAGACAGGCAGGACAGAAAAAAAAAATCTGCTCTCAGATCTCAAGCAGAGGAAGAGATTCTTTCAGGATCTCATATCCAGACGACGTGTTCAGAGCGTATTAAAAAGTAATTGGTGCTGCAGAACTGGAGCAGGTGTGTGAGAGAGAGAAAGAGAGATGAGCGCTATCGCTTCTCTCGAGAGAGATTGAGCTGAACTTCAAAGACGCCAGTTAGCTGTTGGGGCAGAAAGTTTGGCAAGTCATTAAACTTCTTCTCTGTGTTACTCATTAGAATTTGCATAATTGGGACCAGGAACGATAAAGATCACGTAACCTATCAAGCACCATCTTCAGTCGGCGAGTCAGTGATGATTATATGAATATATCCACTTGAGAGAGTTAAGATAATAGCAGTGGCACGGGGTACAGTGGATACTTTATTCTCTTTGATTGCATTTAAAGAAAAAAAAGAAGAAAACGAGAAGAAACGTCTACGACGGTGTGACAGCAACAGGCGTTAAAAGGCGTAATGACACATGCACTCTAGAAAAATCAAGAGACAAGCTCTTTTATTTCAAGTCAATGGAAAGGAAAAATTCACCCAGACCTCGGTGCCATGGCAACAATGAGAGAAAAGTGAATTTAAAATTATTTACAGGTCTACTAGCATGTCGAGCGTAGCCCATAAAAAGGTCCAGTCAGGTGGATCGAATGCTTATTTGTCGAGGGTGGAGGTGAAAACTGGCACCAGCAAACATCAGATGGACCAGAACAGAAGGTCAAAGCAGAGAAACGGTGGGGAAATTAAAGCACCTTCCCTATTCCACAAGCCCCACGTTGGTGTGAAGAACCAGAGAAGAAAAGAAAAAAAAAAAGTCTGGTGTAAAAAAAGATCATTATTGCATCAGGTTTGAAAGTGAGGCTTAGTGAAACTGACTCATGACGGGTTATTTCAGAGTTCCTTACACACCGAAACCGAGTTATGCATAATTCAGTATGACATGCGCCATCCCATAATATTCTGCCGGTTAAAAAGTTATTGCTCCAAAGTCTCCTTCCAGCTCTCTTCTTCAAACATGGCCAAATAAACATTTCCCCTTCGCCTTCATTCCTTCCTCCCTTCCTTTCTTTTGTTCTTTTCATTTACTCTCTTATACAGCCAGTCACGGTAAAACACAAAAGAAATCACCAACATTCGACTGGTTGTTGTTGTTGTTGTTGTTGGGGAAAATCTTTTGTTATTTAATTCTTTTTTTCCTGCGACAGCCAATCAAATGGGACACACATTTTGGGTTTCATTGTCTGTCTTTCTACAATAACTGTTTTTTTGGGGGGTTTTACAGCTGGGGTGAAGGTTTCATTCATTCATTCGTCCAATCATTCGTTCATTCGTCCAGTTAGTTCGTTATCCCACACTGACTTCCTGTCTTCTTCCCTTCTTTCAATCCCTCTTTCCTGTCTTCCCTCCTGTGACAATCAAAGTGGGACAAATTCACAAATTCATCTTTCTTTCCTCCATTTGGGGGTTTTGGTTGGCTTTTTCAGACTGATCTTATAAATAGAACAAAAGAGTTTATTGTGTTCTACATTATTGCCCTCTCTGTCTCTCTTTCTGTCTCTGTATTGATAGAATTTTTCGGATAAAAACCTACGCTGTGAATGGTCAACAGGAGCAGAAGCCAAAGGAGCAGGCAGCACCCAGGTGGGAGTAAGGGATAAGGGGGACTAGCAGGGGTTAGGGACAGAGCCACGGCGTCCACGCCACTCAAAGACACTCACCACACAAGAGCACTCTGGTAAAGAGAAAGGTGCCACAGAATACAATGCAGCAGTAATGCCTCCTGCGTCCTCACCTGCACCGCACTCATTTTTC
The DNA here is from genome assembly GCF_014805685.1 of Silurus meridionalis. Lineage (NCBI taxonomy): Eukaryota > Metazoa > Chordata > Actinopteri > Siluriformes > Siluridae > Silurus > Silurus meridionalis. The sequence goes on from NC_060902.1 coordinate 13,019,080, forward strand.
CTGCTTTTCAGAGCAACCTGTGGAGAGGTATTTTATCAGAAAAGGAAAAAAAAAACTCACACATACACAAGCACACACACACATCTTTATGAAGCTAAAACAGCACACTAAGTAACTGAGCATGCTACGCCACTAAAGAAGCGGGAGCTAGTCTTAAAGTAAACTTTTCTAGGTGTACAGAAATGCAGCATTAGTTCTCATATAAATACTTATCACCGCTGTGCCTACCATTGTGCAATTTTCGATTTGACCTGCTGAGAGCATCACAGCAAGGCTACAGATAAAAAGATCAGGAGTTCACATCCCTGCTGAGAATCCTAGCCCACTACGCCTCCTTAATCTCCTTTTCTCTTGATCCCTAATCCCACTGTTGTCTTCTTTCCTCCTCCTCCGTAGGGTAACAAGTCAAAAACCAGGCGAGGTCTTTTGTTTAGTTTTTAACTCCATAGTTTCGATGCTTCATCCCAGAGAGTTGGATTTCAACACCGGCAAAGGGCTAATTGCTCCAAAATGTAATTACATAATAATAGCAAAGGCGTCGTTTTTTTTGGGTTATAATAAAACTTCATGTTATGTGAATTCGCTCTTGTGGTTATTGTGGCATTTCGCAGCACGGCTTCTGTGTATTGCAACTGCGAGCTTGAGCTTTTTGTCTCATCTCTTCTGGCATCAAACTGCCACAGAGAGACCGCTGAAATGCACAGGAAGGATAAGTGAGGATAAGTGCTTTTAAGCACATTTTGCTGGTTTTTTTTCCCCAGGAAAAGACCAAGATTTTTTGGGGGGAAAAGCTTCTCCTATATGACCTGTGGAGTGCTGTGATGTAAGTACAGGTGCTGTCTTATACAGTATATTGTATTTTTGAAAAGATTTGGTTTAAAAGGATTATAAAAAATGTATTAAATACACTCAGCTATTGTGCTCTTTTCTTTCGTTACTTCTTCATTTATCTTTTTGTTTGTTTGTTTCATTATTTTTTATTTCTTTCTTCCTATTATTAAAATTGTCAATCTCTCTGTTACTACCGCTCCTATACTTGCTTAAGGTGTTTTCTTTCTTTCTGGCTATGGAAAGAATGTGAAACAAATCAATCTGTTTTTGTTTATTAATTAATTATTTAATTATTAATTATTCTTTGTTGGGACTTAAATAATTACTTTCTTTTTTGCTTGCTTGCTTTCTTGCTGTCTTGTTAATATTATGAACAGCGGCTACACTAATTCCACTCCACTGTTTCTCTCTCTTTACCCATCCCGAGGCATCCAGAGGTTGCACCAGCTCCAGTTGTGTCCCATCTCATAAAGATTATGGACCTTCAAAGAGTACACGCCAACCCCGCAAACATCCCGAACTATCTAGAGATGTACCAGCACCAATTGGATCCCAATTCATGTAGATGTTTGGACAGTGGTCTTTGAGGATAAACAACCAAATCGCTAACCAAAAAAAAAAAACATTCTACATATGCTGTTTCTCCATCGTTGAACATTTAAAGGTTCTGGCATGGATGAGTTGGTGTTGAGTCTATAATGATCTCAGATGTTGAGCTATTTTATGAGTTGCTCAGTAGTTCCAACTGTATATGACTGTGGAAAAGACATCTTCGTTGAGTCTCTCAAGGTTCCTTCCTCATACCGTCTAAGGGAGTTTTCACTATGCTATGAAAATAATGTGTCTTAAATCAATCTATGGTAATCACCTTATCATTGTTGAGACTTTCTTTCTTTCTTTCCTATATTTCTTTCTTTCTTGTCACAGCCTATTAGACAGCAATGCAACATTACTATCACTGTATCTTCTAATTTCCTTTCCTTGGACACTATCTTTCTATCTATCTATCTATCTATCTATCTATCTATCTATCTATCTATCTATCTATCTATCTATCTATCTATCTATCTACTATCTATGACTTACGAGGAGGTTGTACTCCTCTTCTTGTTAGTTGTACAGATTAGCTAGTGGGCCTGTATTTGTTTTCAGAATTGACAGGAACAGTTGAGGTCTTTGAGAGAGAACGCTGTGCACTAGCACACACCTTGAAGAGTGTTTCAGTCAAACAGCGGCCCCTTTCAAGATTGTGTGCGATTGCTGCAATATTTAAAGCCCGTGTCGGTTGAGAAGAACAAGAACAGATCACAGCGCTTCTCCTGAAGCATGAACAGGAAGATGTGAGAGGAAGAGCTGCCGTGACTAATTACACACCTGAAAAATGGGGGAAGGACTTATCACCATTAAAGACATGAAAGATAATGTTAACAGCATAAATAATACCAAAGCCTGTGATGACATGGATACGATGAATGAAAAGATACAGCGGCACTTTCCATATGAAAAAGAAGCCGGCGATGTGATCTGTGAAGTGAAGCGTGGCAAGAATAATTGCTGATATATATTTATGGCCGTGAATATACATGATGTGGCTGCGGAAGCTGTTTTCTCTTCAGGAGTTCATTGAAGTGACAAAATCAGGCCACATGAAGCGGAAAATCTGGATGGATCTTTAAGGGGGAAAGACACTGATGCACCATGTGGTATGAACATGCACTCGCATTTCAACTAGTTGTCAGAGGAATAGACACTTGTTGGACTTCCAGGTACAGTCAGATGATGGGCAGTGATTCAAAACAATTGGCACCCCTCGAAAGAAGTGACAAAATCAACACTACACACAAAGAAACACATTTTCTGCCTAGAGATCAAAATGGGACAACAAAGGGACGCTTTTTCAAGTGTGTCTATGCTTTCTCATACTTATATTATCTTAATATTTTTAAATAATATTATTAGACAATATCAATTAGCTTTTAAGTATATAACTGTATAGTACTGTATTGTATAGTATAGTATAGAGCTGTACAGTAAAGTATAGTATAGTGTAGTATACTATAGTGTAGTAGAGAACTGTATAGTAGAGTATATTATATTATAGTATAGTATAGTATAGTATAGTATAGAACTGTATAGTATAGTATAGTAAAGAACTGTACAGTAAAGTATATTATAGTGTAGTATAGTATAGTATAGTATAGAACTGTATAGTATAGTATAGTATAGACTGTATAGTAAAGTATATTATAGTATAGTATAAAACTGTAGAGTATAGTATAGTATAGAACTGTATAGTATAGTATCGTAAAGAACTGTACAGTAAAGTATAGTATAGTATACTATAGTGTAGTATAGAACTGTATAGTAGAGTATATTATAGTATAGTATAGTATAGAACTGTATAGTAGAGTATATTATAGTGTAGTATAGTATAGTGTAGTATAGACTGTATAGTAAAGTATATTATAGTATAGTATAAAACTGTAGAGTATAGTATAGTATAGAACTGTATAGTATAGTATCGTAAAGAACTGTACAGTAAAGTATAGTATAGTGTAGTATAGAACTGTATAGTAGAGTATATTATAGTGTAGTATAGACTGTATAGTAGAGTATATTATAGTATAGTATAAAACTGTATAGTAAAGTATAGTATAGTGTAGTATAGAACTGTATAGTAGAGTATATTATAGTGTAGTATAGACTGTATAGTAGAGTATATTATAGTATAGTATAAAACTGTAGAGTATAGTATAGTATAGAACTGTATAGTATAGTATCGTAAAGAACTGTACAGTAAAGTATAGTATAGTGTAGTATAGAACTGTATAGTAGAGTATATTATAGTGTAGTATAGACTGTATAGTAGAGTATATTATAGTATAGTATAAAACTGTATAGTATAGTATAGTACAGTATAGTACAGTATAGAACTGTATAGTATAGTATAGTATAGTATAGTATAGTATAGTATGGTATAGTATAGTATAGACTGTATAGTAGAGTATATTATAGTATAAAACTGTATAGTATAGTATGGTATAGTTTAGTATAGTATAGTATAGTATAGTATAGTATAGTATAGTATAGTATAGTATAGTATAGTATAGTATAGCATATATCCAAAATCTTGATGTCACCCAAATGAGGATGGGTTCCCCTTTTGAGTCTGGTTCCTCTCAAGGTTTCTTCCTCATAACATCTAAGGGAGTTTTTCCTTGCCACAGTCACCATGGCTGCTCATCAGGGATAAATACACACCATTCACCTTGACTGTTGATTTCTGTAAAGCTGCTTTGAGACAATGTCTGTTGTGAAAAGCGCTATAGAAATAAACTTGACTTGACTATAGTATAGAACTGTATAGTATAGTATAGTATAGTATAGTATAGTATAGTATAGTATAGTATGGTATAGTTTAGTATAGTATAGTATAGTTATAGTATAGTATAGTATGGTATAGTATAGTTTAGTTTAGTATAGTATAGTATAGTATAGTATAGTACAGTATAGTATAGTATAGTATAGAACTGTATAGTATAGTATAGTATAGAATAGTATAGTACATGCAAATCATCCTATACACCTATGTAGTAAAAATTACTGGCACCCCTACAAAACTGTATATGATATAAATGCAAAAAATGTGTCATTTATTAAGAAGTTTGGGGGCTCTCAGGTCTCTGCATCTGTGCCTTTTGCATTTGAGCTTTTCCTGTTTCCATGGCAAATAAATATCAGCTTGCATACATGTAAAAATCCAAAAGATCTTTCAAGACAAAATAGTGGCTGGCCTGCACAAGTGAGATAATGCGCACTCAGTGGCCACTTGCTCATTCGTGCAATAATCCACCTCGCTTTTCAACTGTGGTGTGCAGAAAAAGAGAACATCAGAACCCACAACATTTCAGAATGCACCACACAGGCTCACTTAAAATGGTAAGGCTTTAAAAAGGCAAAATAGCATTTTTTTTTTTTTCTCCCAAACTTCAACCACACAGATTCAGTGCCCACTGTTGGCTCGGGTTCCTGTTCTTGGCAGACTGGAGTGGAACCCGTTGTTCTCCAAGCCCATCCGCCTCCAGGTCCAGCATGTTGTGCGTTCTTAGATGCGGTTCTGCTCAAAACAGTTGTAAAGCGTGCTCGTTTGAATTATCGTACAATTCCTGTCAGCGCAAAGCCGCCTGGCCGTTCTCCTCTGACTCATCCGTAAGCCATTTCCAGCCAGAGAACTTCTGCTCGCCAGATGTTTTTGCACCACTCTCACCACATCAGCAGTTTCTATAAAACTCATCAACAACCAAGCCATGGTCAGAGATATCGACATCACTTTTTTCTTCTTCTTCTATGTAATTGGCTGTTTAGATAACTGCATGAATAACAATGTGTGTTCCTATTAAAGCGTCAAATGTGCAGATTCAGAAATTTCCAAAAAATATTTACCAGCCCGTATGGCTCTTATAGTCCCCATTAAGCCTTAGAATTGACCTATATTTATGGGACCTGCTATAATGAGCATGTGTTTGGCTGCAGAAATAGTTCTACTGTTACACTGGAAGACATTTTAATAGTAGGCTCACAAAGAGAATAGATGGTTGCTATTATAAAAGGCTAGAGAGATTTGAATAATGAGCGAGAACTGGAGTTCTGCCAATGCACGGCATACTTATTATGCGTCGCTATTGTGATTCCGCAAAACGTTCCTCGACGTGGGTCGCAATTCGTTCCGGCGGGTCTGCGTCGCCGTGCATGTATTGATTAAAGATGTGTTAAAAACAAATCAAAGTCCTGGGTACAGTAAAAAAAAGAGACATGAGAAGCCGAGCATCCTCCTTCTTCTCCACCTCCTCCTCCTCCCCGGGGGTTCATCTGTACACGTTTTCAGCTTGAACAGACATAAAAACTACCCGTCCAAAAGATCAGGTGAAGTTTCAAGCGTCTGCAGTGTGGAGTATGAACTGTAATTTACGCTGAAGTTCTGCACCAGTCGCTCACAGCAGGCCGTCACTGCGGCATGGACGACTGTCAGGAGTGGTGACTCCCAGCAGGCCGTGTCATCAATAATGTATATGCAGCTGGTCTCACAGGGTGTGCGAGCAGTTCAATTCCTCGAACCACGGCTTTGATAATAAGATTCGGGAAATTAAAAAGCACCGAGGGCCCAAAGCTGTGTGGCGTAGGACGTCTTTAAATACGGTTCACTTAGCATTAACCACTGAATCCATCACCAGAGCATAAGCTTCAGGACGTTCAGAGTTTTGGACTACTTCTGACTGTGGTTTATACCAGCTATGATTTTTTTTTTTCGAAGGACAGAAGCTAGAGCAGATGAGTAACAGAGTGAGACTTGCCCTTGGCTAATCAGAGCTGTAGGTGGGGAGCACCATAACGATGCAGATTTTTTGAAAATGCCAACCACGACAAGGACACACTGTTAAAAACTACTGTAATGAAATTCTCATTAATGACGGCAGGGTGGGGGGCTGCGGGAATGCTATTCTGTGATACGCTGGAACGTAATTAATTGAAAATGTTTTTCACAAATGCGTGTGCACATAACCAAGACTGAGTGGATCCAATTCAGATAGAATGCTAATGAATAAAAGATAGAGCAGCGCACTTTATCGGAAATGTGTGAATCATCTGACGCTCATGCCACTCCTTGTGGAGAGATCTCAGTGGCTCTGTGTTCGTTTCAAACGGACAGATCTTGGGTTTCTCAAATAACGTGTCACAAAAAAACTAAAAAAGTTGCACGTACACAAACATATGCTTATTCAGCGCCTGTATGAATATATAATCGGTTATATAAAAAAACTGAGAAATATACAGCAGATATGTTCTCTTAAAATATACCCCGAGCGTGGGTGCTCAGGATCTCCAAGCAGAGAAGAGAAGATCACAGAATAAGAAAGGAAAGGAAAGGAATGCAATGATATGGAAAAGGGCAAGGAAAGGAAAGGAAAGGAATAGAATGAAATGGAAAGGAATGGAAAGGTAAGGTAAGGAAAGGGAAGGAAAGGAAAGGAATATAATAAAATGGAAAGGATAGAAATAAAAGGAAAGGAAAGGAAAGGAAAGGAAAGGAAAGGAAAGGAAGGAAGGGAAGGAAAGGAAAGGAAAGGAAAGGAAAGGAAGGAAAGGAAAGGAAAGGAAAGGAAAGGAAAGGAAAGGAAAGGAAGGAAAGGAAAGGAATATAATAAAATGGAAAGGAAAGAAAAGGAAAGGAATGAAATGAAAGGAAAGGAAGGAAAGAAAAGGAAAGGAAAGGAATGAAATGAAGTGGAAAGGAAAGGAAAGGAAAGGAAAGGAAAGGAAAGGAAAGGAAAGGAATGAAATGAAATGAAGTGGAAAGGAAAGGAAAGGAAATGAAAGGAAAGGAAAGGAAAGGAAAGGAAAGAAATAGTATGAAAAGGAAAGGAAAGGAAAGGAAAGGAAAGAAAAGGAAAGAAAAGAATCTGACAAGACCTTCTAAGACACACACATCTCTGCTTGCATAAGGTTTAATAGACTGTTCACTTCAGTGGATTGTAAAAGTAAATATCAAACAATGAAAACGATCAGTTCTGCAAATATCCTACCAAAGAACTTCAGTCTATGAGAACTTCTATGAAATCTGCACCACTTGACACCAGTTCTATGAGGGTGTCTCAGTGCGCGCATGCAGCAGCATCCTTTCTAACAGCACACTAGTGCAATGTATAATTTATTTCTAGGTTAGTGGAATGCGGGCATCCATCCCCACCCATGATCACTGGCACTCCAAGCTCAGAGGGGTATCCTCAAGCGAACTAGATGATCCAGGCATGCATTAACAGGGCTGTGAGGGACAGCCTGCATTAAAATACATCTCAGATCTAATGCATGTTCCCTAAACCTTCTATGAAATAAAACAACACCGCGTTACTTTGACCAACTTTCGCTTTAAAAAAAAAAAGTGCACGAGAGAAATGATCATTCTCGCGTGCAATATGCATGTGTAGACGTTTTGCTTTCGCACGCGCACTTTCTTACCTGCACGAGACTGTGATCTCCACTTTGGTCGCGGGAATGTTGCCTGTAAACGGGTCGAACTCGTACACCGAGGCCATGTCGTCCAGCTTGTCCATAACGTCTCCCTCCATGAGTAAAACGCGTGGCCCGGCACAAGCCAAAAAAGCACTAAGGACACGGAACCCCTAACGGTTCCGACCCGATTTAATAAGAACTCGGATAATAAAAGGAGGAGAAGGAGTGGGAGAGCCGGGCTAAAGAAAGTCCTTTGGCACAGGTACGCGCTCTGAAGTTGTTTGGAAAGAAGTAGGGGTATAAAAAGAACAAGCGGAGCGCGTGACAGTTGAATGGAGGGAACAGCGGGAAGCGGTGAACAGCGGCAGCGTCGTAACGGAGCGGAGCAGCGCAGCGCGCACCTTTTTCTGGGCGTTCGGTGCCGCACGTGGGCGCGGAAACGCTGAGCGCACGGCGCAAAGAGGCGGCAGCGAGCTCCACCCCCTTTATTTTATATATATATATATATATATATATATATATATATATATATATATATATATATATATATATATTCTTTTTCTTTCCTCCTTTCTCCGCGCGCACTAATCAAACCGTACCGTCCGCAGTGTTACATGTATGATGGCTAATGGTTAATTTTTACACCCCCTCTGATCCATCTCTTGCAGACTCATATTCTGGAGCTCATATTGAATTTGCATCATTTGGAGAGTTACAGATATCTTCAATAAATCTCTCCAGTCTTAGCTGTTATCCGAAAAATCCAATCCGGCCACGCCACTAATGAGTTCATTCATTTTGCATTAGGATTTGATGAAAACATTTAGGTGGCGCCACTCGTCAGCGTCCTCTGCGTTAACTGCGTTTTCTCATAGTCTGGAATGATGAACGTATGAAAGTGGTGCCGACTGATGCTCATACTCTAGATTTCCCTACATCGCCTTCCTAAGTTGAAGCCTTTAAGCGGCTGAATGGACATTTCTTGCCCTTTTCCATTCATAATGGATCAGGGGACATCAGCGTCACCAAAGTATAGTAGATTGTACACCATGAAACAATGTGCCAAGCAATTAACTTTTATTATGTAGCCGTGTGTGTTTATAGTTATTCACAGTGAATTCATAAATTACTTTGACCCATTCATATCTACACTTTAAACAACATAATTGCAAAGTAAAAGATAAAAAGTAAGAAAAGATGATTTCATTACATTGGCAAAGTTTTCACTTTACTTTGAAACTTTAAGCTAAGCCCAGGTGCAGCCTATTTCTCTGGGTCATCTTTAAGTTGGACTCCACCTGTGGCTAATTCATCTGATTAGACATGGTCTGGAAAGACATTTCGACCGCAGCTTCCCAAGAGCCCAATTGAAGTTTGGTACATGCAGGACTCTTTCTAAAGGGACTTAAGCACCTGATGATCATTCTGGTTGAGCTCCAGTGATCATGTGTGTCGATAGGAGGAACTAAACAACCAACACTGCAACATTCCACTGATCTGGGCTTTATGGCAAAGTGGCGAGATGAAAGCCATTCCACAGTGCAAGACACAAGATGCAGCATACAAAAGATATGCATGATGGTACGACCTCCATCAACAAGAAAAGGTATTATGCCTGTTATTACCTTTAAATCTAAAGCTAAAACAAGCAATGTAAAAAAAAATACTGATAAATGCATGAAAAAATTGTCCCTGGTTCAAAGACTGGAGCTTATTAATAAGACTAGACATAAATATGCAATTATTTTCCACTTCAAGTTCAAAACAGGTGTCTCATTTGTTCAGAGTTTAGGTCATTAGTCAAAAGTAGACAAAAGTAGCTTTTTAAAGTGCAAAGAAAACAAAACCTCTTCAAACTCATGTATTATTTATAGCCATGAACGAAGCACTAACGGTTAACCATTTAAAGATTATTGTAGTTGGCATTCAGATTTGTTAGGGTTTTTTTTTATCCAAAACCTTGTAAACAATTATTCTTTTTGTAAATGAAGCTTCACATGTTTTAGTTGAACACCCATGCAAAACAACAATATTCCAGACTGGATTCTAGGTAGGATTTATTCATTTATTTAATAATTTAATTTTTTTTTGCTTGGTCAGTCAACTTTTCTGGTAAATGCATTTTTCATCACACATGAAGAAAATCAATAACAACAGATAGAGTACACTTATGTGTATGGGGAGGAAGGGGGTCTGCGAAGGTTCTTTTAAGGTTTCATGAAATAATTATGGACTTATAGCACATCAGGAACATCCAAAGAACCGTTATAATTTGTACGTGCATTTCCTTGGACAATTTTTACTTGTATAGTTATCAAATGCCGAAGTAGAAAAACATAAGGGGACATGTCACATGAGAACAGGAACATATTAGAGATAAAAAATACAATGTCTGAGTAAGTAATGTTGTGGCTTTCTGATAACTGTATTTCAGAACCTTGGCGTTGGACAGCTCCTTACTGTCTTTAGGCTCTGAAAAGAGATTTCATCATTTCTCTGGTGTCCATGATGCTTGGAGTAGAGGGGAGTAATAAGAACTCTAGTCAATATAAATAGCTACAGCATCTACAGTGTTTCACCCTGGTCTGCAGTTCAAAATGTATACAATATTAGAGTCGTACAACAAATAATTGGTAGGCTAAATGTCTAAATTTTCTTTCCACATGTTTCCCGAAGATCTTCTAGACCTTATCACCCCTTTTTCTAAAGTTCCAAATAGTTCAGTCTGCCCTGCGTCAAGATTTATTATTTAAACACAGCTAATCATGTTTTGATGCAGAAATGCAATTATGCTTTCCTGCAAGAAAACAAAATCTGGGTATCTGACACGGAATTAGGCAAAGCAAATATATGTTCCTACTCAAAAAGAGCAGATACAGATCTACAGATCAGAGCTACAAAAGTGCTTTTACACTTTCACCTGCAAATTAAGTGCAGACTAAATCATGAATTGCGTTGCAACAGTCATAGTAGAGTGTCAAGTCTTCGGATGCAAAAAGTAATTAAATATGCCCCAGACACTTTAGGTTTTACTTTTAAATGTTACTCATTTTTTAAAGCATTTACTGTACATTCATTTGGCTAAACAAACCATTTCATGCTGTGCATCTTCCATCTATGTTCACATGCCTTTCCTCCCATCCTCCAAAAATATGCCAGTAGGAGGGTTAGTCTAGGTGTGATTGATTGTGTGAATGTGTGTGTGTGTTCATCCAGTTTGTATTCACACCTCGCACACAGTGTTCCTGGGATAGACATCAGCTCTGCCACAACCCTGACCAGGATACAAAAAACGTTTTCATGTCTTTAAGTGTTTTACAATCCAAGCAATTGAGGCCTTAATGAGTCTGTAACTGTGGCTCTCTGGCAACCCTGTGATTTAAACCTAATCCTCTAATCACTAGTTTACAGGTACAGTTATGAAGCTATTACTCTGTAATAATAAAAAGCAAAAAAAAAAGAATGAGTGCTTTGATTAAAGGACACATCACTAGTAAATATATAGAGGTCATGATTTCCAGTTCCTTGCACGCGATAAATCTTAAATGTGTACCCTACAAAAGATTTTGTGGAACGGTAGCATAATGAGGACACTTGCTTTTTATTTGTAGTTTCAATCCTCACCAAATTTGATAAGTTCAGTACATTTTACACTTTTTTCCCTAAAGGTTGTTTCCTTTTATAAAGAAGGCATTAGATTCATTCATTTATTAAACCACTTTTAAGAAGCCAAATGTCAAGATAGTAATCCAAATATTTAAGCTAATTAAAGAGAATTATTTGTTAATCATGTCATGTATCAGTTTAAGCCATTAAGGCTTGCTGAGAAAAAAAATCCGGTGATCTGAACAGGTAAAAATGACACATGTCAATGCGGTTTCTTCCATTATATCCGAATTCCCAGAGCAACAGCAAGCCATTAAAAGCAGCGTGATTGCTTTCAACCCCTTTCTTAACCCGGCGTCAGATGAATACACGGGCTAAGCCTCCTTGAGGGAGACACGGATGCACTATGAAGATCTATGAACATTGACATAACCCGGTCTTGCTAGCAATGCCTCAGACACAATCTGCCCCCTCCATCCCTTCAGAGCGTGGCTTGATTCGAAAGGCCACGGTGCAGCAAGTGGGCAGCTGGATCGAGAGTTGGTGGGTGGATGTCACAAGCATGTGCAGATGTGCCTTTGATGAAAGGCTGGCATGGCCTGTGGCTTTAGAGAAGGAATAGGAGGAGGGACACACAGAGTGAGGAAGAGAGAGACCTTTAAGTATAATTGTGCACCATGTGGCGCTGGCAATTTTGAAGCGCTATTGGAAGCAAGCCTTGTTCAACCATCAGTGCCAGTCGGGACCTATTCACGCCTAACTCTTATTATCCTAGAAAATGTGATGTATATCAAAGTAAGTCTGATCTCGTGGTATGATCACAGCTTGCCGCCTGATGGGACACGAACTGTCACAAAGAACAAAGATGGAGGGGTGGGAAAGTGATGTTTTGTCCAAGGCATCAGCCAAAAGCTACCAATTCAATGTGATCGTGGCGCTTTAATTACTGTATTTGTGCCGCATTGCGTCAAAGGGGCCAAATATATCCCTATTCGGGATACAATTAAGAGTAGTAAATTGAAGGGGATGAGGAGCATATAAAGACCATCACAAAAAAAAAAAATGTGATAAGTTGATTAATGAGGAGAGAACGGGTTGGTGGAGTCAATGCAGAGCTGTCATATCCTGGTTGGTGTTTCTGTGTACATGTCTGGGTGTGTGTGTGTGTCATCACCAGCATTGTATTACCAATCATCACCATGGAGAGCCAAGATAACAATCTAACAGAGAAAACAACGCACCAGAGTTTGCAGGTGTTCAAACAGTCACACACACCACCATCCCAGTGAACCCTGCTTGCCAGGGAAACCATGAATAAATGATGTTTTGAAAATTCACAGAGAGTTTGTTTTCTTCCTGCCGGCTTTTTCTTTCTTTTTTTTTTTTTTTTTTTAAAGAAATTGTTCGTTTTAAATGGAGCCAGTTCATGAGTATAAATCAGTCTTGCCACAGCACACTAGATCCAGGTTCTCTGTGGGATCACGTACCGCCAAGCCGCCACCTTTTAGATATACTAGATGTTACACTGCAGGTGGCTTTTCGCTTTACCTCGGTTCCTTTAGAGAGTAAAGGTCACCCTCAGGGGACCACCTGAAGCTGGGAATGAAACTTGCTCTCTCTGGAGTCTTTCCAACATGCATGGCACGTGATAACGCAGCAGGAGGCTAATGTTTTACCTCGATTCCAGATTAAAGGTCGCAATTTTCACCGATCCCTTAAGAAGAGTTGTTGGTATTCACTGAGATTGTGCAGACGACATGCACGGTAGTACGCAAAGATTTCTCTCTGCATTGACATCGTTTGTGTCTGGGCGAGGATTGAAAGATTAAAACAAGAAGCATGGTCGAGCTGGCCTTTTACCCCGCAGTGGCACTGATTTATTTCTTTGGAGTTCTTCAAGCGACTAAGGAAAACCGCGTGGAACTGCCTGATAGTGCATCAGTCAACGTTTTCTGCCTGTTTGTGCTAATACAGCCAATGTGTTTGGTTATCGGCAACTACACAGGTATGGCTATGTATCTGATCAGCGCTATCGTTTCCTACAACTGTCTGCACTGGAAGAATCCGACGCCCGGCCCTGAGGAGAACAAAGAATCGACTACGGACAAGAAGAATAAGAAGAATAAGAAGAAAATGAATTAAGAGACAGTTGAGATTTTCCATTAACTGCTGGTCTAATGGGAGCAAACACAAAAAGAGCAAAGTGTGACCATACGGACGCATTTGAGGAGCGTTCGGTTTACTCTCCCTGTGGAAAATAGGCACGCTCAGTGGCTAACTTGGTCTGGGTTCCTCAGTGTAGCAGATGAAATCACCTTCAGTGAATTATCATTTGTCTAGAAGAATATGTAAATGCAAATGTCCCTTATTAATTCACTCATATGTTGGTTGAGCCTCACAGGAACTACGGCACAAGGCTCTGGCACCAGTACAGCGATATCACGCAGATCAAATTCTTCTGAAGATTTTTCATGAGCAAGGATAAATAGGACTTGGCCCATAACTACATGATGTAAGATTTTTTTGGTTTCAGGTTATATTATGTGGAGCTCAGGTTTATAATATCATCTCCTGCAACCAATGAAATCTGTACACCTGATACAGTGATATCAGCTCTATTCCTCCTTCCTTTTCTGTTCTTTATCTCGATCAGCATGTACAATAGCAATAAATTGCATAACCCGTTTTCATTGATTATTGATAGAAAAAGAAACTATATAAACCTATAAAGAATAATTAAGATTACAATCTTATTTGACATGCAAAGCTTAGTTTTGATGTAGACAAAAAAAAATGTTTTCACTTACTTTTGTATTTGACATCTAACATGTAAAAACTGTTGAATTGTTCTGATTGATCTGTTTAAAAACATCTGGGCATCATTTTAAATGAGTTCTCACTTATTCAGGCTCAAATCACTTTTTTACATGAAAATATATAAATGCAATACAGTAAAATATGTCGATTATAAGCCGGTGTGGATTAATAAAATAAAGCGCAAACAAACAAAATACTACATTTTGTGAAACATTGACATGAGCTTTAACATCGTGAGCGTGAACAATAAAACCAACAAAGAGCAAGACATGAGAGACAACAACAACAAACTAAAGAAAAAAATGATGTGAAAAGTGAGTATGTACATAAACGTGTGATTAGCAGTGGGCAAACATCCGTGTGGCGGGTGGGAAACAAAGTCCCTGTCCATAATCCACAAACAACCAATGAATAGGAATAAAAACAACAGTTACAATTTAACAATATACATCTGCGATTGATTTTTTTTTTTGTGTGAAACCTATATTGATTAAAGAATGTCACAATTCCGGTTCCTTTTTGGCATTAAAACAACAGGCTTGTTTGCAGAATAATATTTAGTATTGTATTGTTCTATCACACTGACGGATGAACGGGAGGCCGAACTTTACAACACAAAGGTAACTGCTGTCCCAAGGCCATTATACCTTTATAATTGCAGGTGATCTTGATATTGCTTGCAAATGGATAAAAATAAATAGATAAAAATCGATATTGTTCAGTCATCATCAGATGACAGTCAGATCCTAAATAGAGATGAATCGTGGAGCAAAACGTTTTGAACTCCGAGGTCACCTTATCCAAAAAAACGTCTTCTGAAACAACATATACACACACACATATATATACACACACACATATATATATATATATATATATACACACATCTGAAAAATCTGTAGTAAAAAAGAAGGCTTTAAAGCTAAATTGTAAAGTGAAAGGTTTTGAGGTATGTAGTTATGCAAGTTAAGTCTTTAAAATGACACCATGTATAATTCGAAAATAAGAAATGTTATAAAAAGTCATAGATTTCCCAACTTCAGACTGTTGACAGAAAGCTTAGCTGGACCTGTAGGCAATGAACACACAATAGTCGTAAAACAAATGGGATTTTATTTATTTATTTTTAGCGCTGAGCTACAGATGGACAGTGTGTTTGCTCTGTGTCCCCCCCAACTGGACTGAGTGATGGATGCAGGAGATGTTTGATGAGGTCTTAATGACAGCTGGCATTAAAGCCTCTTGTGAACTCCAGCATGTCAGATGCTTCCTCGCTCCAGATCCCTGCCTGCTGCGTCAATCAAAGCATTCGCAGGACATGCCGCTTCGCTCTATGGACCCGTTCCAGTTCGGCGGGAGAAAGCCATAGTGCCTTGGAACAAGCTTCATTGCTCCCTTCTCATCTATCCATCCATCCTCTTTTTTCAAGCTAGGTGTCTCCTCAGTCGCTCATGTCTACACGTTCTATTTTAAAAAATTACTATATCTGTCTCCTTCTAATTGTCTGCTCATCAGTACAGATATACCTCACTTCTTTTTTCGCCTGTTTTCTGTCTTTTCTGTCTTTCTGGTGGGTTCTGTCATGTGGAGAAAGAGAGCTCGGTGAGTACCCAGAGATTCATGCTCCCCTGCCAGCAACCAAATGAGCCCTGGCCACAGCAGTTCTTCTGCTCATAAAACTCCCATCTTCCCCACAGCCCTAACACAATCGACTCGTTATCACCCCTCCTCAGACTCTTTGGAAAAACAGCATAGGCCTCCACTGCACCGGTAGCAGGGGGTCGGTTAAAGCGGGAGCGAGACATGGCTCAGGAATAGAACAAGCCATGGAGGCATGTCGAAGAAAGCAGATGTGCCTCAGTGAGAGATCAGCAGTACTTTCTGCTAATGATTTGACTAGGCCTGCTGCTTTTGCTTTCAAAGGCTGAGCTTATACGTCTACACTGTATAAATCCAGAGCTTTATACTACTGCATACATTACTGACGCAATCAACTCCAAATAAACATAACGTGTTCTTCAAAGGATATACAATATATTCAAATATGAGGTTTATTTTTTTACCTCAGAAAGGTTTATACAATTTTTCAGTTTGGCTAGAGGTGTACACTGGAATGGCGATCCTGCAGGATGCTACAAAAGCCACACGTGCAGGAGGTTTTTATGTCCAGGAAGTCATACATTATTCTTATAGAAAAATTAAACAACACACACTTTACACATGCATTTGAAGCATCCTAAGTAACTGCCCGGTCAGTCACAGAGGCTGAATTAGACTACAGGTTTGTTTTTATTTTAAGAAATCAAAACCTTTTGATTTCTTAATTAACTGGCAAGAGGGATTAAATAAATATAGTATGTATTGTACACATATCCAGTTGGAAGCCTTAATATATAAACTCAATGATATAGGTTAAAGAAATTTTAGATTGGACAATACTGGCAATTCTTTAATTAAAAGACAATTAGGACACTCCCACTTGTGTATTAAATCTATAATCCATATACAGGTAGTGTCATTGGATCACACCCCTAGCATATACACCACACTGATTTATAAAACAAGTGCTGCTTACTAATTAGATTTGGTCTCTAAAATGCTTAGAAGATCATACTCTTGGGCTACTCATGCATTGCAACTTGAACTAATTTCCCCTAGTTTTAATTTCTGAAGGAGAGTTGTGATCATTGCCAACAAGAAAATTCTAGTATTTTATTGCAACAGCTGCATATGAACCACCAGCAGCATCGATAATCTTCGGCAATTTTTCCCTCAAGCTTTCTGATTTCTTTCGCATCATCTTTATGTAACAACAGTTCTTATAAGAACGGTGCATACGAATCGCTCCGAAGAAATCGTTTGCGCTAATTGGATTTGTCGGTTTTATTTGAATACAATTAAAAGCACTGCTGGAATCGCAGTTACACAGAAACTGGATGTTTATTTTTTTTCTTGCAAGAGTGAACACAACATTACCCTAAACCCATGACCCCAAGTTCACGATGCACCTCAGTGGCACAGGTTTCTGTTTCCACTGCAATCTCCCTGACTAAACTCACAAGAGGCTGGTATAATTCTGACAAGCTGTTGAGTTGAATCAGAGCAGGGAAAGTCGTACCGTGCGCCCGAGAGCGCTGAACTTTATTTTAAATAAGAGTGAGTTATGCGCTCGGTGGGTTTCTCTTTGTGAGAACACAACTCCTGCAGAGTGCCACTTCCTCCTTCACACCACTAATTGCCCTCGTCCATCATGTCCCCACGGCGTCTCGGAACGGCGGCGACTAAACGATGACAATCTGCGCTGGAAATGAAGACGTACGACCGCGGTTTGACTGGCACTGTTATTTCAGCAGCTACCGAGCACCGTGTGAACTCCACCGCCACATCAAAACCTGGACGGCTTCATCACTCGATGAAGAGCACTTACAATGTGTGTTCTCATTATCTGCTTTGGTGTTTTTTTTTTTCTTTTAACATTTTCTGAGGCAGTTTACGAATGGAAAAGTCGGGGAAGTCAATGAAGAGCAATTAGAAGGTCAAAATTTGTCATCGTTCAATCAAGCATGCAAATATCGAGCTTAATGGAAACAATTGGAAATCACAGGTTGTGATTGTCTGTGACATTTAAGCACCTGCTGGGGGTTTTCAAAGAAAGAATATATCGAACAATGGTTCAGAGTTTGGACGTGAAGTAAAAGAAACACCACTTTGATACTATTTTTATTGAATTGTGTTTTTTTTCTGCAATGCTTGGTTGATCATTAAATAAAAATGTCATACAATATTTACAAGTCAAGTATTTTAACACCCATACACACATGTAAGAAAACAGACAAAAAACACCACTGTGAAAACATTTTCAGTCCTCGGGAGGAGTCTGTGCAATAAAAAGGCACCTTTGACCCTGTTGTTTTGCTGCTGCGTGATGTAACTGCTCTCTGTATGTGCCTTCGCCTGCCGTCTCTGATATCCATCAGCTTGAGCCGGCGCAGGGTGTGATCTCTGCTCACCTTTTCTGTAACAAACGCTGATTGCTTTAAGTGATAAACATTTTTTTTTTTTTTAAGGGACGTCCCAATCTGCAATCTTTTCCAGTACACACCAAAACGGTACAAAAATGGTTGAAATTTTCTATTAAAGAAAAAGAAAAAAAAGCTTAAACGAATTGTAAAAGCCTCATGGACAAAATATTCTCAGATACATTTTCGAAATATATTGTTAATGATTGACAGATAAATCCAAAGGTCAGAACCATCGCTGAGCTTATAAGAGGCAGTGCTGAGGATCAGTCTAAGGTGGTGAAGGCTTAGAGAAGAGAGATGAAGCGTAAGGCAAAGAGGGGCTACTCCCACCCCACAGTCTACATAGAATAAGAATGCAACAACAGCAGCGCCAAGCCCAGGTTAGTGCACAGATGATTGTAAAACCTATATTCAGGCGCTGATATCCTCCATCCCATAAGCAGAATACAGTGCAGTGTTAACTATGTACAGTTCATTTCAGCCTCATGTTCAGGTCATGCACAAACACAAGTATATATGTACTGCAGGGGGAAAAGAAATGTAGTTACACTCTGTTGCGACGGTTGTGTTTGTATTAAGCACCAAAAAAAAAGCCTGACAGTTGCGAATTCAAAAGCAGTTTTTCACCACACGCTGGCCAGTGAGTCTGCTGTATTGCGGTCAAGTCCAAGGCATGAAGTGGAGGCCATTAAATCCACATTTCAATCGACGCACTCAGAGGTTGCATCCCTCCATTTCAGACTTTGAGCACTAGCCAAATAAAGCTTCCTTCCCACTTGCACCACAGTCAACGTTCGACACGAAACAATATGAAAAGGATAACGCACTTCTGAACGGAAAGCGCTGAAATGCCTTCATTTCCAAAAATGAAACAAATAAAGCAAGACATCCAGTCTCTTCAGCTCACTAATGAGGGGCGCTCTTTGAAAAAAGGATTTGTTTTCAAGTGAGGGGGAAAAAAAGGGTGTATTTACAGTAGTGTATTTACATGACTCATTATTTATTTTAATTATAACACCATTAAAGAGAGGAGAAATGCAGGAGGATAAAAAGAAAGGAAATCTGAGAGGAACAAACGGAAAAACAGAAAACGCGCTGAAATGATCACAGTTCAAAGGCTTTGGCAACGACGTTAGTGATCTGTCACAGTGCTCCGACAAATCACTCGTTTTACTACAAATACCGATTTCACAGGGATCCAAGATCATAAAAAAAATTATTTGGACAAGAAAAACTTTCTTTGTATTTCAATAAAGGGATAGATGTACAAAGTGATGTGGAAGATGGCGGTTGGAAGAGAGGACCAATACGTTTGCATCATGCTTGCTTCGGGAAGACCGCTCGGATCCTTTCTCTTAATTTATGGAAAGGGTCATGAAAAAAAGTAGACTTTTATATTGACTGGTGATGCGTCATGAACACAGATCTGTGTGTTTGAACAGTTATCCATTATGTCCATTGTCTTTATTTCTGATGGTTCCAAATCACTGACACTGGAGACTCCTTCCTCAACAATTACACACTGTTATTGATTCTGTTTATATAGAGCATCTGCTACACAAGTCCCTGGGTAGGTTGTTTCTATAGCAACAAGAATGAGCGCATTAACATAGACCTCGCAGTAGGAACTGCTGAAAAAGACAGGGCTTCTGTAATGGAAACTAAATCAACCAATCAGAATTGGGAAAAAAAACATTGAGTCGAACAGCAGCTTCGCATGTTTTTTTTTTGTTTTGTTTTTTTTATGAGAAAACAGTGGTATTCACATCATAGTGCCATGGCATCATTAAGACAAAATTCTCCGTTGCTTGATTATCATATTAAATATACAGGGGGAAAAAATTCAGCACGCAGTTTTAATGGGACACCGGCTCCTTAAACACAGCTCGATGTGCCATCATCTGTGCTGCAGGGCTTTTAACACAGCAAACCCATCCCTCACAGCTGGAAATCAGAGCTTGGGCCTGACAGTCGAGCACCCACCGACAGCTGCTACTACAGATATAGATGCGCCAGGGGCCGCCCAGAAAAGATTAGGGTGATAAATATGTTTCATTAAAAAAGACAGTAAATCTGGGGGCTGAGAGAGGAGTGCAGCCCTGGAAGATGATGATTGATGCTCTAAAAATACTGCATACCAGTGTTGTGCCAAGATGAAACCTGCCATCGCCCACATACCCCCATCAGGCACGTCGTCTCCTCTGGCACCAGCGGACCAGTTTCCTGTTCCGTTTAATAAACAGCAACTGTTTTTTTGCCTTTTTTTTGTTTTTTTTAAAAAAAAAAAAAACACAGCTCTGTAGTCGACCTACTTCTCAACACTGCTGTCTGCATATTTTAAAGAGATGCTTTGGAAAAAAGGAAATGGGGATGGTTCCTATAAGATAATTCCAGATGTAGTCACAACTAGTGTCTGGCCCAAAGAGTTTTCAGAGTATTTGCTGTTCTTCCAGTGTTTGATTTATGCTTTATATTTTGCAGGGTTTAGAGAAAAATAGGTCTGGGGGATTATAAATCAGATGCTATCGATATTCCTACCTGTAAAACTCACTCAGTACCGATTTCTTTTATGGACATTAACTATTAATGTTAGTCTAATTGTATTGTATTTGTGGTTGCTAATAACTGTTCAAACTTTCAATGTGAAATTATTAAACCTAACATTATTTATAGTCTTTTGAAATAATAATTTATTCATTAAGCGAATAGTCAATTTTCTGCCAATAATTATAAATCCTCAATAATAACTTATAATAGTGGGGCATGATTTTGTACCAAGATTTAAGATCACGGACCCCCAGGCTTTTCTTCACAGACCACCAGGGAACTTATTTTGAAAACCACTGGCTTTCAGTGATTCTTTTTTCACATGTTCTGTGAACTAACCCAGGTAATGTGCAAAAATGTAAGTATTCGCGATTAAATAGTTGCTACTATAATTAAATAGTTCTTAGCCTAAAAAGACATGTAATTCCAAATACTGCACATACCCAGGCAATAAACTAAACAAAAGTATTCTGCTTGTTAAAGAGATTTAGCTCCACCTACTTCAAAGCTGCATTGTCCACAGATCTAGTACAAGACGATAATGACTTCTGTTGGATTGCGTCCAGATTACCAGCGCAGCACCACTGTGACACCATGGTCCAGACTCACTCAGCTGGGTTCAGACTCAACTGTACTGATCAGGAACTGATTCTCAGCAGGAGATTAGGTCCTTCTAAACCCACCAAAGCAAAGTCTCATTCTGTCTGCTTAAGCACTAGAGCCTTCATTAGAGCAAACTGTCGGTTTTATTGCACACTCCGGGCTGCTGCTGGCCCGAGCTTATTGAAGCCAGTCTGCAAAAGTGTCCGCTCAGCAGAGTGTGGATAAGGGGCTTGCAGAGCTCAGAGAGCACTATATTCACAGACCAGTAACAAAAAGACTGGGAGATAGAAGCTAGAGCTCCAAATGCAAACAGCTGTCAGGAACGCAAAAAACACAAAAAAAAACAACAACAATAACAAAAAAACACATTTAAACCTGAGGTAGAACATGGAAACATCACAGCACAGGAGGGGACACTTGTTTAAAAAGGGATGGACGCTACACAAAGTTTTCCTTTGCGTGTTCGAGATGATGAGGGATTATGAAGACACCGAGTCCGTATTAGATTCCGTGAAAGTCTTAAGTAGACGCCTCAAAGGAAGGCGACGTTGCGTGTGGCGAGTGCGCCAGCACTATTACACAGTCACGTCTTGGAACAAGCTCCGTTTGTATCCAGACTCTCTAGAGAGCCTCGACCAGATGGTAACGGAAGAATCAATCTTTTTCTTGCTTCCAGTAGATTTCTTGCAATGATAAAGTCTGATATTCAGTCAATCAAAACACAGTAAAAAAAAAAAACACACAAACATATGGGTCTCCAGGGGAAAAAAACTGAGAAGTGCTTTTCCCTACCATTTGGCTCAGATTTCCCAAGGCCTCCATATTGGCCTGTTTTTATCCTTGAAATACTTAATAAAGAAAAAAAAAATGGACGGCAGCTACATCTAAAGTGACTTTTTTCTTTAAAAACTAATTGGCACAGAAGGACACTTTCTCTAAAATGTGCCCGCATGTAGCAGATGCACGCTCGTCTCATTATTTGGTACGCAGTAATAAAAATAAAATACCAACATGGGTGGCACCTTAGATTCACTATTGCCTTCATCTTCTCATGAACATTCCATTACCGGACCTACATGTAGCACTGGCGCTCCAGCCTGTGACCTCTGCAGGCAAGCTGAATAACCTCGCGGTCAGCAGTTCAAAGGAAAGACCATCGTTTACCATCATTTCGTCACTTTGTCACCTCTTCTTTGCGATCCTCAGGTTCCAGATCTTCACAGTCCTGTTGCTGTGGGAAAAAAGGAAGCACGATTAAAAAAAAAGTGAACAGAAAATAGGAACGAAGGCACAGAATGAATCTTGAAACAGGCTGGCAGGAACACCTCCGCAGCTGATATGTGGTAGACTTCAAAACCGGCGAATTACCGCAAAAAAAAAAAAAAAAACCATTTCCAAAAGTACTCTGGCACGTTTATTCTAGAGCAAAGAGTTAACCTTGAATGCGTGGGCTCTTATATAACGAGAACTTACTATGCCTCTGATGCAGCAGAATCCTCAAAGGTCTGCACGCTAAATTTTCAGCAGTGTTCTACTGCACGCCACGCGTTCAGCTATTTCAAATGTCTGCTCTGCTTCTGGTAGCGGATTTGGTGGAATATAAAACATTTTGTTAAAGTATAACTATATCAAAGCTGTGAATCAGGAGCACCAGTTACTAATGATTCAATGAAGCGAGAGACAGACAACAGATCTCAGTGGTGGAGTTCGAGAAAGAACACAATTAAGAGGATTTATTGCCTCGGGGTGGACTCAATTAGAACTGTGACAGAGTTTTGTGCTTCGGAAGAAGAATTTTTAAATGCTGTGAGAGCTAAAACTGAACTCATCATCCAATTTAAAGGCAAGAGATTTTTTTTTTTTAAGAAAAAGTAAGAGTCACACAGAGGGGAAAAAGAACACACACACAAGTCTTGGAGCGAAAAAAAGAGAGAGAGCGAGAGTGTGCAAGAGAAATAAGAGGAGAAGAGACAGAAATAAAGGAAGTGTGTGAGAAAGGCTGTACCAGAGAGCAGAGGCGGAGAGAGTTAGTGGAGTTCAGGGAAGGCTGGTGGCTCGGCCCTTGATGGCCAGAACACGACGAGGCAGGCAGGGAGTGAGACCCGGAATATAACTCCACAACTTCACTCGACAATCGCTATACACACACACGACCACAGAGAGAGAGAGAGAGAGAGAGAGAGAGAGAGAGAGCGGGGGGACGAAAGAAAAAGAGTGGGAGAAAGTGAGAAAGAGGGAGTGTACAAGAAATAAACAAAAATATAGAAAAAAACAAGGAGATGTCAAAATAAAAGAGAAACAAGCGTCATCAAGACAGAGAAAAATAAGGAAAAGGGTAGAAATAAAAAAAGTACAGAGAAAAGAGTAAATAAAGCAAGAAAGAAAGTAAGAGATAGAAAGGAAAGAAGGATAGATAGATAGATAGATAGATAGATAGATAGATAGATAGATAGATAGATAGATAGATAGATAGATAGATAGATAGATAGATAGATAGATAGAAAAGTGAAAAGAGGCAAATAAAAAGAAAGAAAGAAAGAAAGAAAGAAAGAAAGAAAGAAAGAAAGAAAGAAAGAAAGAAAGAAAGAAAGCAGCAGGTTAGTGAAGTTGTTGAAGTGATTGTTGCTGAGATAAAGATTTTATATCTTCTTACTTAAACTATATTGCAGACAATAAGTCAGTCAAAGAGCTGAAAATGATGCAGCAGCAGCAGCAGAGCTGTAATATTTATAGCTTACTTATTAAAAGCATCTACTCTCAGGAACACAGTATCACACAGACAGAGAGAACTGTAAAAAGCAGCTTTTTTGCTTTTTTCTTCATCAATAACTCGCCACAAAGGCTAATAACTCATCACGCAAGCTGTTGAGAGGGGCAGGTTTTACACCTCTTGTGTACTCTCTCTCTCTCTCTCTCCCTCTCC
Organism: Silurus meridionalis; assembly: GCF_014805685.1. Lineage (NCBI taxonomy): Eukaryota > Metazoa > Chordata > Actinopteri > Siluriformes > Siluridae > Silurus > Silurus meridionalis. Next base: position 13,043,437 of record NC_060902.1, read on the forward strand.
CTCCCTCCCTTCTCCAGCAGCAGAGCCTGTTTTTCTCTCTACATGTCTGTTTTTAAGCATTCTAGACTGAAGTTTCTACCTGGAGGCAGTAAAGATCTGCTTGGAGTTGGTGCAGATGGCATTGATGGGGCTGTCATGACCCTTGATTTCTCCGATGGGTGTAAAGTTGTCCACGTTCCAGACCTTCAGCATGCCCGCCCTGCAGGCACTCAGCAGCATGGGGCGCCCGGGCACGTAGGCCAGCGCGCACACCCAGTCCTTATGGGCATTTGGGATTTGCTGAAAAGAAACACAACACAAATCACAGCTGAGGCAAAAAGTGTCCAGCGTTTTAATACCATTTAATATGAAGTGTAAAAGTGTCGACTAACGGGCATATGAAAATGATAATCATAATTATGGAACAGTTTAAGGTTTCATAACCAATAAGTAAAGTAATTCATTCGAAAGCTTACAAAGCGCTCGTGGGCACGAGTTTAACTGCTAACGGGAACGACTGAAGTAACTATGCGTTTTTTTTTTCCCGTGTTTTTTTTTTCTTTTCAATTACGCCCGGACAATATCATGCTCGTAATTACTATGCAATATACGCAACCGTCATACTGCAGTGTATCCCGAGATACAGAACATTTCCCAGAACAAACATTCCTTTTATGCTTCAAAATTGGGTTTATATAATAGACCATTCCCTGTCCAAAGGTATGAAGCTTCTAATACTGAACAATATTAACATTTGCCTGACTTTCCTGCTCAAAGTGCTTTTAATTACCCAATCATAAAAGGAGCAAAAACGTCAATTAGCAAATCTAATTCTCCATTCATATTGAGAACGAGGAGCAGTCTGTCTTGTAAATGCCCAAAGTGCAAATCACTTTCAGAATAAACCCAGGTACATTATAATCATATTACCGTAATTTCCGGACTATTAAGCGCACAGGAATATAAGCAATAATGTGTTCTGTATGTAGCTCTATGTTGTGTGATGTAGCTCTATGTTGTTTTATGTAGCACCAGGGTTCTAAAGAAACGTTGTCTCAGTTCACTGTGTACTGCATCAGCTACATATGGTTGAAATGACAATAAAGGCTTCTTGACTTGACTTTTCAAGAAGCAATAGAGGGGCTAGTGACCAGCGTGTACTACATAAAGGATCACAAGTGAAATCAATAACAAAGTCACAGTCACCTAATCTGGTTTGGGGTTTTTTTGTTTTTGTTTTTTTGGAGTCACTGCTTCCAGCAGCAAAATGAACCAAACATTTTAAATTTGGACAATACAACAGTGCACTTATATCAATACAATCGGCGGCTGGTTGCTGCGATGATGCCCAGTGCAAACGAGTCAGTTAATATAAATGATATGAATTAAAGTTAGAGCTGCTATAACAGAAAATGTACACATGCTAAAAAATTTGTATCCAGCTGTTAACCTGGAAATATGTTTAAAATACTGTGTGAGCTGCTTATTAATACTTACCAATTAAATACAAAATACAATATAGAGTGGAAAAACAAACAGATTTTTGTGAAACAGAGCGCATCAAAGGTTCCTTTTTGACAATGTGATCGTTACTATGCTGAGCAATTTACTTTGCCCTTTTCCATGAAAAGCAAGAAACATTTACACTGGGTGGATAATTGCATCAAAGCTTATGAAAACCATTAAAGCCTTATCAGGAAGAAATCTCACAGCTGTTTGTGTACCAGTTCTGTCACTAAAAGTGGAAAATTTTTACTACAATAAACAATACACCAATAGAGATAAAGCATTAATAGTTACTGAAATTGAAAAAATTGCATACTGATACTATATCAGAAATTCTACAAAAGTACAAGGCAATTATTACTTGAGTTTATGAGTTTAAACAGTGCATTTAACATTCTAGTTTTTTCCTGAATTTCACCTGTGTATTTAATTTTAATCATCAGAGAAGGTAAACAAAACTTATATTTCAAATTGTCAGAATTATACGTTGTGTACTCAAGTGGTTCGCATGCCTACTCTTCTTGTTATTTTTGTTGTGACTCTTTTCGTTCTGAAAATAATGCTGACCCTTACACGAACCCCAGCGATTCCGCAAGCAATCCCGTACCTGAATCAGTTCCTGCTGCTCCAGATCCCACTTCTTAATGCCGTTGTCACGAGAACCGCTGAACAGCACGTCGCCGTGCACGGCCAAGCACTCGATTCCGTCGTAGTGAGGCGGCTCGAAGTTGTGAGCGGGACCAATGTTCCCTTGCGTGCCTTCCGTGACATCAAACACCTGCGAAATAAATCATGACAGCACACAGCGTATCAGCCTTCCGTGTTACTTCTCCTGACTGACTGTGCAGCATATGAGAAAAACTCCACAAGAAACAAACACAGATTTGAATGAATACCTTCACATAGTGATCCTTCGAGCCGGTGATGACCTGGTCTTTACCCCCACCGGAGTAGCCCACTGTTAGACACATGACCGAGCCGATGTGGCCTGTCAGCTTCCCCGAGGCCTGCATTCTAAACAACAGAAACACGGTCGCTTCGTCTCAGCTCACACTACATCAGCCTTAACAAAGCATTTACAACTTAAGTTTGAACGCATAACAAATATTTGAATGACTAATAAACATGAGTATAATGGATAATTATAGTTGCGCAATTAATACAACTTTTAATGAGATCGTGGTTGTTGTTTTTTTCTTTTTTAATGAATTAAAATGAACTAATGTGAAAGTGCCTTATAAATATGGTTCAGCTTTCTACTTGGTTGCATATGATGGTGGGTGGTTTTTAACTGTCAAGCAAGTGGGAGCAGGCAGACACAAAACTCACAGGAAAAAAAAGACCGTCAGTAAACACCTTAAATACACCAGACAAAAATCTAATACCTCAAAAGAAAGAAGGATTTACACCTTTACATTTACGTGTAACAAAAACACCTGTACTGACTGTCAGCTTATTATAAACACCTATTGGCACCAAGATCATATATACAGTAGTTTGTTAATCCAAAAATATTTTCAGTCAAAAAATATCTAAGTGGAGTTATAATGCTTCCAAAGTTTGAGTTTTTCACCAACACCAGAAGACAAGCTGCTGCGGTGTAGTTACATGCTGAAATACTGCGCTGACATTTAGTAAAACTGGCATTCATTAAAACTGACATTCAGCAAAGCATTTGCTGAACGTTTAATATTTCATTATTCAATATTACGTCTTGAAGACACACAAACACGTGGAGAAAAGTTTAATTGCAGTGGATTGTGCCACAGTAAACACACGATTCACTTCGCCTAGCGGTTAACCCAATATCCATTCGTTAACTCTTACGCATATGGGAATATTAAAATGAGCCTGGAGGCTCGCCTTGACTGCGGTAGTTTATAGCAAACCAGAAAAATGTCACCCAAAAACCCTGAAAACAACATCTGGAATGCAACATAGCTTAGAATACATTCGAGAGTACTCTACATGCTAGCTAGTTTTTTAATAATTAGCCAGGTTTGAGCCAAGGGTGATGTACCTGTTGAGGTCCCAGGTTCGGACCGTGTTCCCTGCTGCGGCGTAGAGCACAGAACCGGATGGGTTTAGGGCGATCTGGTTGATCTGGTATTCACCCTGAGTTGTGGTGATTGTGCGGGTGCTGGTGCCGGCACAGGCATCTCCGGAAACCACCTGACCTGAGGATCTGGAATGAAGATGACAGAGGAAAAGCAGCCAAAGTTTAAAAAAAGAAAGAATATAGCGATTATAACGTTTATACTTTATAAGTTCATGTCATGTGTGTGAACATCAGGAAATCATCCGCTGACACGTGCATAAGGTGAATTTATACTTAAGCACACTCTAAAAGGCAGTGTCAAATAAACTGAAAAAAAAAAATAGCGAAAAAAGAAACAAAGTTTTTAAAATTTTTAACAAAATTGGTGAGGGGTATAAAAAAAAGAAGAAAAAAAAAAAAAAAAAGCTAAACCATGTCTGATCAATTATAAACCAATCCAAATGCCACTGAATGCATTTCTGAAGTGTTTTCACTCTGCATTCAGCTGTACCAAGCGGCTCTTGTATAAAAGCACTTCAGCCTAATTTGCGTTTAAATCCACAATTCATCATCAATTATGAAACGGCAGATGCTTACAATTTTTTTATTGAGATGCTGCGGTTTACATAACATGTTCCATATTACGCCTGTTGCAGACATGTTTAAAGAAAATATGATAGTCATTTTTAGCCGATATATAAAAAAGATTAAATCTAATGAGATATAATTGGTATAAAGCTTCAGACCATGATCTGATTACTGTATAATCCTGTATCATTTACAATCAACTACAGTTTGAGTACCTCATTATGTGTGACACTCAATCTACTCATTAATACTGATTATTTTTCTGTACTAAATGCATTCTCAGGTTGTTTTTTTCCCCAATAAATATAGTAAACGTTGTTTTTAAATGAGAAATCTGGAAGTTCAAATGTGAACAATTTCTCTATGATTCCCACGGCCTGCTTCAGTAGCTCAACATGGTTTGGAAGTACTCACGTGAACGTGCGCACACACTTGGCAGAGTCCCGGATGTCCCAAACTTTGATGTAGGACGTGGAGACAGTGAAGACCAGGCCGGAGCTGCTGCAGTATTTGACAGACACCACATTGTTGGGATGTCCCCTCAGAGTCACGATCTCCTGCCCAGTCACCAGGTTCCACATCTTGCACGTTCGATCTGTGGAAAAAAGTACAACAATACATTATATAAATGTTTCATATCCATGGCTATTTTTAGTTCATATAAAGTGACTTTGTAAGCATTAATCTATGTAGTTATGATGTATAAGAACAAAAAAGATAGGTTTGTTCAAAATAATTGACAAAATGATAAATGTCTGTGTTGTTCTATAAAACTCCACATAAAAACCTATATTTGGTTGGTAAACAGTGTGCTCGCATACCTCTTAGAAGCACAACCTTTTCTTTCTGTCCAAACTGTTTATGTTTTTTAAAGCATCAATTATCATCTTTTATGCTCACCTTGCTAAGGCACGCTTGACTGAACAGCCTGAATAGCCCTAACAGACCGACGGCCAATGAACAGCACTAATGCAGCCCTCTATGGCTCCATAATCCATATGGTTTATGAGCTAACAAGTTGTATGAGCCATCAGGCCTTATTATGACGATTGGCTCCGCTACTGTAGCTGGATCCATTTCACAACGGCAGAACAGAGGAAGGAAGACAAAACACATTTAGCCCGAAGGCAGTGACTTCCACTTTCCAGTACATTTAATGTACAGTGGAATATTGAGTCTTGCATAAAGTAATAAATAAGTAAAGACTGGTCTAACTATAGCACTGATTTAATCAATAAAAGAGCCTAAAGGAAGAAAAAAAACTTGCTTGATGGCAAGACTATTCATGTGAACAGATTTTACATTTGTTCTTTTACACTCTATGGTTCACACATCTTTCTTTCACAGTTGCTCTGTGCTTTGGAGGCTTTGTGCATAATATGAGGCTGCTGAGAAGTTCAATAAGGCATGCGGAGTGTGGCCTGCAAGCACGCCGACAATGCAAACCAAATTGATTAGTTGGTGTTTTGCGAGTTTGCTCTTCGGCCAAATACTTAAGTATAACCAGAGGGGTGTGTGTGTGTGTGTGTGTGTGTGTGTGTGAGTGTGAGTACCTTTGGATCCAGTGAAGAGCAGCTCATCGGTAGCATCAAGACAGAGCACAGGCTTGGAGTGTCCCTCGGCCACGGCGACACACTGCAGAGGAGCTGTTCTGCCCCCTTTCAGCCCTGCCATAGGACTGATCACACCCCTGCACCAGAATACACACATTCAAAACTGCACTAATAGGAAGTATACACGTACGCGTGAATAAATCGTGTTTGCCAAATCCCCTTTGACCGACTTTACAGTCTAGCAGATCTTTCTCTCTCCCCCTCAAGCCCCAATGTTCCCCCACCTCCATGCTCCATTCTCCTCAATCTCTCCCGAGTTCATTATCAATATTGCGCTCGTTAATCTGCTTCATCAAACCCCAGCCGGGCTTTGTGTGACAGACAGAAATCGACCAAAACAATGGAATCGCTTTCATATCCGAGGCAGGTGCTAATTAGGGCCTGCTGAGCTGTTTCTCTAAGCGGCGTGAAGGTGATCAGTGGAACTGAAAAAAGGTAGTAAAGAAACTGTTGCTAAACTAATATTTGAAACTTAATTCCCAAAATTAAACGAGCTGACGTTTCTTTGCTATTGGCAAAGAAAGGGTTTTTTGGAATATCTGGGCCAGTGCATGTTTGCAGATTCGGTCAGGATTGAAATAAGAGTTACAATGTGCAGGGGATCATGACTGACTGTGATGATGAGAAACTACTGCAAACAAAGGACAATGGGTATCTAAGGAATGAAGGAATGCAAGTAAAATCAGAAAATCCCCATGTGGATTTCAGGCAGTAGTAGCATTTTTGGCTGCCATATTAATAACATTGTCAAAAAACAAATTCATAAAAGTTTCATGGAAAATTTTTAAAACAAGGTGCTGGGAATTGGGTGCAATTATATTATGCAATTATATCTTATAAACGCCACTCTGATGTACATTTTTTTCAGTCACTAGGCGATTGGATATGAAATCATGAAGATGGCTTCATTGACCTTTTTGAAGTTTCGGTTTAGAGCAAATACGACCATGTGAGGACAAATATGATAATTTTAGAGGCTTACTGATTTATTTATGCCACCATAAAATATTTGCTGGAGACAGCCACTGCCCTTTCTTATTCAGGGATTGAACTTTTAGGAAGATGCCCTCCAATTAGGCATCACAGCCAGCATATCACCTCTCAGGCAACTCCAGACACTTCAGCCCTACCGCGCCTTCGACACTCGCATCCAACTGGCTTCACACTGGCTTGGCTCGAGTTGCGGGTTTAAAAACGATTAGAAGTGAGGCAGACAGACTAGAGACAGTGAGGGTTACTTGCCTCCATCTTGAGGATCGTGACCCATGATGTCGGTGCCTCACGCTCTGTCGCAGGAGTGACAGAATTAGCATGACATCTGCCATGCTTGCTTGAATCAAAAATGGGCAGAAGAAGAAGGACAATGCTACCGGCAGTGGCTCTTCGAATAGCACAGAGTTTTAAATTTAGTTATAACCTAAATCTTCACATCTGTCTTAAAACGAACGGAGGGAGCGATACGAAAGGACGAGATGTGCCGTGACAGCTGGCAGTCTGTGTTTCTGTGTGGACTCCTGATGAACTTAAGCCAGAGGCAAAAAAAAAATAAAGGCTCCAACACAGAGCGATTGTTCAACATACTCTGTGTTTTGAATTACAACAGAGAGGTCACTGTCTCCGTAAATGGCCAGTGAGAAATATTTTATTGAGTCCTAGGGGGACAACGAGTAGTTTTCACATTTCTGTTTATTTGCTGCATGTTCTGTTCGTCTAGCCATATGCTGAGAAATATCTGAGGTTTCTTCTAGCAGAAGAAAGAATAATTTCACAGTGCAAGTTTGAGAAAAGTAACAAAAAAAAACGCACTAATTGTCAACAAACTAATAGTTTAGTTTTGTTGTCAAACCTTTCCTGGTCCGAAAGCTTCGCATCCCGCCTCCTAGAGTTTTCTGAGCCAATTAGCCCACATACTTCTATGGAACCCATGAGCAACCTGGCAGAGCTTAACAGTCCTTTTCTCCACTCTGCAACATAACGAGGATCTCCTCTCGAGGTTGGCAGCATTCCCGGTGTGTCTGGCCTCGGGCCATTCTCTGTCTCTGGGAAGCCGTCCGAGTGAGACGGAAACGGAGTGAGAGATTCAGCACGGGGAAAAAAATTGGTCTCTAGTGAGTGAACGTAAAGGCTTAGCTGCTCTGTGTTCCTAATAATGGCCGAGCCGCCATCCTGGATGAGTTGGACAGAGGTGACAGGAGAAGAGCTGATTAAAGTAGAAACGAGGACACGGTGGCCGCGGGAGGAGGCTGGGAAACTTTTGTGGCAACTATCGTGGAAACAAATTGTCTGATGAGGATCATACACTTTCTTTTTTTTTTTTTGCAATTATTTCAATCAGCCAATCATGGGGCAGCAGCAGGTTGAGAGCCTCAGTAAATGTTCTACAGATGTATCCTCAGATTCCAGTTCTCAGCTATCAGGACTGGAACTCGATGTCTACCTGAATGCGTCTTGCGAGATGCTTTTATGCTCACCACAGTTGTAATGAGTGGTTTAGGTTAATTTAACTTTTCAGAACCAGCTCGAACCAGTATGGCCATTTGTCTCTCTCATAAACAAAGCATTTCCAACCACAGAACTGGATGTGTTTTGGTGCACAATTTTCTTAAATACTACCAAACCAAACCAAACACCTGGCACCAACAATCATGGCACATTCACTGAGATCACATTACTTCTCATTTCGATGATTGATATGATCTTTAACCGTAGCTCTTAATCAGTATTTGCATGATATTATGTACTGCTGCCAAATGTTTCGATGATAGGATAATTGCGTGAATAAAGAAGGGTGCAGGTGTTCATTTAAAGTGGTTGGTGAGAGATTACTTTAAAGGCAATTTTTTTTTGCATTGGACACCACCATAATTATATTGTATAATTACATAACGACAGGCTAAAGCAATTTTGATTGAATGACCTCAGGAATACCCCGAGTAGTGGTACAATGGTACAGTGATAAAACGCCCCACTTGATATTAAACGATGAGGTTCCTGCTGGAGAGAAAATGCTGAAATAAGCATCTGTGAAAACACATGGTCTGAGGTTTTGTGTTGACTTGGCAGCACAGCCACGTAGGATGGTAATGGCTGATCAGCTAATTTGACCCTGCAGGTGAGTAATGATAGTGAAGCGGAGTGTAATATAGTCATGCGGCGTCTTCTCAGCCCTCGCCATTCGCCAAATCACACTCGCTCGATCACACCCACAAAGCCTAGGTGTGGTGCCATGCTGAGCAAACGTGTCACACCCAATGCTAGAATCCTCTTGAACAAGCACACACATTGCAAAAAAACTAAAAACACACACAAAAAAATAAACTCCACATGCAAGCACTTTTATCCTAAAATCTAATCCGGGAAAATAATATAGCAAACCCACAGCACATCACAAAAAAAAAAAAAAAAAAAAAAAACACATACATTATTTTCTAAAATCAAATCTTCATGCAGCACTTAAATTGATGCAGAGTGAGCTCGTGGTTATGAAACCGTTCGGGTTTAGGAATGAAACAGAAAACAGACATTCTGTCTCATCCAACAGCAGGGAAGACAAGAAGGTGAGGATGTGATGAGGCAACATGTTTAGTGGATGAACAGAGGGAGGAGGGAATCATGGTGTGAATGAACCTTATCGGACTGCTGTCTGTAATGGGATTTGCTGCTTTTTCGGGATCTAGAATCAAATAAAAACACACGCAGATCTTTCTGACGTGTCGGTTTGAGAATAAACAGTTAGATCGAGGTTGTTTTTTGTGAAGGGGAAAAATAAATATAAAAATAAAGTTTAACTGTGGGGTTATTCCATGCGCCCCACGTTCCATCACAGTGCCATTAGTTTCTAATGGGATAACGAGAGCTTCTCGACAGAAGCAAGAAAAATGCAATCACGGTGTCGCGATAATAGGGCTATGAAGGTGCTGAGAGATTGCACTGCAGGCTTTATTAGATAAGGTAAAGTAAATTATATGGCACACTAGAGCAGACTGCAGGCTTCGAACGAGCCAAATTATCGAAGTCTCGCCCACAGAGACTAAAAGAACCAACAAATTTGTGCAGTGAAAATGATCAGACTTTAATATGTAGAGTTAAAAGCCTTAAATATGCTGTCAACTCACTTTAATGGGCAAACGGGTTGAATAAGCACAGCGTTATGTCTGGTAAATAATCGTTCTTACCTCTTACTAATTAATTTCAGATCAATAGGTCAAAGTCAATTCAAAGCAATTGTATGTTATTTAAAATAATGAGGTATATTTAATGAGTAACATTATAACTGAAGCTGAGAGATAAAAAAATAAAAAATAAAAAATTGAGAACTTCTTACACAAGGATTTTTTTCGTTTGAAAAGTTTCCCAAAATCAGAGCATAAGGTTCATTCAGTGCTGGGCTTCACAATAAACACAAAACAGAAATGAAAAAAAAAGAAATTGGGGGCGTCAAACAAAGTGCGGATTCAGCATGCTCACACAGTGGACACACCCTTTACACAAATGGTCTGTGACAGACCAATCAGGCAACAGGAAAAAACAAAAAACAGAAGACAGTCAGACAGAGAAATCTACCTGAGGACCTCCGAGAGAGAGGAGTCGCTGTCATCAGACCTAAAGGGCAGAACAGCAGCAGGGTTAGGGGAGGGTGGGAGGAGTCAGTTACAGAGAAGGGAAAGAGGATTTCTTTTTTTTTATTGGAAAGAAGGAAAGCCTCTCAAAAAACAGGCATAGACTGATAGGAGGAGGGGCGGGAAGGAGAAGATAGAGGGAGGAGTTAAACAGGAAAGAGTATGTAAAGTTGAACAGGAAGGGTTAAAAATGACATCCGACTGGACATCACAGGAAGTGGAAGTGGAGCCCACTCTTGGCTGCAGTATTAAAAAAAACATTTGCTCTGGCATCCAACTGCAAATCTTTACGAGCTAAAATAAAACTCGTTTTATACTATGATTCAATTTCAAGTGGTACTTTTGAAGTGCTTCGTGCAGGAGAACAGATGCATTATGCACTATGCACAAACGTTACACTGGGTGATGAAACAATTTTAAACTGAATAGTCACTGGTAAGAGCTTTGCCCTGAGGTGTCACTAAGAGATCTAGGGTTACGCCAGACAAAAAATGACCGTGAGAAACCAGAGCAAATGTTTTACTGGAACAAAATTGAAAGTGACTGAACCGATGCTTTTGTTTTCACTTTAGAGTGTGACAGAGTAAGGAACTTATAACCTATTAGCTCAGCAATGCATTAGAACATTTCCTGGTCAAGACCATTAGAAGAAAAAGATGCAGACCTTTACCATGTTCTGCTCCGAAGATTTATTCTGGTGCCACAGCAATAACAGTCAACATTAAATATTGATGCAAACCAATGAACTCGAAGACACTAGATGCAAAACACAGGGCCTCATTTTGCAGTGTTTGGTTAAAAGTTGTGTGAGTTAAGTGAGAAGCCGTCATTTTTACAATACATTCTGTAACGTTGATTTTCTCCAGATTCATTTGCATATGTTAATAAATGCCAATCGGTCATAAAGTGCAGCTGGTTTACACGATGTGATGTCTAAAACAAAACTCTATAAAAGGCAAAGCTTCCAAAGCTGGAAATGGAAACATTTGTCAAACGATTGATCACGCACATGGGCACACATCATCTCCTCTTTAATTTTTTTTTACATGCCATTACTTTCTTTTGTATGTATAAAAACTATAAAATTGGCATCATTGCAATAGTATAAATTTGGTGTAATGTCATTTTACTTACAGTTACACTTCTTATAAATTCGGATCTCCTATGAGACAAATGTTTGTCTCCAAACAAAGGTGGATTTTCAGGAGCACCACATTTCTTGCGTAGATGCTCCTACAAAATATATTTATTTATTTATTTTTCCAAATCAATTCTTTTCCATCACTCGTGATAAATTGGACACAGTGAGAATCATGCGATCATACATTACTCAGGTCAAGCTGCAACACCAGACTGTTCCTAGAGAATATTTTGCACCGGCTTCACAATGGTTAAACCAGGTAAGACAAACAACAATATCTTACCGTGTTCACACTTCCTGTTTTATACCACTTACATATCTCTGGTCACGCATCCTGAATTCTAAGTCAGTCGAAAAGAGAGTGCTGTCATAGAACTTAAGATTTTCCTATTCTGTAGAAGATCTGATAAGGGTCATTGCATTGTGGCCTGTATGATAAGAGTCTGCCCTGCCGAACTCGCTCAAATGGCGAATCTACGTGCGCGGAAGTTCAAGCACCCAGGGTGATCTTTCAAAACCGGAGCAAAACAATGGCAGTCACCTCTGGACAAAAGCTAAATGAACCCGTAGGTTAATGAAATGTCTATCTTCCACTTTCGGACACCACCGCTAATCAGTATTAGTCGGTGAACATTAATCAGCATGACGGGCATGCATACACACAACGTACAAGATGAATAACTGTGAAGTGTTCATACAGGACTTGTTCCTGTTCCCTTTGACTTTCACTGATTGTAACTAGGCGTTGCGAAGTGTTCAAGACTCCGATGTCTGATTTCAGGTAAAGCCGAAACGTGTCTGAAATTCGCATGATTGTGCCACTTCCTATTCAGCTGAATGAGAGTATAGTGAGACAAAGCAACAAAACGCACCAGCACAAAGACGCATGATATTACAAGTAGTAAGAAATAAACGACTTGCACGGAATGCTGCTATAGAAAACTTGAAGCAGAGTTTTTTCCTGAAGTTTCTGTTTTTCCCATAATCCCACATATCTCAAAGCACAAATGATTACAATTCTCTGTTACAAAAGAGCAGAGATGCATTTTAACCGGTTATAGGAACATTGGATGTGCAGCATCTGTATTCACACACACACAAATGTTCCCTTGCCAGCCTCTGTTTTTTTTCCTCTCTTGAAGCTGATAAGACAGAAAATTTAAAAAACATTTTATGTGACAAAAACTTAGTAAAGTAAAATTTACTCCGTGGTGTAAAACTTAAAATTCATTGCTAGACATTAGTGACACTGGAGACCCCTTCCATAAACGTCACACAAACATCACACGGAATCACACGACGATTCCACAATCCTCTGTTAAACAGCAAGTTTCCATCAGGCTTAGATGACGTCTATTATACAGGTACAGGTACATACATATCATCCTGACCCACTCGATTCAAGACGTCGCCAGCACTGTGTCTAGGACTAACCACGATTGAAAAAGAAACAACCAACCGTAATTATCTACTCTTTATAATCGTTTATGATGGATCAAACAAGAAATTCAAAGCTCAGTGGGCAAACTGCAATGATGCTAAACCTATAAGGATTGATAGAAAAATCAGGCGTATTTTACACTAATAAAAATAACCACTGACGTCGATAACATACATTTGACAATAACTTTTCGGAAACGTCAAGAGTAAGCCACCGCCTGCTACAACAATCTGTGGATTCGCTGCTCCTTTTCAATATGCAATAGCCTGAAAATAGCACGAGAGAAACGCATAACAGACCCCTTTAGTCCTGTATGGTGATCTCAGGCGCTGCTGATTCGATTATGAAAGGAAAAGACTACAATGAGCCGTCTTCAGAAGGGGGTATAATTGGTTATCCTGGGCTAATTTACCCACTCGCCATGCTATAATGAGCATCCACAGGAGCCGTGGAGCATTAATAATTGGGGACTCTCAAGCGCTGTGGATGAACTTCGCTGTATTTCCTCTGCTACGAATGTACCTCGCCTAATTGGCAGCTGTGAAGGATGGTTCTGCAACTTGTTTCTTAAACTCTCCATACTTTCCCCTCCTCGATCGTACAGTAACAAACCGCGAGGATGGAAAGATTTAGAGTGAAAATCGACACCAAACACAGAAGCATGCTTTAATGTAGTGTGTCTGTTTACTCACTTGTCCAGCGCAGAACCCTGGCTCTGGTTGCTTGTAAGGCGGGAGAAGACGTTGCGGTCGTTACGGGTACGGAGAGGAGGGGATGAGGGAGGTGTGTAGATGGTCTCCGGAGGTCTGAGAGGTGCAAACAGAGTAAAGTAAATGTCCTATAGTAACAATACACAGGAGTGGAACCTGACAGGTAAACTTGAAAAAGGCCTATTAATATGGATGTATATGGATTGTAACTGCTAGAGCTACGGAAAGTATCACGTAATTGATTGTTACTCAGGACATGGGCTGTGGGAAGCCACTGGAAATGAATCTGCCCAGAAATTCTGAAAAATGTTTTAATGAGTTGGGAGTGTGTCGAAATGACTAGAGAGAAATGCCTCCTGACTTGGAAATGATAGTGTCCTGTTTAAGCGACCGTTTACACAGAAACGACGTTGTTTTTCTTTCAAACTTTGTGCGCTCTTAGCAGGAACACGTTGTGTTTCCAAGGTCCAGAAAATTGCCGTTGTTGATCTAGGACACAAACACACCACTCTCGCAACTCGCACCATTCACACACTGACGTCCCTACTACTGGGCATGGAATAACAAACAAAAGATTACATTTATGCTTTATTACTGTCTGAGGCAGCTTGCCAGGGCTCGTTGGAGTAATTATAAATGATAAAAACACAACATAATAAACAAGCATATGTGAATCGGTAGATACCGGAGGCCGTATTAAAGCACGAAACAATTAACAAGAAAAAAATGGCACCTTTTATACGTGGCTTTACTGGTAAATGAACTCATTAGACCAGAGTGACAGAAAGATTATGTAACAATCCAGCACAATATGAAAAAGTTTTATAAAGTTACTCTTAGGTTCTAGTCTGAGAAATTCACACTTTTAGCTTATTTAAGTCACCAATTTACTATAAAGCTATGAAGATTTATTCTGAGGACAGACAGACAGACTATATTGAGAGACATTGAGACACCTGACCATATAATTGGTATGTGCTATTTTTTCTTTTTTTTTTTACCCATCCTATTCCAAATGAATGCCCCAACTGCAATGATAACCTCCATTCATCTGGAAAGATGTTCCACTACATTTTGGAGGTTGCTTGTGGAGATTTTTGCTCATTCAGCCACAAGGGCATTAGTAAAGTCAGGTTCTGATGTAGGGTAAGGAGGCCTCTCTGCTTGATCACTACATTTTTTTTATATGATTATACCCTGGAGCTCTCAGATCCATCAGAGTAAAAGCACTGCACATTTTATTACATAATTATGCCTTATTGACTGCATATGCTTTCTACACAGGATATCACATAATGACTGTCTTGATTCTACATAGCATGCACTGTTCACCCCAAGAAGCAGCGTTTGGGATTAAGTTCCAGAAAAAAAACTGGAGTGAGCAGAGCAGAGCTTAATGTAACACAAGTGAAGAGAAAAAAGGTACAGTTGATCCAATATCTACCATGATATGTAAGAGAATAGAAGTGGTGCATTATCAGCCAACTGATGTGTGTTAGTTACCTGTACGACTGGCTTCTATCATATGATGGCCGCCTGGTAAATGGAGATGCATCTGAGCCTCTGGACTGCCTGGGACTGAGCAACACCACAGCATTAAAGTAATGCTATAATCTTATACAGCCATTTAAATAGCAAAACACACAAATGACAACACTTTCTTATACTCTGAAGTGCTGCGAATCACAATATACTCCATTACAATCTCATCACTTACAACGTGTGTCCTCGGACCGGCAGGTTGATCGTCCGAGACACGCTTTCTCTGGAGTAGGTCTCGCGTAGAACAAAGCCCAAGCCGTTCTCCTGAATCTCGGACAGAGAGGCCAGAGACTTTGTGATGTTCTTGGTGGTGGAGTCCAGAATGGGGCCCAAGTATTCAGCTGATACCGCCTTCATTTGACCTGAGATGCGAGGCTCAGCCTGTAGAGGTGTGCGAATCATAATAAAACTCTTAATGAATGTTCTAATGAAGAATTAAACTGTAAGAACTGGAGTCAGCCGAGCCTAAGGAACGTTTATTCATTCACTTATACTGCACTGCCACCTAATGGACATCACATGTCATAACAAAAAAAAGCACTGCAGATTCATTGAAGTGAAGGTGTGTACCTTGATCTTGAAATCATCCTGACTTGCGGAGGACTTCATTTGAGAGTAACTGGGACAAGGGTAATAGATATATAAAGAAATATATATAAAAATGATCAAAGGTCAATCAGAGATAAAAAATCCATTAGTCATAGATAGAAGATTACCTTGTTTCTGAGACCTGGCTAAACTCGGACACCTCCTCGTCTGTGCTAGCATAACCATTTTCTGTGGGAAATGAACAGAATTAAAAATATCTGCATACTGTGAAAAAAAGATCTCAAAATGAGGATAATTTTTTGATGAGTTATGGCTATGCATGTGTTAAGTTTCTGTGTCTACGTGCAAATGTAAAAGTAATTTTCTATTCCTAACAAATAGAAAGCAAATCCACTTTGCCTTCTTTCAATATGTATCAGTTTGAATGTACACACCCTGTTGGACATTGTGAATAAGCGCATGTAACTCTGGGATACATTCTGCCTTCTCCCGCAAGGCATCCAGGATCATGTGATTATGGGAAGAGCCAATCATGTCTGTCTGTCGCAGCTGTCCCTCGAGCAGCCTGATCTGGGCTTCTTTCTGAGCCACCTGTAAATTCTGTACAGAAACATAAACGCTCAGCACGGTCTGCATTTCATTACATTTAATATACATGTCCTGATCTGTGTATAACAACAGCACAAAGGTGTACAAACTGTGTAATCCCTGTGACTCATTGCCACAGGGTGCATTAAGGCATTTTAACTTTCTTCTGGTGGAAAAATGAAAGGAATAAAAGAGGAGTTTAATCACTTTATCAATGGAGGCCTTCAGAAAATGGTCCAGAAGGTGACGAGCTTCTGTTAGGGAGCAGGAACTGATGACCACTGACATGTCCAGTGAATCTAATTCATCCTATAGAAATGTGTTTTAGACATAGACAACAATTTTTCTTAATTTCCAGTATTAACTTTGTGGAATACCGGTATACAAAACAACATCATACTTATTTACTTCTTAGTATTTGATACAGATGTTTTTAATACAGAATTTCATTCAATCGGAGAAAAATAAGCTTTTTCTTTTTTTTTGCCAGGCACTAAAATAAGGAGTTAGCTTTTTTTTTTTTTTTTTTTTTTTTTTTTAAATATTACCAAATATGAATACTTACTTTATTTCAAAACAAAAAAAAAATCCCACACTTTATTTATATATTTATAGAAATAGTTATATTTTCAGAAATCTTCAATAAAGCTCACTTTGTGTTAAAACATATATCATATAGTCTCTGAGCAGACACTAACCTTGGTCTCTTCAATCTGTACTATTGTGGCCTGGCAGTCTGACAGGCTGTCGTTGATGTAGTCGATGTTGGCATTGAGCACTTCGATTTCATCATTCATCTCCTGAACAACTCGCTCGTCCTCCTCTTCTCGAGGCCCTTCGGTCAGGAGCTTTTCTCGCTTACGCAACAGCGCCTCCTGCTGCATGGACAACTCCTCCCGTTTCTGATGGAGAATCGATTTTAAAAAAAGAATGTCAAATCGACATGTATAGCATATTTGGCATATAGACAAATAAACATTTTCAGCATGTTCGTTTGTAAAAAACGAATATCAGAAATTCATGCAGACACTACCTTTATGAGACGGTCCATGTCGGCCTCTACGTTAGCAATGGTCATCCTCTGCATCACTATATCCATGACCCTCCTTTCCAGAGCCTGCCATTTTTGCCGTGCCGTCTTCGAGAAGCTGCTGCTCACACCCTTTCTCTGTAACTTCTTCCTACCACTGGAAGATGAAGACCAAGATGGTTTATACAAGACAAAACATTGGCATATATTATAGATAAAGATATAGATATATATACACACACATACAATATGAAATATCTTGAGCATAATACTTTCAATAAGTCTTTCGTTGTTCTTTGTTTGATTATTTGATCCGCACTAAAAGTACCCTTCTTCTCAATTTACTGTATATTAAAAAAAGAAAAAGACACTGACTTGGCCAGACGGGACAATCCTCCCCCAGATCCCTCGCTCTCTCCCAGGTAGCCATTCAGCTTGTTGTTCCACTGGCGGACGATGCTGGAGACAGAACGGCTAGACTCGGGTTCTGATGACGTAGTGATAGAGGTGGTGGCTGAAAGCTCGACCCCGGAGTCTAGGCTGGGTGGTCGACGAGAAACGCGCCCCCCCACGCGCTCCGACATGGGTTTAGCCATACGACGCAGAGCCGTCACTTCCTGAGTCTTCCTCCTGAGGACGATCTCCTGCTGCCGCTTTTGTGACTCAAGAGAACGGATCTGATACTGCAGGCAGGGTGAGAAATGTCAGAATGCATGAAAAAAACTTATACTGAATTATTAAAGGGCAACTTTTAAATAATTTCATCAAGTATCAAATATAATGAAAATGAATGAGTAATTTGCAACATTTAAAAGGAAAGGTGATTGAGATTGGCAGAAATCCAACACAGGCATGCAGTTAAACAGAAACGAGCAAGACTGATGATGTTATGATGCAATGCAGTGTAACCTCTTGCCGTCGCTGTTCCTTTTTTAGCTGGGCGATCTCTCTGTTCCTCTTGGCCTCGATCATCCTCCTCCTCTGCTGCTCCTCTTTCATCTGCTTCATCAATGCCACCTACAGAGGAAGAAACAAACGGCACAGTGACAACTGATACTACCATATTAACTGACCAGTCTTTCCCTCTAGGTGGCAGCATTTCTCTATATTCTACTTCAATCCTACCTTGGCTTTCTTCATTTCCGTCACTTCAGCCTGCAGCTTCTTGAGCTCTCTTTCATATCGGCCCTGGTTCTTCAGCAGGCGAGCGTGCTCCTTTTGCGCCGCCTGCAGCTTCATTAGATCCCTGTTCATCTCCTTCAGACGCTTCTCATACTCCGCCTTTACCCTGTTAGCCTTTTCCTCTGTGTAATTCTCCATAGACACTGTTAGCATCAAATTCAGTGTGTGATTAATAGGCCATGTGTTTACTCTAATCAATATAAAAACACTATGTGGCAAAGACTCACTGAGGTTCTGAAGTACGCGGTCTCTCTCGAGCTGTGTATCCCGAATCTTGTTCTGCAGCATGATGAGCTTCTCCTCGTATTGGAGTTTTAGTGTCAGCAGCCGCCGCTGACTGTTTTCCAGCTCATCAATTAGCTTCTGCTTGATCTCGATCTCACATGTCAGATCTGCCAGGTCGGCTTGGAGGTTTGCTGAAATAAAATAAAAACGAATGTAAATCCAAATCCGTTAAAAAAATTTAAAAAAAGATATCTGATATACGTATAAAACAACCCTGCAAACCTTTTTCATCAGAGTCCGAATCTGAGTCCACCAGGCTCTCATCGCTGTCAAATTCTTCTTCCTCCCTGATCTCTTCCTCATCCTCCTCATCCTCATCACAACCACTCTCCTCTTCAGGCAGAGGGTACATTCCCTCCTGAATAGAGACAGAAAATGAATCCACTGTGACATTATTACATGCTGCTTTTTCTGTATTTTAACTGTTAAGGAATCTTAAGAAAAGTTCTCTGACCTCTCCTGGCTCGTTATCGGAGTCGCCGTCTCCGTTCTCTCTGCTCTCACAGCTCTGCCCGTTCTCCTGAGCCTGAAGCTTTGCCCGTTTCTTTAAGCCTTTCTCCCTTTCAGGACTGAAAAAAGATGACACAGCACTCTTACTTGAGAACAGCAGCTCTGAAATTAGGCCAACAATGATTCTTGAAAAAAGTTCAAGACTAGTTTTGTGACACACCAACAGATGGCAGCACAAGAGGTGCATGCACAGTCGCAGGGAGCACCAACCTTCATAAGTCAGTGTGCCAAAGGACATCGTCCTGTGTACATCGGGAGCTGTGTAACTGGTGTTATTCTAACCACGTGTTACCCTGTCTGTGATTTCATCATTGACAGCAAGTTAAAACACCCTGTCACCAAGTTTCTCGCTGGAAACAACACGATCTCACTTTTGCACGCATTCTACTCGCCAGATATGTCTCCTGTGGACTTCCCGAAGATCAAGCTCAAAGGTCGCCGGTTTGGCACCATTGCATAGATCCTGTGCGAACAGCAGAAGGTTTTTGACACACTTCGAAAAGAAGACTCCCAACACACATCCCAAAAGTGGAAAGAACTCTGAGAGTGCTGTAATGCTGTGATAGGGGACTATTTTGAAGGTGTGTAAATGTAGATAAATAAAATACTTTCTCGTAAACAGAGATAGTCTCGAAACCTTTTGATACCACCTTCATGTGTACGTTAACATTAATGGAAAGAGTGTCAGCAAGTTTTCCATCACATGAAAGTAGTCAAGACTTGAACATGACAAACTGTGTATTCTTGGCCTTACTCTCCAGCAGTTATAACAGAAGTTAGAAAAGAACCTAAATTGTCTTTTAAACATTTCACATTGTTAATGTAACAATAAATGGATAAAAAAATCTGACATGTCATTCATTAAGGTAAGTGTGGAATAATCTGAAGGAACATCTGAGTCATTACTTATTATCCCAGAACAATAATCATGTACAAGAGTGTTTATTCTCGACCCGAGATACAAATGCCAACCATAGGACCATAGATCAAAAAGGAAACCACTGCCAAACACCAGTAGCATGGATTTAACACTCTCACTCGCAACAGGTTATAGAACATATATATATATACAAATATATACGAGTCCACTGAATTATTCAAACTAGCACTATGGAGCTTAGGACCTAATTTTAAAAATGTCCTCGTCCATAAAGCTCAAGTTAGAACCGGTTCATGACTCTAGACCAGTCAAGAAGTTGTCTAAAGACAGACCAATGAAAGGAGAGATTAGCTGCTGCTTCTGCACTTGATCAGTCTGAGTCATCCTCTCCCTGTCTCATAACACCAGCAAGAACACTGAGGATCAAAGAGCTCAGCTATTACCTGAAGCCTCTTTCTCATTACAGCCAAATTAGACTCCTCCGCTGCAGTGAGCGCTCCTACCCTTCCCTATTACACCGAGAGATTTACGGAGGAGTATTCGTATCTGTGCCAGACTGTTGTCCTCTGCATTATTCAGAGACACGGACGTTTAGAATAATCTGCACACAAGCCTGTCAGATAAATCTGATATCAGCATGGTTTATAGCTGGATGTGTCATAGTTCATTCCAACACACACCAACTGCTACTTTGAAGAGTTATGGCTTCTAGTTTTGCTATGAGAGTTGAAAGAATTACCAAGTAAAATTGATTCATTCATTTATCACGGGTAAATTCTCGGCCTTGGGTCTAAATTGTATTCTGTGAAAGCAAAGCAGTAATATATGGCTCTAGAGTCCCCAGTTGAACTGCTGAACTGATGTCCATGTGGAGTTTCCAACCAGCCGAAAACATCTAATAGATGATTTGACTAAACCAAATGACTCCTAGATGCCATTTATTTCTAGATGTAGTAAATGTGTGTACATGCTGCTCTGCAAGGAACTGATTCCTTTCCAGGTTTTATTTCAACTACAATAAATATTACAAGTGATTTTATAAAATATTTAGTTCACAGGCATTCGCATAGTAAAGTTTTGTTGTGAACGTTTGCCGTATCCAGTTGCATTGACATTTATGGTTACTGTTTCTCACCTCTTTCGCCTCTGATTCCTCTCCTTCTTCTTCAGCCTCTCGATGTCCAGCTTGGCCCGCCGAAGCACGTCCGTTATCTCGGCCTCCATGGAAACAGATGGGGAGGAGCCCAGGGGGTGTCCGGGTGAAGGTGCAGGATAAGGAGAGCGAGAGGAGAGACGAGACACGCTGCGTCTCAAAGACTCGTTCATGGCTTCGCTCTCCAACAACTTAGACCTGAGAAAGACCGAACGACATTTACATCCCGTCGACAGCAAGATGTTTTTGGACAAAACTGTTTGTAAATTGATCATAGTTTACATAAGCTACAAAACAACTGTATCTCACCTGAGTTCTTCAATCTCTCTGATGTAGTTTTGGATCAGATTCCCAATCTCCTCGTTAGATTCCCCTGATGCAATAGGAAGAGCGTGAGCTACGTTTATAACAAGGTGAAACAGCTTGAAGAAATCATGCGTAGTTGCATCATGTACCTGTCTTGGTGAGCAGCAGGTTGATCTCGTTGGTCAGGAGTTGAGTGACTCGAGCGTTGAGATGGTCGACTGTCTCCTGCATTGCCTTCACGCGCATGCGCAGGGTGTCGTTTTCCCTCTGCAGCATGGAGTTCTCCTGGAACAGGTCACTAAAGCCTTCTGAGCCGTCCTCTCCGGCCACACGCTTTCCCTGTGTAGGGGTAATGACGAACAAACAGAAAGGAAGTAAATTGTGATTAATGATAGAGAGAAAGCGGCTCTGAAGTATCTTCATCGATTGCTTTCGGTCATTCTTTATTCATGAGTTAGTACTGTTTCACTGTGGTTAATCCCCTCACTGAGCTCCTGTTTCTCAACACTACTGACGCTCACCGCTAACCACCAACATCATAGCGCTGTTCAGTTACCGCTATGCATCACTGAGCTGACAGTTAAGTGAGATCCTAAAAACCCACATCCTTCTCATTTTTTTCCGCATGATGTTCCTTTCAGTTTTGCACCCCAAGCATAATCTTTAGGACAGTGGACTTTGTGTTTATCAGTAACATAATACACTGTCTCATAAACCTCAAGACATAAAAAAGAAAGAGGGTAGTGAGGGAACAGCTATTTTTTTTATGTTACCATGGAAGTGACAACACAAACTGACATTCAACAACAGTTAAATGGACAAAATAGGTCCTTATAACAGGAAACGCTGTCATGTTTTTATTCCTTAATTAGGGCACACGCGCCACAAGGTGGCGCTAAGTAGTTCTTCTCACCTTAGTGGTTCTTTTAGTTCATTTTCCAAAAATCTACACTTAATATGTACAGGGACTCAACTTAAATCGTTCATTTACTGAGGTGTCCGTCATCGTAAGCTTCCTCACCGCTTTATACTCCATGAGCTCCATCTGCAGACGCGCGATCTCGGCCCGCAGTGCGCTGATTTGCTGGCTGGTTTTGTCCTGGTTAACCACCACCTTGTTTTTGATGTTGCGCGCCCTGTTAGCGTACTTCAGCGTGTTTAGGGTCTCCATGAAATCCCGGTCCGAGGGGCTCACGCATGCGATCATCACTGTCCGACTATTGGCAAGAGGTGAGACAGTTGTATGGAAAATTACAATTTAGGCCACACCATTTTGAAACACAAATATTGTGTACGCTTGTTATCCGTGTTTTCAGTCGATCATCTATAATTCAGAAATTATACTTGCATCTCAGCTCATAAACGTCTATGCGTGCACGTATGTGTGTGTATGTGTGTGGTCAGTCTGCTCATACTGTGGGCGAAATATCGACCATAGTGTCATATACTTTCACACACACACACACACACCCATACACAAACACACGTTCATACACACGGACACTGCTGCATGCGTGCATGCATGCATTAACCTTTAAATGAGTAGGAGAGTAACAATGCGTTCTCTGTACATGTGCAAGAACACTGCGTCACAAATGAAATCTCGGAAAATGCGTGCTTGTTTGCACTGGCGTTTTTGGCCAAACATCTGAGGACACTTATGTCTCGGATTTCTTAATCGTACATGTTGTTTCTGGAAGTAAACATGAATGCCTTTGTGTTACCTGTTCCCCCCGAGCGAATCCTGCAACAACCGAGTGAGTTTGGAGTCTCTGTAAGGCACATGACCAGCCTTCTTACTCTGATCTCCCAGCGCACTGATCACATTACCCAGCGCCAACTGCACACAAATACACACACACTTCATCACACACCTCGTCACACTTCATCACACTGTTTAGTAAGTAATATTAAACTCTTTTAAAGGGGTGCCATTTAATACTGATTAACTCAGTTACAGCAACAATAATGTCGGGCTCTGATCCAAACCGAAAGAAATTGCCCATCTTAGAGTGCTTTTTCACAATTCAATTACCTCCAGCGTGCCTGCCCTTGTCCCGACACAGCCAGCATATTGATCATGGTGCGAATCGAAGTATTGTCGCATCACAACAAACAAAGTGCTGACTGCATCAGAAAGCTGCGTAGCTGCTATCATTAATTCCAAACGAATGAAATTCCCTGACGATGCAAACGTTTTTTATATACGAGTCATGAATTTGATGGAGCTAGTTTAAAAGAAAAACGATATAAAAGTGTTTTACCAGGCCGCAGTTAATGGAAATGCCCTCTCGTGCCCGCTCGCCCGTGGCTCCTGTGCGTTTCAGCCGCTCCGACCCGGCCAGATCCACAAAGTGAAACTTGGCAGTGAGGGTTTCGTACTCGGCCTGGGACATGGTGCCGTCGCCTACACCGTTCACTTCTGCACTCACAGAGCCGTTCGCCTTTAATAAAGACAAAGAAGCATAAAGAACACTTTTCATCTGTTTCTTTGAAGTGCTATCAGTAAAAACAGATAATCTCCTTTTTATATGAGATCTTTGGTATTCTCCTTATATACAATAATACCTTAATAAATATTATGCCACAGCTTTATTCTCAAATTGGATTGGCCAGAAGGTGTGGATTAATGTTTATAACTTCAGGTCTGATGGTATTTCCTGTTTTTGTGAAAGTGCTTTTTAAATATACTTTATTGTTTATTGTAACTTACAAAACCACTTTCATGGAGATAACAATATAAAATTGGACAAAAAAAACGCTGATATGATATTTTTGGACGGAATCTCCAGCACTTTTTCTGAGACAAGAAGGTTTACATGGGTTGGAGAGGAAGATCTTAAGTGGCCTGCTATAGAGCTCTGAACCTCAACCCTATTGATCACCTTTGAGAAGTGTATTTATGCTGACTGCACCCCAGGCCTCCTTACCTTTTTACCTACTATTTCACTAACACTCTTGTGACTGAATCACAAATCTCCAAAAGCACACTCTAAAATCTAGTGGAACATCATCTCAGAACAGTGGAGGTTATGATAACTGCATACGCAGAATAAATATTGAATGGGATGTTAAAAAACACACAAATCTTATGTTCAAGTTTCTACAAACTTTCATTTCAGGACAATTATACAGAATAAACTTTAGGGTGGTCCTGTTGTGAGTTATTCCTAAAAAAAAATATATATTGGTTCATACCAACTGGGTCTGAGGACACACTCTCATCTGGCACAGGTAGATGGTGAAGATGGCGTGAGAACGGGAGCTCTGGGCGTTCATCTGAGTGCTGGCCGTGGTACGGGACAGAGCACCAAGTTTCAGGCACTGGAGTAGCTGAGAGGTACACAACAAGAAAATTCAGAATGATATGTCAGCTTAACAAAGATTTCCATCACATTTCCCTTTACAGAAATCCTGGTCCATTTTTAAGCAACTGAAACTGATAAAAATATAGGAATATTTAAAGTGGCATAACCAAAGCAGTTACGTTCTTCTCCAGAGTAGGTACTTTTTGTGCAGATAATGAACTAATAAGCTTGTCATACAAGCATCTGCCTATGTATGTAATGCTTTGCATCAAATTACATATTTATTTATATAGCGCTTTTAACAGTAAACAAAGCCAGTTTCATGAAGATATGGTATACATTGGTGGGGGTTTTAGAGCTCCAAACTCAAGCCTAGCGAACACCAATGGGATGAACTCAAACACAGACTGCACCCAAGATGTATTGTCACATATTGTCTGCATTGTGTTGTAAAAGCAAAACAGGGATGTGGTTCCTGTCATGTGGTTTTTCTTAGTGAAAATACAGAATCCTTTCAGATCCTGCTCATTAATGTCAAACTCACTGCTTAACTTCAATAATTGTTTCCACATTTAAAGAAAACTATAAGGTTTGACGCAAAAGTGATCAGACCTCTTCCTCTGAGCTGACCAGACGCGAGGTCACTCCTGATGTGTAGATGCCTCCGCTGCTGTCTTCGTGGATCTTTATGTTGGACTTCCTGCCAGAATCGCGGGCACTGTCAAACAGGTCCAGGATCTCCTCGTTATAAAGCTGCAAGGCAAACACACGCACTATGATCCACTACTGACCAAAGGTTAATATTCGAAAGGTCAGAGAGGTCAGTGACTACCTTTACCGAGCAATCAGTAAGTGAAATCTGACCATGATAAATGCTGATGACTCTGACCTGCATAAACCCAATGAGAAGAGAAAGAAACAGAAAGAAGATTGAAAGAAAATAGGTTTGAATCCTGTGAGTGCTAAAAAAGAAAAACGAAACGTGATTGCATACTAGGAAACAAGAGATAGAGAGCAAAAGGGGGCTCCTCTAATAGCATAAGGGGCCATAATACCAGCCCTAGGGACAGCTCCATTCATTTACAGCAACAGAGATGCTTTTGAAAAATCCCCTCAACAATTTGCTGAGACAGACACCCGGGGAGAGGAGAGCTGCCCGCGCCAGATCAAACTCAGCTGCAGGGTTAAAACACAAACACGACGGTTTAAACTGATTACCCAAGCTTCATTTTGTGTGTGTGTGTGTGTGTGTGTGTGTGTGTGTGCTCTGTCTGGTCGATGACAGACCTCCCTGGGCTTTCACTTAGACTGTCATCAGGTTTTCTGTATCTCTTTCGATCCTTTTCAATTACTATCTCAGCCTGTCTGGCTCCTTTTCAACATGCTCCTTCCTCCATAGAAGATGGGATTTCCCTCTGTGCCAATTAAAACACCGGGGAAGCCGTAACTGTTTTGTTATACACCTATACTTAATGACATCAAAACAGAATCATGACCCAATCCGACTCCAGATACATTACGACACAAAACATTAAGGCACAGGTCACTAAGTGAATGTCATACCTCTAGAAACTGGGCGCTGACTTTAAACTCGGGAGGGTGTGTGCCGTTCTCCTGGGCCTCCGTTTGCCGTCTCTGAATGCCTTGGAAGAGTTGACGCACAGCCCTTGGGATGATCCCCTGTTCATCCTCACTCACAGCCATATCGAAGCCCGTGCCCATGGTGTACGTCTTCCCTGAACCCGTCTGCCACCATGGAAACACAGACAAACAAAAAAAATTATAATTCACACAAATGTCAACAAAGGCACAATATAACAAACAGCATGTATTTGGGAGATTCTATATCGGAGATCGTTTGATCAAGTTTTTCTCAATAATTTATACACAATATGAACAAAAGTTTATGGACACCTCAAAGATTCACATGTGCTTTTTGAAAAATCGCATTCTGCATTTAGTTTTAATTTGCTGTTATAATAACCTCCACTCTAATGGGAAGATGTTCTAGATTTTGGGGTGTTCTTCTGGAGATTTGTGCTCATTCCACAGTAAATCAGGTAATGAATTAGGGTGAGGAGGTCTGGGGTGCAGTCGGTGTTCCGATTCATCCTGAAGGTGTTGTATTGCAGGCCACCCAAGATCTTCCACTTCAACCCATGTAAACCATATATTCATAGAGCTGGCTTTGTGCACAGGGGCAATATGATGCTGGGACAGGTTTAGGTTTTCTAGTTACAGTGAAGGGAAAATCGACATCCAAAGACATCCTATACATTTGCATGCCTCCTATTTTATAGGAACAGCTTGGGTAAGAAACACATATGGCTGGAAAAGTTAAGTGTCCCACTACCTTTGTCTATATATTATAATATAAATATTCCAGAAAAAAAAACTAAATGTTAGTTTAATATGACTTCTCTTCAATCAACAATACAATTTTGAATACTATTATTATCTGCAGCATAGTTTTTACACAAAAGCACACTGTCTTATTGTTATATTTAATAATTTAACAATGGGTAATAGAGTACAGAGTACAAAACAGTGACAACGAGTCACATATGACTTTACACAATACAATCACATACAAAAACACGCTAGTGATTTAAAGACCGCACTCTCTAATATACTCTCCATTTTTGCTCATTTCCCAGGTATGTTCAATAAGTAAAAAAAAAAGCAGAATAAATTAACATCTTTTCCAGTATGCACACAGATTATTTTCCCCCTCCTCTATTGAGTTGAGACTGTAGTGGTAAAGTGAAGTGTGTGATGAATTACCCTGAAAGGCCTGGTCTACATACAATGGCACTCAGCAAAGCTGTCACATCATATTAACCTTTTAATGAGATCGGCCATGAAGTCCGCACGGCTTTTACAGTACTTCAGCCTCACTTGCTGAAGAAATAGGAGTCTAGTGCAGCAAAAGGGTGGTAGTAAGCACGGAATATGGGGACAAATATTCAGCGGAGAAAACGGCCCATGGCCTTTAAAAAAAATTTTTACGGAAAAAGCTGAGATTTGGAGGTCATTTAATTTCTGCTTCGCGTGTGTTTTGTAAACATTACCTGTCCGTAGGCGAATACTGTAGCATTGTATCCCTCAAAGCAACCCTCGATAAGCTTGTGGACGCAGGCACTGTAGACTGTCTGCTGATGGACGTCTATGTCGAATACAAAGTCGTATGTGAAGGCTTTGTCTTTACCCAGCAGCACCTGGGGCTCGCCGGGGGTTACGGAGGTGCAGACGTGGCAGCCCTCGATCTTCTCCTTCGCCATTTGAGGACGAATCCTGCCGGGAACACGAACATGTACAACAATTACACATTACACACGTGATTCATCGACTAGTGAATGTAGTTGACTAATCTATGTAACCTTTGCCATGATCGGTGGCAAGGGCGTAACAGAAACGTAGATCATTCGATCAAACAATCAGCAAAAAGCCTAAAGAGATCATAATCAATGGCTGAGATTCCATAAGCACAATTAATGTAATTAAACTTGAAGTCCATTTCCATTAGCCGATTTTATTTACACATTACTTAATTAACCTCAACAATCACGTGCTCAAAGTCAGGAATAAATCACTTTGCACGAAGCTGCTGATATGATTATGTGATCTATAATAAGCATTTGATTATTTTTGGATTGGTTTGAAGAAGTTGAGTCCCAGAACCCCCAGCTGTGTGGTATAAGCTTCTTACTATGAAGGAGCCAAAAGCAGATTTACTCACAACTCCATCCCCCTACTGCACCCAGCTGAGCACCCACCCCCTCCTTAGCCAACACACACAGACTCTCGATTCCCCCCAAACATCGTGCCACAAAAAGAAAAAAAAAAACTTAATCTTGCTGTTTCACGCAAGACACTTGCCCCTAGTGCACCCACTTGAGCAGACTGAAATGTGTTTAATAGCTGATAAAAAATAAAAAAAAACAATAAACTTGTACATCAATGTTAACTAGTCAGAACAGTACCAGCTCAATGAGCCTGCTAGGTTTGAGGAAAACTTCGTTCCAGTTTATTTTTTAAAATGGCACAAAAATCCGGAATTGTAAAAGGTTATTTCTCGTCTATACGTTATAAATACATCCACCATGGTGTGTATGCATTTCTAATTCTCATATGCTTTGATCATCCATTTCACAAAAGAAGTTGTTCTATACATAATAGATGTCCTCGCTTACATTTTCCATTTGTTTACTATAACCAAGCATGTGTGGAAATTAGTTCCACTTCGCTTTTTCTGTGCTCGATGACCCACAGATCTTTCCACCCCAGAATTGCAATCCTAGCCACCTTGCTTGTCTATACACACCCACGGGCCACACACACACCTCTCCACGACCCTCCCCCATACTGCTGGTTGCTGCAGTTCCTCAGGCATGAACTAAGCTTAACGCCTCCATCAGTGCCTTTTGACTGCAACACAATACAATAAGTTCTTTAAAGATGCTACTAAGGAGAACTGAGCATTACAACGTGGCCAAGATGGATGGCAATGAGGTCATTACGCTTGAACTGATCACTATAACCACACTACCACTTTCAGAGATAAAGCTCTTATGAACAAAAGTTTGTGGACATCATACTATAAGATTCGTATATGCTTTTTGAACGTCCCATTGCACAGTGAGTCCTTATTTGCTGTTATAATAACCTATTCTGGGAAGATGTTTCACTAGATTTTGGAGTGTTCTTGTGGAGATTTGTGGGTATTCATTCAGCCATAAGAGTGTTAGTAAAGTCAGGTATTGATGTAAACTGAGGAGACCTGGGGTGCAGGTCAAAGCTCTATAGCAGGCCCCTCAAGATCTTTCTATGTAAACCATATCTTCCGCTATATGCGCTATATTTTTATTATTTAGAAAGTGACCAATACTTTATGACCAATATTTTATATGAAACTGATTCCTCCTCGCTAAACTGTTTCTTAAACGCATTCTGTCCTGAGAGTCACAGAATACAGATTAACATGGCAGAGGTTGAGCTGCATCTTCCTGGAAACAGGAAAAGAACTCTGGTTATAACTCCTTTTTTGTTTTTTGCAGTACAAAGGCCTGTTTGTGAAAGGGCCATGCGTTATAAGTCAAAAAGCACTTAAGTAAACGTTATGAAATACTAGTAGATGTTTGCTGTCTGTCTGAAACAAAAGCGAACTTTCTGTACAATATTGAATGGCATAGCATCATATTTTTTCCACTGCATCGTATTGCATTGAATCGCGTTATATTGAATCCAATCACTGCATCGTAATTGGGATGAATCGCATCAAATCAGTAGCTACTTTATATGCATATTTAATTTATAGTGTCGTTGGACATGCATCGAAATGCGAATCGCATCGGCCTCAGTTTTGAGAGATGCATATCCCTGGTGTGTGTGTGTGTGTGTGTGTTTTGTATTGGCAGCAGATGTACCTCACTAGGTCATAATTATGGTCTCAGAAGAGGCAGGGTGTCTGAATGGACACACTACACGCAGGTGTATGTTTCACTTATAAATAAGAAACAAGCCGGATGTCAGGTGTGATTCGCAGACAGCATTGAGCCCTCAAGTTCTTGTTAAAATTGATTGATAGAGAAACTTGACAGGTGCACAAATTGATCTATTGTGGGAGGATACAAGCACTATAAATCAGCCTCAAACACACACACACACACAGGATTACTGGGATCTGCAGGCAGGACCTGACAGGAGCATTTCCTGATATTTCCTAAGAATCTTTAAGTAGCCACTTTTGACTGGGATGACAATATTAGCATGGCTTTAAGCAGCGAGGATATGGTTTGGTCAGGAACCTGTGACAGACTACTACGAATAATAGAAAACAATAAATCAATTGACGGTCATTCATTTCCTATAAATCTGTCTGACACAGGACGGCGAGAATGTCATATTGCAACACTTAACGCTATCACGATACTGAGAGCTGCTAAAATCAGATCATATTTGATGTTCAAGTCAATCAGGAACTTTTGAGTTTATAAAATAAAGAATACATTTCAAGGAGTGGAAACTGTATTTAATGTTCAGCATACTCCCCTGCTACATTTATACACTTGTCCTAGCGTTTAACTAATGCCTGGTAGGATCCGGCATAGAAAAGCTTGTCCGTACGCCTGAACCATCCAAGGAGAACCTTCTTCACTTCGTCATCAGGGCACCACCACGACCGGGATCATCACTGACGGCCAACTTTGAAATGTTTACACCATTCCAATGTCTTACTGCGGCTAAACGTCTCATCACGTACAGTGCTTGTGTACGTCTTCTGTAGATATCTGTGGGTTTCACGCCTTTGTTTAGAGGAAACTTCTTCACCACATGCAGTTAAACCAACACTGTTGCCTGCCATCTTGTTAACGGCCTCTGGATTGACTCACCACATGTAGGCCACCTATCAGTAATAGGACACACGGCATGCTAGCATCCATTTTTATACCAGTAAAATGTAAAGACTAACATTTAAAACACATTTTTAGTCAATGTCCTCTTGACCAATCAGAATGAAAACTATTTTTCAGTCTGATTGGTCAAGAGGACTTTTCTAAAACTCTAAATTGACTAAAAAATGTGATGTTGATATTGTCAGGTTTTCTGTATGGAGAGTTTGATTTGAAAGGAGTCTCCAGTGTAAGTGTTCAGGAAGAGGTTTTCTCAATAACATGATGAGTAGACTTTCTTTTTTTTCTGATTGATTACTTGCCAAAAGGAGCATATTCCTTAAACACAATGTCAAATATAATTTCATTCAATCTTTAAAACACACCTGGCAGTTAGATCGAGTGTTTGTATTGACAGGTCTGCTTTATGTAGCGAATACCAGGAGCAAATCCTTACATAATCTTCCCCATCGTCTTTACCTCGTCTGTGACCCTCCTTGCTTATCCGTCTCAGAAGTCTCTGTTTATCGCACCGCCCCCTCGTTTAGAACAACTAAAATCTGAAGCACACTGACACGTTGATTTGCGGCAAATACTTCACACATCAAACTCCGCTCAGAAACCCAGGTACTAAAAATAACCTTCACACCTGAGACTCGTCACACGGAAAATGTCTGTGGCAAACAGCTTTTTAAAAACGAACAGGAAATGTATGTGCTTTTTAGGTGAAGATGACTGAATCAGGTCCTGTCTCATTTCATTCCTATAACAGCTGATCTCATGCTAATTACATCCGATTACAATCGGTTCATTTGAATGTCCGGAAAAAATCTCGGAAAAGTAATTAAAAGTTTCCATGACTACTCAGCTCTTCTTCTGTTCCCTGGGGGGACGGCATCATAATGGAGCAGCTCGTGTGTTATCAGCATCAATCTGTAATTAGTCTTAAGCATCTGATTGAAAACATCAGTAGCATATCTGTATGAGCCATTTATATAATACAGTATATGGACAAAAGTTTGTGGCGACCTAACTATAAGATTGGTACGTGCTTTTTTTGAACATCCCTTTTTATTATAATAACCTTCACTCTTCTGGGAAGATGTTCTACTAGATTTGGAAGTGTGCTTGTGGAGATTTTTGCTCATTCGGCCACAAGGGTTTTAGTAGTCAGGTACTGATGTAGGATGAGGAGGTCTGGGGTGCAGTCAGCATTCCAGTTCATCCCAAAAGTGTTCAGTAGTCTTAAGGTCAGAGCTCTATGGGGGGAGATCTTCCACTCCAAACCATGTAAAGCATATTTTCATGGAGCTTGCGCTGTGCACATTATCGTGCTGGAACAGGTTTTGGTTTCGTAGTACAAGTGAAAGAAAAATGTAAATCGAAAGGCATCCCAAACAATAAATACGCCTCCATCTTTGTGGTAACAGTTTGGAAAAGAACCAAACATATGTCTTAAAAAGTAAAGTGTCTCAATTTTGACTTTTGTCCATATTATGTATGTATTTCAAGGAAATGAACTAAAACAGGAGCGCAAGATTCGTTCATCACTGTCGGAATCGTGACCTCTGACTTTCTGGTTTGGTGATGAAACATGAATGTGAGAGATAAGTGCTGCTGTCTGTGATACTCAAGTACATGTCTGGGTTGCTTTTTGAGCATGTGTGTTTGAGGAAATCGAATCCAATGTGTCATCACTTTGCTTTGTGCATTTCCGGCCTATAAACTGCTCTTTCCTTTTGAGTAACAAAGCAGCGACAACCACAAGGTCGCAAACTTAAACGGCTCTTTCCTCCTCAAATGGCAAAAAGCTTTATAAAATAATAATAATTATATTCTGTATACAGTATTTGTGCATATGTTTATATAGTTGCACAAGTGCAGCACAGAAATACACACACAAAATATAGATATTATAAAATGACTGACATGACAGCATACAACTTTTCTAGGAAATTGAGTCACTAAGAGTGCATGATAAGGGTGTGAAAACACTGGCCTGCATGATTAGAACAGGATCTGAGAGACAGACAGGACAGGTGAGCAAACTGAAATCTTGGGAGAGTTAGCATACTAAATGATACAAATACGCTTCTCTTTTTCAGAGAAGATGAGGCTTGTCTTTTGGACATCACTACCCTGAAAATCCTGGAGAGAAATTCTGACACGTCAAAGAGTTTATGTTTGGTACCAGCATGGCAGGGTTTACCGGTGACAATGAAGGCAGCTTAGATAGACAGTCACAATCATTTAAAGAAACATTAAATGACACCGGAAAAATCAGGTCTTTCAATGCACAAGAAACATTACATTAGCGTTGATGTATCACATTAACGCTACACAAAATCTCACAATAACGACAATGTATGTTAATATAAAACCGTGTGCGATATTATAACATCATACCATGTGCAATTCCACACCATGCGATCGTGCGACAATATCATATTAGGTACAATATGTTTTTAGTTCCCTGGAACCTTTAGAATATTTCATTCGTTTTTCAATTAGGTTTTATTTATAATTATTTTTTTCTTGTACCTCGAAGCAGTCCGTCAAAAGAATTTCCTTTGGGATTAATAAATCTTCAGTAGCAACGTGTGATACTAGATTGTACTACAATGCAAGCCTTATTTTGTCGTGCTAATGAACAGAACATATGACATGACATTTGAATGCATTTCATGCAAACTGTGTTCTGAGGAAAAATGAAGAGGAGACCTGCAGCACCTCCTCCATTCGATACAAAAATGTTTTTGAAATTCGGACAATATAATGGTCGTATATTTACTGCACACAAACACGGGTATGGAGAGGACACGTCGCACGAGAGTCGATTCAGCAAGCATGGAGTATAACCAGGGTGCAATTCAATCTGAGGTCTACGCTGGTCACCCACGAACACCACCCTGGCCTTCTCTACCAAAGATACAGTTTTGACAACGTAATATCAAACATAATACAAGTAGGGAGTTTTTAATTACAGTGTTACTTTTGTTCTTGTATTCGGTCTGAACGAGATTGCAAGAGTGCATTCCTTATAATAAAATCCTCATAATAATGACAATGATGTCATACTTATTTCCATCTACAAGTTGTATGACAATAAATCATAGCGATGTCTGTTGCCTGCTACTGACGCTTGATCGACTTCCTGAGGACAGTGGTCTTTTTTTCATCAACCCCTCCACCTCACACTGCAATAGCAGATCATCAGATCATGGGGAGGAGCAGCACAGGAAACGCTCGGTTTCATTTCCTCTTGTCCTGACAGCAGGCATTGTGTTTGATGATACAAACACAGACTCGCAGCCAAGCTGAAAGCTTTACGTGTTTTCACATCTGTACTGCTTTCATCATATTAGCCCTCACTCCCTGTCTCATAATCTGTATTCATGCACAAACACAGACACACACACACACACACACACACACACACACAGTGTGTGACCTTGCTGCACCAAGGGACCACACAACACAATGGCTGATGACATGAACGCAGACGTATTAAGTATTTATCCTTCAGCAGTCCCGGCTATCTTAATAAATTCACATATCGAGCTGCATGGTTGATTCATAGTTGCTGGCTGACCCTTAAACAGTCAACTCATATTTTACTGTAAAAATATAATTATTTTCCGTTTATATTTATATATTCAAACAAATTTAAGATTTTGTACTTTAGCTCCTTCACAACAGTCAATAATTCACACAGAGTGGTGCGAAAAACAAAAAACATCCAGTCAGCAGCAGAGCTGCGTGACTACTGTACTGTACTACTACAGTGCAATAACTCAAATAACCACTCTTTACAGTCGTGATGAGCAGAAAAGCATTTCAGAACGCATGTGCTGCACTTTGAGGAAATCGGGCTCTCGTGAAAGCTCTTGTATTCATAAATAGAAATGTTGCATGATGCCAAGTGCATTTCCTTTTAACAGAATTCGACCGGATCCTACCTTGATGCTTTGGTGATATGAAAATGTAAAGAGAAACAATAGTCTATAATAAATGCTCTATCATTGTCGCTGGCTCTTAGACTGTTATCTCTGTTTGGCAACCAGTGGATTTGCATGAGCATGTGAAGGATTTGCACAATATTCCTTTCAGGAAAAGGCTCACCACGTTTAGGTGTGAGGAGTGTGTTCATTCTGTTGAATACCCATGTACAGATTAAATAAGTGTCATAACACAATTACAGTTTATACCATTATATAAACACATGCACACACAGCACACATACAGACAAAAGTATTGGGACACTTACCTTTTCCAACCACATGTGGTTCTTCTCCAAACTGTCAAAACAACGTTGGAGGCACACAATTTCATAGGATGTCTTTGGATGCTGTAGCAATACATTTTATTTTCACTTAATCTATAAGACACAAATCTGCTCCAGCATGACCATGTCCCTGTGCCCAAAGCCCACATGTGATGTACACAGATTAGAGTGAAAGATCTTGTGTGGTCTGCTTTTGAGCTCTGATCTCAAGCCAACTGAACACCTTTAGGATGAATTGGAATGCAGACTGCACCCCAGGCTTCCTCACGTCACCAGTACCTGAATTTACTAAAAACCCTTTTGGCTGAATAAGCACAAATCTCTAGAAGCACACTCCACAATCTAGTGGAACATCTTCCCAGAAGCGTGAAGGTTAGTATAACAGCAAATGTGGGCTAAATGTGGCTTCATGTTAAAAAAAAGCACATACCAATCTTATGGTCAGGTGTCCGCAAACATACAAATAATAGTCTCGCAAATCCTGCCCTATTCAGACAGGGTTATATATGTGACACCTGTAATATAATTTGTTCTGTTTAATTTTTTTCTTAATACGACTCTCTTGTCTGGCTGATGTTTAAATAAACAGGATTAAATTGAAATGTGAACGGGGATAAAAACGGCATTCGGTCTCAATCACACACACAGAAAAAAAAACTTGGCTTCTGTACAGTCACCAATCATCAGAAACACATTACCGCGTCGTAATGTTATAACAGGGTGGCAAGTGCCATCTCTCTGTTGCGCATTAACACACACACGCACGCACGACTCCTGACACACTCGCACTAAAGCAGTGCGCCGAAGCCAAATGGACCATCAATCTTGCCTGTTTTTTGGGCGGAGTGTTTGAGAGGACTTTTATACTCGGCTTGGTCTCTTGGATGTGCACGCGGTGTACAACCCTCGCCGAGCTTTCTCTCCTCTGGTATTATTACCGTGCCAGTGCAGCAATAAATTAAAGGAAGGCACTAGCAGTAATGACCAAAGAAAGCTGGCAAAGCTCATAATACTCAAATAATGTTCTAGAGAAGGTCATTAATATTCTTTTTAACCCGTTACCACAAAAACACTCTCTTTTCTGTTCTTTAAAACTGCTAGAAACAAATGTTTGTTTGCTGCCTGGTGTGTTGCTCATGTTGCCTTATGATCAGCTTTTTTTCTCATTAACTGGCAACAATGGCTGTAGGGACAGCTACAGGAGCTGTAAAAAAACCCTGTGTTCACGTAGCCATGGAAATCAAACTCGGTAAGTGTCATTTAACTGTTCTAGCATCTGTGGAGCAAAAGAAACACTGCTCTGTGTATTAGACGATATGATATAGAGGCACAGGTTTGTCACACTCCATTTGGAATGTTTCACATTCAGTCCACCATTTGCTGTTATAATAAGCTCCAATCTTCTGGGAAGATGTTCCACCAGATTTTGGAATATGCTTGTGGAGATTTCTGCTCATTCAGTCACATGATGTTTGTAAAGTTAGGTATCGATGTAGAATGAAGAGTCATGGGGGGCAGTCAGCCTTCCAACCCATCCCAAAGGTGTTCTACAGGGTTGAGGTCAGCGCTCTAAAGCAGGACACTTAAGAACTTTCACTTCGATCCATTTTCCAAACAGTGTAAACCGTAGCTTCATGGAGCTGGCTTAGTGTACAGGGGGCTGTCATGATGAAACAAGTTTGGGGCACCAAGTTCAAGTGAAGGGAAAATGTAATGCTACTGCATTCAAAGGCATCCTGTAAAATTGTGATTTATGGTAAAATTTTGTGGTAACGGTTTGGGGAAGAACCGCATATGGCTGGAAAAAGTCATGTGTCCCAATACTTTAATCTAAAGTCATAAATATAGGTTTGCTGAAAACAGTGTCTGCTCACCCACACTGAACTGAACTAACACCCACACATAAACCCAGTTATGTGTATTTGTTCCATGCTGTCTTGTGTTGTCTGTTTTGTCTTTTTGTGGTTTTTGTCTGCACTGTTTGCACTGGATGAACTTTATGTAGCTTTATGTTGTGTGTTGTAGCTCTATGTTGTTTAATGTAGCACCAGGGTTCTGGAGGAACGTTGTCTCGTTTTCACTGTGTAATGCATCAGCTATATATGATAGAAATTACAATAAAGACTTCTTGACTTGATAAACACAAACATACACAAAAAGACAGACACAGTCACAAACCATTTCCCTACCTAACCCATTAGAGTATTCAATACATCTTTAATCATCTGTGTGCATCAAATATTACATTTCAAATCCCTTACTACACTCAATATCTCTCCATTTCCTTCTCTCTCTCTCCCTCTCTCTCTCTTCTCTCATATTCCTTTTCAATAATGTATATGCCTGATGAAGGCTGATAAG
Source organism: Silurus meridionalis (assembly GCF_014805685.1). NCBI lineage: Eukaryota > Metazoa > Chordata > Actinopteri > Siluriformes > Siluridae > Silurus > Silurus meridionalis. Next base: position 13,081,443 of record NC_060902.1, read on the forward strand.
GAAATGTGCTGCAATAGTTTCAATTGACCTGCTTTTAAATGCACACACAAACACTCACGCATTCATATAAACACACACTCTAATGGTGAGGCTAAAATCTGCCCCTGAACCTAGAAAAACACACACAGAAGCATGTCTATCAATCATATAAATGAATGTAAAATCAGAATGTGGCTGACTGTGTGTGTGTGTGTGTGTGTGTGTGTGTGTGTGTGTGTGTGTGTGTGTGAGTGTGAGAGAGAGAGAGAGAGAGAGAGAGAGAGAGAGAGAGAGAGAGAAGGTGGACTCCAGCTGAGAGGGACGAACTGGTCAGGAAGGGCTGTTAATCAGAGACCCGGAGGGCACGCTGTGGAATTTTCCATTTCACTATGCTACTGTCCTTCATATTTCATTAACAGCAGTGTGGTTCAGTGTGTGTGTGTGTGTGTGTGTGTGTGTGTTTCTGTGTGAAAGGGATAAAATGTGGTACCCTTAAACCCTTGGGACTAATTAAAACAGCAAGGTGTGCAGGAATGTGCATATGTGCGACTGATTGTGTGTGTGTGTGTGTGTGTGTGTGTGTGTGTGTGTGTGTGTGTGTGTGTGACCTTACATCGGTTTTCAGTGTCAGGAGAAAGTCTAGGTGGGCCATTAAAACCAAATAACAATAAAAATAAATATTTCTAAGATGCAAGCATCACAATCAGGTTCTGAAATGAAAATCAGCTACATTCCCCATACAGCTACATTTTAATAAAATAGTTCCAGTATATGAACAATATTCACCCACAACAAAGATAAAACAAGAAGCTACTCAATATGGACAGGTCTGTGGACACCTCGCTGTGTGCGTGTGGAGATTTGTGCTCATTCAGCCTCAAGGGTGTTAGTGAAGTCAGGTACCGATGTACGTTGAGGAGACCTGGGGTGCAGTCAGCGTTCCAATGCATCCCTAATAGCTTGTGGTCAGAGTTCTATAGCAGGCCACTCAAGAACTTCCACTTCATATCTTCGTTGAGTTTTTGTTTTGTGCACAGGGCCATTGTCATGGGGGAAGAGTTTTGCATCTCCTACAGTAGTTTGGGTAAAAGGACAATTGAATGGTACCACATCCAAAAGACAAAAAAAATATAGTGCTATAAACAATCCTATGGAGAAGTCTGGGTAGGACAAGTAAAGAGCAAACTGTCTAATAAATATTCATTGTTTCTATGAAAAGCTCATCTATCCATATACTCCCACTCCCAGTGAAATCATGTGTCCAGGAGTGACCAAAAAAAAGCTATTGAAAGCCTGTTGTTTATCAAAATAAGAAGGAAAGGAAGACTACCCAAGCAACCCCCAGCCCACACATGCTTCCACATGATCTCATCCGTCTCCCTCAGCGTTTCCCCCCAGAGCCGACTGAAAATAGGTCAGACAGGTAATGAATAGACATGGTGGGCTGCCCTGTCGCCTTTCTGCACTGGCCCCTGGACTAACTGCGACTGCGGGCCCCCAACGTGAAAACAATCAAGCCATGTGAAGTAAAATGCGACGCTAACAGAAAACCAGGGACAAAAGTTTGGCTTATTTCCTGCTTGATATTCTGTAATCCTGCACTGATAAGATCTGTTTCGAGCTTCAAAGTAGGAGTTATTGTTCGGTTTATTAAAAGCCGTGTCACATGGGAATGTAGGTGTCTGGTTCCATGTGACTGAAAACAGATACGTAGATTGCTAAAAGCTGATGTGACAAGGGCAAAAGCTGTGGTGAAAACAGCAGAAAGGATGATACCGATTATCAAAGCCCACGGTGTCTAAAAATCCTCGAAAACTTGCAAATGAAACTTTTTCATTAACACGATTCTAAATAACATTTACTTTTCTATGTTTATTTCTTCTTACCCTCATGTTTGTCTATTTCACTTCAGACAGCAGTTTCCCACATTTTTACATAATACCATTCCAACAGTGCAACTTCCCCTGGTCGAGGGTAACTAAAGCGTAGGAAAACGTCGGAACTCAGAATTAAGACATTTTCGAATTCTGTGAAATGATTTGATGAATCACTTGCTGAGCTCATGAGTTTGAGGAATGCTGAGAGGAATTTATTTTCAGGGTTTTTTTTTTAGTCGAATACATTAATACATGTCTAAAAAAAACTTTCTTTCCGCTTCTCCCGTTAGGGGTCGCCACAGCGGATCCTCCGCATGTTTGATTTGGCACGTTTTTACGCTGGATGCCCTTCCTAACGCAACAGTCCCCATTTATCCGGGCTTGGGACCGGCACTGATAGTGGCTGGGGTTGGATTTCCTGACGGGGGGTCGAACCCGGGCCGCAACGGTGAGAGCGCCGCATCCTAACCACTAGACCACCAGGAACCTTTTACATTAATACATGTATAATGTACATTAATTAATTCATATATACATTTACATTCATGCAGCAGCACAAACCCTTTTCAAAGAAATAATATCAACCAGTAATCACCAACCAGTAATCACCAAAATAACAGCACATCGCATACATTACGATTACAATTAGAAAGGTATTGGGACAATACTTTAAGCTGTAAGCAAAAATCTCCACAACTACACTCTAAACTCTAGTGGAAAATCTTCCAGTAGAGTTCAAGAATCAAATGGGCTCCAAATAAGGAATCTTATGGTCAGGTGTCCACAAATCTTTTGTTCATATAGTGTACCTAAACATATTTCATGTGTTTTTAAAGCAGCATTTTGGGGAGGTGGTGACTTAACAAAAAAAATTAAAAACAACCAAGAAACAACATATCAGTTACTCTGGTGTTACGCTACAAAAATGTTTTCTTGATTTATAATATCAAAAAAGCATTTGCATTTGAAATCAATTTCCATTCATTTAATTGACCACAATTTTACGTATTACAATACAAATGTCTGAGGGTCAGGGAACTGGTGACAGCGCTGAAAAATGACTCTCTAAATGATCGCTGAGCAGTTTGGCCTTTAGCATAATGGTCACTTTTCTCTCTGTGCCACATTATTGATCGCATTGATTTTTCTAAAAATATAAAGCTGCTCCATTTACATAAACACACACCCACACACACACACACACACACACACACACACACACACACACACACACACACAAAAAAAAACCCTGTTCAATAGAAATCCAGAATGAGAAGAGACACACTGAAATATAAAAAAAATGCTTAGACATTCAATTTCATTACATTAATCTGCCTATGAGTGATTGTTAGTCAACCTTGCATACACACACACACACACACACACACACACACACACACACACACAGGCCAACATTAAGGAACGTCTGTTGCTGTAGATGCCATATGATCTTCAAACTCTCCCTCCTCCTCCTCATCCATGACAAAGACGACTGGTCACAGCAGGTCTTCATATTGTATCTGATGGACGGTTGGCATTTGTTTGCATCGGCCAAGTCCCGTGTCTTTGGGGAGTCTGTTCTTGCCTCCGAGGGAGTTAAGGAAAGAGGCAGACGGCTCGCTGGACTGATTAAATGAGCGGCAGTTGGTGGGCACAGTGGGAGGAGTAGGTGTAGGAGGTCGACGTGCTGTTCGTTCACCTTGTCTGGCACAGGACTGGGCTTCATGCCCATACGGCTGCCACTCTGCCCTGCCCTGGCGCAGCAAGGGCAATGCAAAGGTGAGAGACGTTGAAAAAGGAGACTCTTCTCGCTTTATAAGACCATACGGAGCACTATAGCATATAAGTTCCCATCATAAACTCTTATACAGCATAGCAGTTAATTAAGATGCAGGATGCCAGTTGCAAGCTACTTTGTTAGATTGCAACTCCATGCATCCATCACTCACAGTGTATAAACATGAGATTTAAAGCTAGCACACACAAACACACACACACACACACATCAGAGGCTTGTTCTCGTGAGCAAAACCAATAAAATATTCTTGTGCAACCCGAAAATGTTTGAACATTTATTCCATGATTATGCAAAAAAAATCCCTTTGTAACATGGTGACAAATATTGCAATATTGACGAATAATGTTTGCGTATCTGCATCCCTGAATCGTGCGGATTGATATCTTAAGCGGAATATAGTCTTTCGTTAAGATCCTCTGACATGGAAAACCCACGCTACCACACAGTCTGTTGGTTCCTTCTACAGCAGGTCATGCAATAACCCTAAAACATACGTAGTACAGAAGTCCATCCTTTTATCAACTGTACAGCAAGCAGCCTGAACCTCATCTCCTGCACACTATGTCTGCAAGTCCCAGAGGGCTGTTAGACAGCAGACCCCCACACTGAGGGCCCTACAGGATGGGATTACAGACATCATGAAGAGCCAAGGCTGGCTGGTGTGTGGGAAAGGCAGAGGAGCTGGAGTGCAACTTTTTAAAAATTGAGATAATAGAGTGTTGAATAAACAATGGCAGAGCTGAGGGTACACGAGGTCAGGCGTGTTATGGACACTGCCGCAGAGTGAGTGTGGGAGGTGGAAGAGTGTGTAAAAGAGCAGCCCCAGTTCTTCTGTTGTAAAGTAGTTTGGGCAACACTTGATTTTAAGGATCAGACACTACATTGGTAACTGACAGGTTATTGATGGCATTACAAGCTATTTAGAAGCTAACATACTTTACCCTTGTTTTTTGACCTAACAATAAAGGAGTCTCTCGACTTTTATCTTTAAGTTTTACAATTGAAACATAAGTTAAACGTTTGGCAACTGATTCTGATTATTTGAATCATGTGAAGTTTGCCCTCACATTAAATCACAAAACAATAAAGACTGAATTCTTCACTGAAATAGTAAATGTCGACAACAAATCCTTTTGGATCTTTTATAACAGTGGTCCCCAACCCCCGAGACCGGCACCGGTCTGTGGGTCAATTGGTACCGGGCCGCACAGAAAGAATACATAACTTACATTATTTCCGTTGCCAGCAGATGCCTGCTTGAATATAATTTTATACCACAGACACTACTAAACTATTAACTAGCCTTTTGAACCTGCTACATGTGCTACTTATGCAATCCGACCCCTTCCTCATACTTGAGCTCACAGAGGCACACGATTAGGAAAGACACTAGAGAGAGGATGCCATTCATCCCGCCCTCCCAGAAATTGAACAGAAATGCATTCGGCCCACACACAGACACACTTCACCCACATGAAGATTAAAAGATTATCATGTGGCTCAGCCTAAAACGCTGATAAACCACACATATGAACCCAAACACAAGCGGTCGTCATGAAAACACGGCCAGACAAACCAAAGTAAAGGTTTAATTGAAACCGTTAATGGAAACACGGGATCCTAAAAACTTTTTTTTTTTTAAAGCAGGAACTAGCACATATTAAACGGATTACAAGAAAGAAAAACCTGAGAAAACCAGGACCCAGGGTCAGTTAGCTCATCTCACTGCCTACTTCAAGGTCAGGCTGGCAGAGAAAAGCAGGCATGCCAGTGCATGTGTGTGAGTGAGAGAGAGAGAGAGAGAGAGAGAGAGAGAGAGAGAGAGAGAGAGCGAGAACTAATGAGAGAGGGGGAGCAAATTGATGAAGTGAAGGGAAAAAAATTAATGGAGTCATAAATTCAAACAGCAGCATAATATTTAAAAGAAAAAAACATTATACAAATCCTTTTAAATATTCCTTTTGAAGGTGAATCCAAGGTGAGTGGGCTTTAATCAAAACATTAACCTAAAATCTTGGTGCTTCTATACGCTTTACGTAACGCATTACGATAATTAACCTCACTCATCTTTTGCTAAAAGCATCTCCGCGTTAGCATGCGAGCCTTGCCGTCTCTGGGGTAAATTAACGGAACGCCACACGTATGCAGGGGAAGTGAGAGTTTAGTAAGTGGCTCTGGGTGTGATGCTGAGCGTGCACGAGGGGAGGGGAACCAAAAAGAACACAGCGAAACACACTAACAGCTTTGCGGACGTCACGTCTGACATTCTGTGCAAATGGGATACAGGAAAGAGTCTGAGCTACGTTAATACGATGCATCTGGGATTTTGGAGGCTTCAAAATGAAACAATAACACCGTCAGCATCTCAGGGAGCGCTTCTGGTGCATGACAGACTGATGGCCTCAGGATTTATGAATCAGCTATATTATGCAATATATGCTCAGCAGCCACTTTATTAGGAACACTTTTGCTTGATTGCTCATTTCATGCAATTATCTAATTAGCCAGGCAGGCCAGTGAGATTCAGTTTGCGTTCACTGTCCATCACCTGGCCTTTTTATAAATCGCAGCGATTCAAGTTTATATGTCCATTGTGCGCTTCCTGTCCTTGACTGACGTGATAAGAACTCGATGGGCTTTTCCGCTGTTGCAATATCTGAAACGCTGCACCTTCTGAGATGCTTTTCTGCTCATTACAGTTGTAAAGAGTGATTATTTGGGGCGTTTCTGTCCTTTGGCTGTTTTTCGCAACATCCTGTGTAAGACTGCTGTGTATGAAAATCGCTTTTTTTTTTCCTTTTCTGCGTCTAAATGTAGTCAGTGCTCAATAATGTGCATCCTGAAATGGTATACTAAGGATCCTTAATATGCTGCATTTCAGAGTTAGAGCTACAGCATCAAACCAGGCAGTTCTCACTTTTAAAAAAATAATTAAAAAAAAGAATGAGCCTCTCGTAGAGCTTTTATTGAAAGGTTTTGCTGTTTAATCTGGCAGCTCTGCCAGTCACATTGATCATTACAGGAACGAGTGTCGAGTAGGCAGTGATCAGTGCTAGACAGCGATCAGTATTAAAGTCCTTTAAATTTATGTCAGCTGGTTAACTCTGAATGTGTCCTGTCAAAAAGCAGTACATAACTGATATCCCAATTCTAATTGCATCATGTAGCTTTAAAAAATGGGAGACCCTTTTAACACAAGACAGGAATAACGTGTTGTTGAATCAGCATACACTATATGGACAAAAGTATTAGGATACCTGTATTTTTTTTTTAATGGGGTTCCAGCCCCCTACTGTTACCACAATGTTGGTATTATATAATTGTATAATTGTCTTTTGATGTAGTAACATTGAATTCCTCCATCACTTGGACTAGGAGACCCAAACCTGCTCCAGCATAACAATGATTTGGAACGGTGACTGCAACCCAGGCTTCCTAATTTTGTTCATTTCTTCTCTCCATTAATTTGACTTTTTTCCAACTCGAAGCATCAGTGCAGACTTCAAGCCACTTCTCCTTCCCCAGAAAATACAACGAAAACTCATCAGCCTCAAGTTATCAAAATCTTTCAGAGTTGCAATCTGGAAGCTGTTCTTAAACGACCCAGAGTGAAGCAGGCTGCTGGAGCGTGAAGCAGAAAAATTCCTTGAGGATGTGTGTGAATTGAGCCTTCATTGAAATTCATCAAATTTCAAGCTTGTTCAGCAAAAAAAAAAAGAAAGCACCTTTAAAGTGGAGATGATTATAGGCTGATGATTTTTTTTTTAATGCCTAGATTTCTACACATTTCTAAAAATGTTTTCTAAAATGTGGTGTGTTTGATATAAATGTGTAATAATATAGTAATTGTCCTAATGCTTATTTGATTTGTCATTGTTTGTGTTTGAGTGTGTTTGAGTGTGTGTGTGTGTGTGTGTGTGTGTGTGTGTGTGTGTGTAAAATACAGTGGCTGTTCAGTCTCCTGAGGCCTTGACACCTGGCTCCACATTACATCAGTAAGTGTTTTACAGTTTGTCCCTTTGTGCCCTCTTTTTCTCCATTGGTCTCTGTGCGAGGGAAAATATAAAAGCAGACCAGCTGTACATTTTTAGATCTCTCTTATGCACACACACACACACACACACACACACACACACACACACACACACAATCTCTGCCACGCTTAAAATGAACAAAATGTCTCTCTTTGTCTGCTTCAAGCAGCAGTTAAATGTTTATTTTTTTTCCCCCACTGCCCTTTCGACACCAAAAGAGAAAGAGACACTTCCTGCTTTCTCTCTTTTTCTACCCCCCACCACCACCCCATCCCCCAGCTTCCCCTCCACCCGATCTCTTCCCCTTTTCATCCCCGACACAACTACTCTTTTCATTCTGCCAGGCAATGAAGTCGGAAAAAAACGAGCAGCATCTAATTAACTAAGCAGGACATTATCAATTGACTCTCTCTTTCTCTTCATCGCTCGCTCACGCTTTCCTCTGCTGCTCTTCCATTTCTTTTAAAGCATCAAGGAAAGAGGCTGTTGGGTTTTTTTTTCCTCCTAAAAGATAGAGACGCCTGCATGGCTGCAAATATTGTTACGGCTGCTACTAACCAGTCAAAGAGCCAGGAGGACTGATGTATGTTACGGGAAAGCGGATTAGTGAAGATAAGTGGGTCATAAAAACATCAGTGACCGCGCTGACCTTCACTTCCTGTGCAGCGCTTTGTTCTCCTTAACATGATCCACTACTCTAATGCACCAGGTTACGGTACTAAACACTAATGGGCTTTTTTTTGATGTGACCTATTTTATCGCCAGGTATCTGTGTTTTTTTAAGCCCCCAACCCCGTCTCACTCTGTGCCAGAGCAAATTGTCAGATCACCAAAGGCGGGTTTTGTACTTCCTGCACCCGAGATGTCTCTAAACGCTACGGTAACAGGAAGCAGCAGAAAGGAGTGGCTGGGACCCGCGTGGCTGAGGGGAAGTCATCATGTTTAAGCACATAGTCTGAAATGGCTAATGGAGTGCTGTGAAGAGACTTCAGCAGACAATAGGCTGTGCCACGAGCCAATATTAACGCTCACTAGCACCAAACAAGCTGTTCCAGTGTAGAAATGCATGAGCTGATGAACTGTTCTTTGACCTACCGAGTCCCTTTCATTCAGTGTGTGTACAAATTGGGACCAACAATCCAGGACGAAACTGCAGCAGACACTCATCTATGCGTTTCACATAAACAACACTACAGCTCCTATAATAAGGATTTTACCTCTGACGAGGCAGAACAGCTCCAACATGTGATTTCAATGAGAAGCAAATAAAGAGCGGGTTTTAAACTCACCATGACGCATGCCTTAACAAGCTCGGGTTTTTCACGCTTCGCCCCTATGGTCTTGAGGAAGGAGGCCATTCTAATAAATCAGACAATTATGAGACTGGTTCCCACACACTTCACCTCTCAGAAAACCCCCTTCCCCCTGAGAACAAACTCTCAGACTGGCCGAGTTCAAACAATGTCCGAAGGAAGCAGACTGGACATGTAAACAGGACGTACAATTTTTTACTCAAATGTGGCATCTGCGTGCAGGCCAGGGGTTATATTCGTACTGTTTGTAAAACGACAAAGACGTTACATAGACGTTACACAGACGTTGCCCACGTACGAGTTATCGCTAGTCTCTGGAACATTTCTGTATGAAAATCAAGGTTTATAGATAAAATCGGGACATTTGTTATTCACGTCTCCTCAGAACATCGCTGATGAGTCAACGCTTTCTGAAAGTGGGTGGAAGACAGAGCAAAGTAAGCTCTGAGGAAGACACGAGGAAATGAGAATGCAAACATGCACGGGGAGGAAAAAATTATCTTTTGACTCTTTAGTGTATATTCACATATTTAAAGTACACATGATGGACTTGAGATTCAGAAACAAAATGAATGTCGTTTGGTCTTTAGCAAAGAGCTCGACTACAGACTTTGACGTGACCCATTCATTGTTACGTCAATAAAAGAAAACTGACATACAAAGGCTTGAGGGTGTGGACGTAGAGAAAAGGAAGCGCCTGCCTTTCTTGTTTGAATCGTGTGTGTGTGTGTGTGTGTTTGTGTGTGATGCACAAACACTGAATGTGCCCTGACTGCACCCCCATAGTTCCTAACGTTTTCTGCAAGGTGTGTGTCTGCACAAACAGAAAGCCTGGACACATGAGCAATATGACGTAAGGCTTTAAAGCCTCAGTGTGGCGAACCAATCAAGCATGTGAGCTCCTCGTCTGCTCAGCAGCACCCTCCCATGTGCAGGTGTGACCTCCACGGCATGCAGCAGACTCCCGGGCTTGCGAATCGCACCACCACAACTGCATTTTATTCCCAGGCATGCATTTGCTGCTTCCTTTCTTGACCTGAAGACCATCTCAGATACCTTATCGCATTTCAGGTTTGCCTTTGCACAAAGGAAGCTACACATGGGGGGGAAAGGAGTGGGGGTGGATTTAAGAGCCTGGGGTAACCAAGCTGCTTGTCATGCATGGCTTCGAAACACAATTACCGCTCATTTCACTCTAGACCTAATTGCAGTTACTTCCCTATGATGGTAAAAGATCCTGCAGCCAGACAATAGGTTAAAGGGTTTCATTGCTGCACAGTAGCTGACCACAAAACTGTATGACCTGCTTGGACAGTAGTAGTAGATCACACTGACGTTTGAATATCATGCAGTGATCGTGCAGAACGTCTATATGCAAAGGCACCTATGGCAAGTCGTGCAGCAAGGTGATGAAGATAGAGGTGAAGGTAAGGTCAACAAAAGAACCGCATAGTGAGACCTGTCACACCTGGAGCATGCACTAGGAGAAAGGATGCATTTTGGTGTCAATCTGCATTGTGCTCTTGCAGGTTTACAGTGTGACGATGCCTCACCCACAAGCTGCAGCAGCACCGACCTTTGCTTGGAAAAGTCTATAAAGCGCACGTGCACACGTGAAGCCGCCTCGACGCGTTTGAAGAGAGCTCTCTCTCTCGCGCGCGCGCGCACACAAAAGAGGAAACGACTGTAAAAAAAAAAAAAACTGGGCTGAACCTCCTCCAGCATCTGCTTAAACACCAAACCCAGTCCAGGCTTACCTCAACGAGACTTTCACACAGCAGTCGTTCTGGGTCGCCATGCCTTCCTCTGGCTGTTGTTGTGAGCCGTCAAAAATCGAGTCGGTGTACGTCGGTGTGTCTGTGTGCGTTTCAGCCGGAAAGGATGTCGTTTTGTCCTAACAAACGCGCAACGATGGCATGCTGGTCGTTCAGCTCCACGAACGCGCACATTGTCCTCGAGCGCGCCTCCGTCTAAACCATATTTAACAACAACGATAAATAAATAAACAACCAAGCAGCTCCTCTTCCAGTGCGTGAGTATCCCGTCATGAGCGTGGAGCTTCGGCGAGCGCCGGAAAGCCTCTGCGTGAACCGCGCACACGTACCGCGGAGTGGGTGTGTCTTTTTTGTACAGCGCCGGCGATTGACACTCTTCCAGCCCCACGCGCACCGTGTAACTCCGCCCACCGAACAATAATTGGCCAATTAGACACCGGACAGGAGGCAGTCGTGGAGCGCGTGAGCGGCGGCGGCGGCTTCATCCGAGGCGCGTTTAAAGCGGCTGTAAAGTGAGAATGCCTCAGAGAGCAGGGGGCAAAGGGCAGAATCGAAAAATACCCCACGGGATTCGGCGCTGGGGAAAAGGGGGCAATTACAAGAGCTGGGGGTGGGGGCGCAAAAGAGGTAATATGAAAGCAAACGAAGCAGTCTGGGGCTTTTAGAGAAAGATGAAGAGATGATGAAAGGAGGAGAGGATGAGAATGTCCTGGGTTATATAGGATATAGGAACAGAGGCAGATTATATTGTATGGTTTATTATGATTTACTTACATTTGGTTAGATCAATTTTACACATCTTATACTATGTTATATATAGTTATCACCTATTGATTTGATATATATATATATATATATATATATATATATATATATATATATATTCAATACAATTCATTTCTATTTGTATAGTTCTTAACAATGGTCATTTGGTTTAAAAGCAGCTTTACAGAGATAAAGCATTAATAAAATAATGTATACGTTTGTTCCTTATAAATTTAAGTCCCTAATGAGCGAGCCAGTGGCAACTATGGAAAGGGAAACCTCCCTGAGAGGAAACCAAATATCCAGTACAGTGCAATTCTTTAATTCTTTCCAAAAATAACTATCTTCAGCATACAGAGGAACAAGGAGTCCTGGAAGTAATAGTTTTGGCCCTCACAGAGTCCTGATCTCAACATCATCAAGTCTGCCTGGGATTGCATGGAGAGAAAGCAGGATTTGAGGCAGCCTACATCCACAAAAGTGCTATATTTGGAACAACCTACCTGCTAGAAGTGCATGTGTACCTAAAATAATTTATGCTGTTTTTCAGGCAAAGGGGCAATTGTTGATTTGATTTCGATTTCTCTTCTGTTCAATCACTTTCCATTTAGTTAATTGTCTATTAACTGTTTTGTATTTTTGAAAACATTCCTTCTTTACAGCATTTCTTTCACTGTACTGTAATATCTCTCTCACATTTAAAAATATTTGTCTTAGTGTACTTGTACTTGCCAAATATCTTCTGCACATTTTTACTGCCACTGGCCTTTGTTTATTTGCTGTACATATATTTACATATTTCTCTGCCCTTGTCTGTTTGCACAATGCTACTATTTGTACTCCTGCTAAATCCTGTATTTTGTTGCTGTGTATTTGTACTATGCAATCACAATGAAGTTGTATCTATCTATATTTCTATATAATGTAATTATATTGGTAATTATTAGAAAACATATATTATTTATTATTATGTAAACATATGGAAATATATGCAAATTATTTACTCCACTGAATATAAACATGTAAACCTCTACTAAAGCCATTTATTTTGCTGTGTATTACAGAGTCCTTGTTTTGTTGTTTTGTTTTTTTAAGTTAAATTTGCACCAATGTAGGAAGGGGTTGGTATTAACGTTGCTGGCATTACTCAGAAGTCTGGGCCTACTGGAGCTTCGGATAAATGCAGAGACAAAACCAGCCAATATCAGATTTCTAATTAGTATAAAGACAGACAGTACTTGAGCGTGACTGACAAAATATCGTCCTTTTTTTCTTTCATATCCTTTCTTTGATTCAATAATCGCAGTTTTACTTTTTCCATTTTGGACTCTGCCAATATAAGTCGATTCATTTTTTTAATAATAGACCTTGTTCGTGATTTAAAATGTAATTAATTTGTGTATTTGCTTTTGGGAATTGTATTGGCCAAGAAAAAATTTGGGAACACAGATTCCAGAGCTAAGCAAAAATGTATGTATTGCGTTCTTTTTTTTGTGTGTTAGGAGCATGACAACTTTAAAATGTCTCTATAGGCATAGGAATATCTGCCTGGTTTAGCTTTGTAGGGACATTTGACTGGTCTCTTCTAAAAAATAATGAAGATGAGTGGAATGCAATTCATAAAGAATCTGCTATGTATAACTGAATGTAAATGATTTTCAGGACTAAAATCCATCATGTAATTGATGATTGATTGATATAAGTGTACTAAATTAAATATCATATTATAATACATAAGTTAAATCCATGATTCAAGTATTGTTTCACTTCACTTCATGTGATTACAAATAGCAGTGGTAGAGAATCGTATCAGAAAGCCTGTTCTGTTCATCAAGATCCAGGCGGCTCCTTGTACAAGATGAGACCTCTTCATCATCTTCATGGATTTTCACCATGACAGTAATGAACCTCCTAATTTTTGCTCCTGCGCACCTTTTTTTATCCTGGTCACTCTCGTCAACCTTCTCTTCTATATTATGTCCATTATGAAAAGCACCACCCAGTTCTGCTTCTTGCTTTAGGAGGTCCTGCAGTAGATCAATTTCACTCTGTGAATCAAAGTGTGTCAGCTTTAAAATCGTCTTGGAAAAGTTGCTGTGATCCTTTATGAAATCTCTGGAATGTTGTGGTTTAACAATAGGACAGAAATGAGATCATTGATGAACTTAAACTCAAATGTATATTAAACAAAAATCTACAAATAACAATAAAATAAAGGTTTTCTGAACTCGACTTCTTTAAAAATCTCAAAAGGAAACCTGAAAAAGCTTCAGGGTCCCAGGTTGAATCTGAGCTCAGGCATTTGCCTATGTGGAGTTTTACATGTTCTCCCAAAGTCTGTCTGGGTTTCATCCAGGTCCTCCTTTTTCCTCCCACCTCTCAAAGCATGAATTTCTTTGGCTTGGCCACACTAATAAGCATGAGCGTGTACTTTCCTGCCTTGGATGAAGCGTTACTGGGAAAGGCTCTGGAATGAGCAATCCAATCAAAGTGCAATTCAGTAAAACCGGAGGTGGACAGTTTAGGGTGATCTTCTGTGTAAACAATAAAAAATGGAACATGGTGACTATCCAAGTATACTTTTTTTAATTAATAGCTTTTGGGCAGTGGTTTAATTTACACAGCCCATATTTTGCACTGTGGAAGATGGAAGGTGAAGGTGGAAGAAACTGGAGAACCCAGCAGAAATCAGCATGGAGATGAGAGGAACATGCATTAATGGTAACCTTAGCTCAGGTTTAAATCACAGTTCAGTTCAACCTCAGAAGCACTATATATCATGAATCATGACACCTGGTCATGTTTGTAAGAGTGCAAAAGTGTGAATGGCTGCAATATGTTAGAGTGCAAATGCATATACCATATGTTTGAATGTTGCTGCATGTGTGTGTAGGTGGGGGGGTCACTGAGGGGTGGGGGGTATTTAGTCATTAAATAAAGCCCCAGCACAGGCCACTCTGTATAATGGCCATCTCCTGCTGTGCTCTGTTTCACCAAACAGGGTCTCCCATGTAATTGTACTACGCTTAACAAAAGGCATGTGTGTGTATATGTGTGTGTCCAGGTCTGCTGCTCTTTTATGAGCAGACACATGTATTTGTACATAAAAAAGAGGACACAGAGTCAGTTGATTCGGACTTCATTTAGGTCATCAATCTGATAAGTGTGCCCTTGAGCTACATATGGCACACACTCATTCAGACTCACACACATATGCTCGGATACATACCTTATATACACACGCTACCATCTGCGCAACAAAGTGAGGGACGTCTAGGTTAGTCATAACACCATATTTCCTCTAAATTGCACGTGCTGCTTGTGATCATTCAATTCAGAGCTGCTCTTTCCAATGGCCAATCAGTGAGCTTCGAATCAGCGATAATATTCGTTGTATGAGCGTGCATTAAGAGCTCTTTTGATTAAAGTACGAATGCGTTGGTTTGGGCTTACTGGGAATCTTGTGGTCCTTGAGAGCCCTTGGTGTGTGCATATGGGACACTGGGAATGGGGGTTGAACTCGTATGTTTATTGAGCTAGGTTAATGCCACACAAGGCACAAAGGTGGCCCATATGGAAGGGGAGGGATCATGAGGTCACAGAGGATCAGCTGGGGAGTTTTGCTATCTTCATGCACAAGTGGGCAGAACAGACAACTACTGGACTCTTACTGGACCATTAAAGCCTATAGGAGCTCATGTGCAGTGGACAGGACTAGGCTAATGCTCCCCGGCTAGGAGGGATTTGTTAGTGGAACGGTGTGTGGCATGAAAAACCCTGCTGTTACATTGTTAACCAAAAACATGGCCAACAATGGATCTAAAAAGATACTACATGGTTAAGGAAATGATATAAAAATAAACAGCACGAGTAGCGTGTGATCAGTACGATTAGGATCGACAAACCGTATGTGGATTTCTTGCAAAAAGACACTTTTATAGAAAGCCTTTTGTTTGCTGGATCATTCAGGGTGTCCCCAATGTGTCTCAAAAAACAGCTCTCTTTTCCACCTCAGGCAAGAGGCATCACAAGATGAGCATCTGCTTCTAGCAGAGGGCAAAAATGAATGCATCCATGAACATCTGAAGACAATAAAAAGTTCATTGCTTTCAAATTCATTCAGCGAGCAAAGATTGAAGATAAAAGGGATCGAACTGTTACGATTTGTTTCTATGAAAAATGCTCATTTTTTTAATACACTTCTTATTACTGTAAATAAATGGGATTTTGAGCTTTTGGTGATGGAAGATAAAGCCACCAGAGGCCCAACGCTCCATTTTGCACATGAAAATTGAATTGCTGTTAACAGTAACCTGATTATGTGCCTTGTCTCAGTTACTGAATGATACGCGTGTGTGGAATATGACCGAGTTTAAATTGCTAAAACACTCACCAGTTTGACAGCTAATCATATTATTTTTCTGTTGGCAAAATGTGATATAAACTGGGAATTCAAAATTCGATCCTGGTATGTAATAGTGAGCAAATTGAGGGGATATAAGAATTGGCAGAAAGGATGCCAGATACATGTTTTTTACACAGCCGGCTGTAAAGTATTTGAGTAAATGTACTCATTAACTGTACTTAAGGTTTTTGTTGTGGTTACTTTCTTGTTTTACTGAGTATCAAAGATAAAATACACTTTTACTTTCTACTCAAATACATTTATGATTTAATATCTATTATTTTACTCCACTGTATTTTGATTGACAATAACCATTAACAATTACGTTTTGTTGCTTATTTATTCTGCAAAAAGTTGCTAAACAGGGATCTGATGGTACTAGATGCGATTTGTCTTTTTGCACCAAATTAATATACTCCACATGAAGGTAAATTAGCATCATAGCAGGTGTTCACATGATATTGTAATTTCTTTTGTTAATTGAAGATGCCTTTTTAAAAGATTGCGTTACTACTTTGTAATTTCTTATCAGTCTTGAGATGTACTATTAGATTTGCATTTTACATCCTCACAAAATCAACTGTTTTTGGCTTTTTGCTAACGTGTCATGGTGTTGAGGACTAGTGCAACTTAAGACCTACGTTCAATATGAGTAAAAATCTTAAGTAATGTTCAAATCAGATACTCTTAGTACCTACTCTTCGAAGACTTTTACTCGACTTACAAGGATCTAACCTTTTGGTATTATCCTAACAAGTGAGGCAGAATATGATTAAAAACAAGCAGAATTTAGAGAAATACTACAAAACAATAACAAGGATCTTAAAAGAAAGGGTCAAAGGGCTGTAGGAATTGTCAAACTCATCTCAATCTGTCTCATCTCATCTCATCTCATCTCTGTACCATTTGTGTTTAAATTTTGGCTTAGTCTTAAGCAAAGCTCTCATGTAAAAGTTTGTAGAAATAACGTTTGTGTGGTCTTTTTAAAAAATATATATAAATATGCAGTTAAAAAAGTTTAATAAGGAATAATTTCTTTTTCATTTCGGTTTTGATATTCACTCTGCCTCACTTGCATTTTGATTCAAACTTGAATCAGTACTGGCTAGTCTTGGTTTAGGAGTACATTCTTAGGCCCTGAGTACATCAGACTGCTACCAACACTCATACTTTCTCACAAAATAGTCAAACAAACTCTTTGGTTCTGCACTCTGGATTGCTCAATCATTCATTCTTTCATGTCCATTCACTTTCAGCATTCTTTCCTATTTACATTTACATTTGTGGCATTTAGCGACATACAAAAGTGCTTTGAGTCTCTCGCAATGAATAAATCAACAATGGTATGCTAGATTACAATCTTAAGATAAATCAGACTACAACTCTTGATTTTTACAAAGCAAACTTGGAAAGTGTTAATTTAAGTGTTTCAGAAAGAGGTAGGTCTTCAACCGTCACTTAAAGAGAGCCAGGGACTCTGCTGTTTGGACATCCTGGGAAAGTTCGTTCCACCACCTTGGTGCCAGAACAGACAGAGAAGAGCCTTGAAGTATACTTACCTCTCATTCTGAGAGAAGGTGGTACCACTCGAGCAGTGCTGGAGGATCTCAGACAGCGTGGTGCAGTGAGAGGAGTGATGAGGTCTCTGGGGTAAGATGGTGATGGTCCATTTTCAGCCTTGTATGCAAGCAGCAGTGTTGTGAATCTAATAGGTGCAGCTACTGGAAGCCAGTGAAGGGAGCACAGCAGTGGGGTGGATGAGGAAGAACTTGGGCAGACTGAACACAAGTCATGCAGTTGCTTTTTGGATCATTTGCAGTAGACGAATAGGGTTCGAGGTCGACCAGACAACAGAGAGTTGCAAGATTCCAGTCTTGAAATGACAAGGGACTGAACAAGCAGCTGGGCAGTCTGTGTGGCCAGAAATGGTTGAGTCCTTCGGATGTTGTTGAGAAGAAATCGACAAGAACGAGCCACATTAGCGACATGTGAGGAGAAGGACAGTTGATTGTCCATAGTTACCTCAAGGTTGCGAGCAGTGGCTGAAGGGGAAAGTAGAGAGTTATGAAGATTTATGCATAGATCTTGACCTAGAGATGAATTGCCTGGGATAACCAGCAGTTCTGTTTTCCTGGCGTTGAGTTTTATTTGATGAACACTCATTCATTAAGATATTTGCGTCAAGCATGCTGAGATACAAGCAAAAACTGTGGTATCTGAGACAGGCAAAGAAAAGATGAGTTGAGTGTCATCAGCACAGTAGTGGTCAGAAAACTTATGTGAGGATATGACTTCACTAATAGAGTGGGTATAGAGGAAGAAAGGAGGGGATGAAGTACCAAGCCTTATGGGACACCAGTGGAGAGTCTGTGTGGGGTAGATGTGGACCATTCCCATGCTGTTCCACAGATACAGAGGCTCCTGAGAGTAGATAAGAAAGTCTTGTGTTTGACTGTGTCGAATGCTGCTGAAAGGTCCAGGAGTACAAGAACAGATGACAGCTGATCGAGCAGCATGAAGGTTCTCAGAAACAGCCCAAAGGGCCATCTCTGTGTAATGTGCCGCTTTGAACCCAGACTGGGTTGGATCATGGAGGTTGTCCTGTGAGTGACAGACTGACAGTTAAAAACAGTGCGGTCCAGAGCTTCAGAAAGGATAGAAGTGATACCGGTCTGCAGTTGTTGATGTCTGATAGATCCAGAGCAGGTTTTTTCAAGATGGGAATGACCCTTGTTTGCTTGAAGGTAGTTGGCACATGGCCAGATGTTCAGGACCCGTTGATGATTGTGGAGATGAAGGGCAGGAGGTCTTGCGAGATGGTCTAAAGCGTAGTTGAAGGGATTGGATCCAGAGCGCAGGTGGTGCAAGATTGAATGACTTCTCATTTTCTGTTGTGGTTGAGAAGCTTGACAACTAACTGTTTAATCCTGATAAGGTTCTGCGTGGATACGGAACAAAATTCCATGTCCATGGGAATGGGATTGGTGCAACAATTCATGCAATTCAGAAAAAGGAGCAATGTTGTGCAGACAATCCACCCACTAGCATGTTTTTGAGAGGATTCCAAAGAAACCCATGCACACACTGGTTAAAGTGAAACTCCACACAAACTGAACACAAGAACCTGGAGGTGTGATTTAGAAATGATTCTCTCTACTCACTTCACATCCATGCTGCCTGCTGAGCCATAGAATAAAATTAGCTTATTACAGTTTTGTCAAAAAAAGAATGATGAAAAGGATAAAAAGTTAGAACAGTGCTATATAAGCTGTGACAATCAGACTCAAACACTGCCCTGCTAACACATAATTTAACTCTTAATACGTTCATAATGTGCAGATAAAACACTTTAGAGGTCGGTGCCCAATCCTAAATGACATTTAGTGTTTCTAGGCAAAATAGCTCACTATCTGCAGACGCAGTTGGCAATTTCCGTCAGTCACTTGACCCCTGTTTTAAAACAAGCCATCAGGACATTTGAATTGAGCAGATGAGCGGCTCATTGATTTCTTTATGGCGCATTGTATTGTTCCATTGTCACACTGACATTCATTCATACATTTTAATCATGAATTATTAAAGAATTATGCATAGCTGGGCAGGTGATGGGGGAAATGCTAGTGGCATGATTTCACTCTCAATGACAGCGTCACTGCTTCTTTCTTTTCCTCATAATGGTACCAGGTTCACCCATTGCTTAATCTGACAGTGTCATTCTTTACAAATGGAAATAAATGATTATAGATGGGCATAATGTAATTAGAGCATACAACACTCTAAGCTCAATGAGCCAACAATCAAATAGTCTGTGTTAACAAGCCTGGTTTATAACAGGCAGCTGCTCTCTTGTTCTCTGAATGATCACTGAAATAGGGCTTGGTCTTACAATAGGACTGTGAGTCAGAGGGAGGGCGAAAAAAGTGTCCTGAATTTGCGGTTCATAACATTACAGCGCCTCCTAGTGTCGAAATAACGCCAACATGCAGCTGAGAATGTCCCTCTCATTTACTGTCTTTATGCGGTTTTCTTACGGTGTCTACCATATATGTAAAATATGTTCCCTATCATATACGTTATTATGCTGTACTATACTGGTTTATATTGCATAATACTTGGCATATAATTTGCATTAGCAATTTAGTATAATTTGCATTAGTATTTTTTTATCAGTAGAAAAATACTTATTTTATATTTCCAAGCATATTTTTTAAAAACTTTAATGCTATGGGCTATACGAATCTTTATTTCCGTGTAGGAATTGCTTCTTGTTAGATTTAAAACAGACAGTAATTTTACTCTTGTTTAAGAACAGGACCACATTTAGTGAGACAAATCCAAGTACAAATCCCCATAATTCTATAACAAGTCCAAGATGGGGATTAGTATTTTATGGCTTGATGTACAGGGGCTATTACAGTGGATTACAGGGAGATGACTGACAAACAAAAAGGCTCAGCAGGATATAAATACTCTAAACAGGATTCAATGGAAAATAGAACAAGACACCAACTCTCCACAAGCAGCATATTCTTATCATGAATTAATCATTTTTCAGTTTACAGGAACACGCAGAACTCCGCGATGCAAATATTAAGCTATTTAAGCGCTGCTGCGTTCAACTGCTTGATATACCATTTGTACAGATCACCTGACTGGAGACAGCTCTGGAGGTGTAAATAAAAATAGGATCCAGCAGAGAATATGATGCACAGTGCAGTGAAGAATAAGCTCATTCGCACCTTACCCTGACTGTTGATAGATGTATACCTATTTCCAGCACCTAGCATCTTTCTGCTGGAGCTGCACAGGGCTCTGAAATTTTCTCTCTAGTGAATAATAAACAGCTTGATGTGACAATTTTAACTTAAACAGAGATTGTGTTACCATGCAAATCTCCTTAACCATAAATATACCAGTGTATTTTTCCTAAGCAAAGCACTGTAAGTTCTCATACACACTCCTGCTATTTGCATGTTGTATGTTTGCATATAAAAGCACATAAGCTCTGACATATATTTGTATGCAACTGCAAAATACAGTGAAGAAAATATAATGATAAATATATTCATCCTTGACATATAGGAATATAATAATATTAATAATAACAACATTAAGAGGAAGAAGAATCACATAGTACATTGTAAATAGAACAAAGTTTCCATAAAGGTGTCCAAGACTTTTCTGATCTCTGATGCATCTAATATTTTTTTTATTTTAAGCTTCACTACTCTTAACACTGTAAAATTCACCAATCAAGGCAATGAAATTTTCTATCACATAATTATATTATGATTGCAATTATTTTGGATTAAATTATCTGGTCCAAAAATCATTATATAATTACAAAATGAAACTGTATCTACCTTCTTCCCAACATCCTCAAAGTCCTTCCAATATTTTGCTTCCCAAGAATTTGATAGTGTTTAGGGAATGGATTTGTTTATTCTCACTCACCCACTTTCAGTTACCACGTATCCTGTGAATCTTGGAACACACCCTGGATGGGAATTTAGTCTACTGCAGACCATCATGCAATAGACTGGAGACCTCTCTGTGCAGCTGAGGATGGTCCCACCTAAACAGCCTAAAGATCCAAGAAGTTACTGAGCAACTGTGGAACCATGAGTATGAATTCAGATTGTACAAATAAAAATTGTTTACTATAATGGCTTAGGACTGGAGTTTGCATGAACAGTTTTGCATTTAAGTGCCCATCACTAAACAGTACATCTGGGATGGCACTATAGTGAATAAAACCAACAATGATGGCACTGTAATGAATAACATTCGGTGCCATCCAGGTGAGGATGGGTTCCCCTGTGAGTCTGGCTCCAGTATATCAGAGAGTTTTTCCTTGCCACTGTTGCCATTGGTTTGCTCATTAGGGATAAACTTATAGGTAAACTTACACATACAAATTTTATAATTTATTTTTTTATCTGTGTAGAGCTGCTTTGGGACAGTGTCAATTGTTAAAAGCGCTACACAAAATGAAACAGGAACGAAACTGGAAAAACTTTAAGGAAACCCACATGGAGAACATGTTGACATTTACAGCATTTCGGCAGAGACCCTTAACCTCAGCAGCTATCGGTATAAGGGCAGAAGTGGCAGCTTTGTGTGGCAAAGTCCAATGCCTTAACCCACAAAACTGATCGAACAGGTGACCCTAGAAACAACTTATTTCTATATTAAATTAAGCCAATTTTGTCCACTTTTGTCTTTCAACCACTGGTCTCTTGAACAACGAAGAACTCATACAAACAAATTTTATCCCCAAGGATTTTTAAATGTGTATTTTTTAACCAGAAAAGGGCATGAAGTATTTTTAAGGGTATTCTTAACATTAGTTTTAAAGGGCGGCCAGAAAAGACCCGCCCACCTTTCAATCTGATTGGTCAGCTTCACCTGGGTACTACGAGTTTTCCTTTTTTTTTTTTATCAAGTCGGGGGAACTTTTGAGTCTTACACCAAATTAAACCGGTGGTTTTAAGAGGAGTCACACGGAGTTTATTTACTATATATATTTTTTCTGTTTTCTTTCTGTTTTTTTTTTTTTTTGGGCCTTCTTCAGCGATGGGTAAACTTATCCCAGCTCAAGAAGCAGCCAAGATCTATCACACTAACTATGTGAGAAACGCCAGAGCAATCGGCGTGCTGTGGATCATCTTAACCATCTGCTTTGCCATAATCACCATGGTGGTGTTTATTCAGCCCTACTGGATCGGGGACAGTGTGGATACCCCGCAGTCCGGATACTTCGGGCTTTTTCACTACTGCATTGGAAACCCAATCACGGGAGAACTGGTGTGTAAAGGAAGCGCTCTGGATTTCGGATCCATTCCCTCTGGAGCTTTTAAGACAGCCATGTTCTTCGTCGGAATTTCTTTCTTGTTGGTTGTTGGCACTATAGGCTGCTTCAGCCTCTTCTTCTTCTGCAATGCTGGTAGTGTGTATAAGATCTGTGCGTGGATGCAGCTAGCCGCCGGTAAACACACACACACACACACACACACACACACACACACACACACACACATTCACTTTTATATAAAGCTTTAACTCCCTTTACCTAATTTATAATTGTTTTAATGGTTGTGATGGGAATTATATTGATTTTATTGGAAACTGTAATGGTCTCTGTGGGTCTCTACTAGTAAATGGTGGTATGTTATAGCCACCAGACCAGCTTTGGAAACCTTTGGTAGATCAAGTATTTACATGTACTGGACAATAATGGGGACCATTAAGACACTTAAAAACCACCACCAAAGTTTCTGCAATGGTTTCTTCGGTTCGGATGATTTATTGATGGACACAAACACAACACGATGAAAATTATTTGGTAATGGTTTTATGCCTAACAGTTAGTGGTTATTAATGGTATTGGTCATGAAAACCATTAGAATTTCTGGGATGGTCTTTGAGAAAATGAAAGATTTGGTTTGATTTGAAGGAAGACAAGGTTTGGTTTGAAGGAAACCGATTCAATTGAACTGACTATAGTCACATCCAATTGGCTAAAATTAATAATAAATATTAGAACTTCAATAATGGTAAATTGTAATTTCCACCACTGTAGTAGAATACAAATGCTTTTTTTGTAGACTCCTGTCCCCTACTTTAAGAAACACGTACCTAAAATGCTACAAATAACAAAAATTTATTACAACAGGGGTGCAGTCAGCATTCCAATTCACCCAAAAGGTGTTAGAGGTCTAGAGCAGGCCACTCAAGATCTCAAACCATGTAAACCAAAAACTTAATGAAGCTTGCTTTGTGTCTTGTTGGAACAAGATGGCTAGAGCTTCTCCTTTGCGGTTTCAGCACCATGGTCAGTTCCATCGGTTCCTACTACATACAAGAGCTTGTTGAGATATCGGCTTCTGCTTCATAAAACACATTTATTCTGACATTTCGATTTGGGAATGCCAGATCTATTTATTTACCATACAGACAAAAGGATCTCACTTGATCAGGGGCCCTGTAATGGCTTTCTGATGATCCTGGGATTTTTACTGACCATCTTCTTACCAAAAATCTACCATATCTCTAAACAAAAAACATTAGTTATGAATAAGTCTAAATGTTTAGTCTAATGCCTTGTAATACTGGACATCATTCAAACAGTTGCAGAAGCCTAAAAGACCTGCAACATTCCTGAAAACCCCTCTACAAACCATCATCTCATTAAAAAGCGAGAGTGAGTAAGAGTAGGAGCACTCAGTAAACAAACACCTGAGCCTGTGTCAGCTGTCCTGCTACTTAGATATTGTATGACACTAAATAATAGATCGCAGTTTAGCTCCCTGCAGTGAAAGCAGCCTTGACCAGAGTTTCCTGGCAACACTTTTTCATATTTATTGCCTCGGTCTTGCATATTTCATTGCTTCTTGTCAGTGGGAGGGGGGCATAATGTTCCACTTGGTGGTACAATAAGGACAAATGGTTTAAGTAATAATTCAGCACTATAATAATTTGATAGAACGTAGCAAAGCGTTTTTATTTAATAGCTGGGTGCATTTTATGCTGAGCATTGATTATGTTGTAAGGTTTATTTCCCTGTGCTTTGTTCCTTTTTTTTTTTCTATTTAGCTGTTTAAATTTTAAGGTGTATCTTAGACATAAGGTGGAGGCAAGAAAGACTTATCATTGGGACTATAGCAGCATGGCACTGTCAATTAAAAGTCTTTTACTTGTCACTTACACATCACAACGCTTTTTTTTCGCATACATTTACATTTGGCAGACGCCCTTATCCAGAGCAAATTACATTAATCTTATTCATACAACTGAGCCGCTATGGGGTTAAGGGCCTTATTTAGGGGCCCAGGAGTGACAGCTTGGTTTGGTGTGGCTGGGATTTTAACTCTTGTCCTTTAGATCCAAAGTCTAATGCCTTAACCACTAAGCTACCATCTCCCTATATACCAGCTTATATACCATCTGTTAGGAATTTCAGATGGTATCAGAGTACAGGATCAGCCATGATATAGTACCCCTGGAGCAAAAGGGGTTAAGGGTCTTGCTCAAGGGCTCAACAGTTACATCTTTGCAATGCTTGAGCTTGAAACCTTGACCTTCTTATCCCTAACTAGGAGCCTTAACCATTGAGCTATCGCTTCCTTACACACACCAGCCGTTTTAATGAAACAATGGCAGACAAATAAAAAACATGAATTAGAATAAAGGGGGGAACAGCAAATGTTGCGATCAGCAAACAGCATAAACTAGGCAGAGGCAGGAACAAAGAACGAGAATCTGAAAGCAGATCAAAACCAAAGTAACGAACACGGTTAGGTATTGAATAAGAGGAAAGCAAACACAGCGAAAACTTCGCAAAGAGGCGACGAATATTTACACTTTGTATGTGTAATGGAGAACAGGTGTCTCATCAGAAGCTGGGTGATTAAGAGCACGGGACTGTGTGTGTGTGTGATTTTTAGCAGTGTCCTGATATAAACTTGATATTTTCAGTATTGTTTTTTTCACTTGGATATAAGAAAACAATGTGGTGTGTCTGAGCTCAACAGTGAAATTAATAAAGAAAAATTAAAAACAGGCGGTAAAAGTTCACTGTGAGATCAAATTCCAGGAATAAGACCATTCCCAAATATATGCATAAGAATGTATGTATGGTATTACATGTCACATTGGTCCTTATGATTCAGTGATCAGGCTCTTCTGTCATGCAGCCACCTGTATGGTCATAGGCTGTATGATTTACCCAGATGGCTGGGACTCGGAGGAGGTGAAGCGCATGTGTGGGCAGCGCACAGATAAGTACACGCTGGGGAACTGTACGGTGCGCTGGGCTTACATCCTGGCCATCATCAGCATCAACGACGCCCTCGTCCTTGCCTTCCTGGCATTTGTGCTCGGTAACAGACAGGACAAACTGCTACCAGAGGACTTCCACATGGAGGACAGCAAAGGTAAGATGATAAGCTACACTATTCAGACATAAATATTGACTTTTCCAGCCGTGTGGTTTTATCCCCAAACTGTTATCACCAAGCTGGAGGCACACAATTGCACAGGAATACTTTGAATGTGAGAGGATTGAATTTTTCCTTCACTTGAACTAGAGACCCAAACCTGTTCCAGGATGGCCGTGCCCATGTGCACAAAGCCAGCTCCATGGATTTCATAGGTTGGAGTGAAGGATCTTGAGTGGTCTGCTATAGAGCTCAGACCTCAACCCCATTAAGCAGCTTTGGGATGAATTGGAACGCTATATAGTATTTATAGTATATATATAGTAACAATTTCCACAGCTGTATGGCAGCTGTTCCGCATTTTGTCCAGTTGTATTCTCAAACACATTTTAAGCACCCCATGTTTTCTTTACCACTTATTCTAAGAAGCAAGCGAAAGACAATGACCTCCACTTTGAAACAAACTTTAGTTCACTGTTTGTTTCCAAGCAACGCAATCCTAAAATAGATGCTCGGTAACTTTTGTTTCTTTTCACGAGCCAATAGAGTCCCATTGCACAGCAGCGTGTTGAGAATGCGACTCTGCCGAGGTTCTGCATGGTCAGATTGTGAAACTGATACATGATTGTCTCCTTTAATTTGCAGAAGAAGCATGAAGCCCCTGAGCTTCTGCACCTCTTACGAAACTGCATCAGCCATCTGTGGAGTGTCTACATCTGGAGCCCCCCCTCCCCTCTATTAAGGAGGTTACTTTAAATATTTATAATTACCACTATTTTGATGTACGTCTATTTCATTCAGACATTAAGCGGCTTATTATTTATGATTATATAAAAAAATATGCTTTTGTACAATTGGTAAATTATATAATTATAGATATATATTATAAAAGATATTGGTTTTAGCACTGTGTCAAAGAAGTGTTCAGTATTTTACCATGTAAAAATATATAATTGTATGGTCTTTTTCTGGTCTTCAGCTGTAGTCTTCAGCTTGGCTGACAGGATTGGCAGTATCCTCCTGTAGCCTAGCCACCTCAAGATCTGATGTTCTTGAGATCTTTTCAGCTCAGCACAGCTGTAATTGTATTTTACTTAACCTGCCAGTCAGCTCCAGTCAGTCGGTCTTCTCTCTCTCTCTCTCTCTCTCTCTCTCTCTCTCTCTCTCTCATGTTTAAAATGTTAGATGAACACATGCTGAGGGACAAGAAGAAACAACAGATCAAGGACTGTTAGTAAAAAATATTTAGAAGAAAACAACACAACTCTGTCGACTTTCAAGGCTTTATTCAGAACAACTACAGAAAGCAGCAAACAATCAAGAGTGTAACGGCTGAGAAAAAGCAAAGAGAGAGAAAGGAGAGGAAAGGGGTGGAAAAAAAAGAAAAAAAAAAAGAAAAAAGGACATGCTTGTGGAAATTGGAAAAGGTCAAAGGTGACAAGTCTTTCGATACAAAAAGCAAGCAGAGGTCCCGGTCCTTCACAATAAAACTCTACGTTCATTTACACATAAAAAAACAACCCTAAACAAAATCACTGATCCTGCTACGAGCAACATCAGTAAAAGTATCCCCAAAATTCAGAGAAGCGTTTATCAAGGCATCTTCGTATCGGTTACTCAAACATCGCCATCGAGCAAAAAACGCAATGCATGAATTGAACAATGGTGACACTGTGATAAAGAGCGCCAACTCTTTGGTTTCACACCACTGACTCTGTGGCGAAGACGTTCAACTTTTCCACATTGAGCGTATGAAACTTTTAGGGTTTTTTTTTTTTTTTTTTTGCACACCGACAGTCCCTCACGTACCTAATTGTGCGCTGTATTTCTTTTTTTTTTTGTACATTTTTTCGAGTTACATATGACAAAAGTGACAGCTGAAAATCGTTACGCATCTGTTTATACAATAAATGTCCATTTACAGCCAGGCCATCACTGTCAGCCTGAAATCATTCATGTGTCTCATGCAGCCTGTGCTGTAATGTGGGAAAACTTTCCAAAAACAAAACAAACCAACCAAACTTTTATTTTTACAGTAGAGACAGAACATCTGTGCTTCCTTCAGTGTTGCCAAATGAACACGGCTGTGTCACAAAAAGGCCGATTATGACTAAAGCGAATGTAGAGAAATAATTCGACTTGTATTAATCTGCTGAATTACCCTGCGTATGAAAACGAGCGCGGTGTTAGACGCGGTCTGCACACAAAAGAGAAGGGGGCATCAAAATGGTAGGACACACCAAACTGCACCTGGTACATATAAAGGACTATTACGAGAAATAAATAGATATTACATCTGTTTGATTGGACCCCTTCATGTTCCATCATGAACTGAAGTATATCTTTTGAACAGACTTGGTTAGTCTTTTTTTATTTATTTTTTTATTTTTTTAAATCGAAGATAAGTATCTGTGTGCGTGTGTTTATCCCCCCCACCACCACCCACCCGGCTATTACGATGCGATCCAGGCGTGCCGGAGGCACTCGGCAGCTGTAGCTCTTTTCTCGGGGATCAGATCCAGCATGGGGAGAAGGAAGCTGCTGAAGCACTGCGCCTCCTCCCTCTGCCACTCGTACTTCTCCACCAGGACGTCCGTAAGCCCCCACGGCTTCAGCTTAGTGATGTGCCTCAGGTCACCTGCATGACACACACAACGAAAAATAGAAATTTAGTAAGAAATATGAAAGATTTTACACAAGAATGCCTTCACCGTGTTCAGAAGGTCAATTTCTTTTGGGTATGGTTGCTATGGTTACGTGAAGAAATTCTTATAGTAGTAAATTCTTCTATCTGGGTTGACTTTTTTCCTTAATCCTTTCATCATGTCCTTTTACTACTGCTGCTGCTGCTGCCGACATACACACCACTAAGGATGTTCCTTTTCTTCCATCTTTCTAATGACAGTGATGCAAATTTGCTTTTAATACAGTTTGATTTTCTTTACATATTAGCAGGTCGTCGTGATGCGTTCTTTTTGTTCCCTCGAAGCACTCCTTTACAAACGTGCGCTTTATTTTTCCAAGCCACAACGAGAAAGCGATAGTTACGTCGACGCATACCTTGTTCATCATACATGAAATTCGCGGTGCGGGTGGCAAAGCCGTTAATTGGATGTGGAGAGACAAAAGAATGGCGGCAGACCTTTCTTGGTGAAGAACTCCTTCGAATATTTGCCATTCATTATGAGTTTGCGAGGAACTTTGCCCAGCAGCTCGATGATCAGCGCGATGTGATCTGTTCGTGAGAGGGAGAAAGCGAAAGATAGGGGAGGAGATTGTTCATAAATGACAAATGATGATGGCTGTCAAACATTTCAACAAGCATGCAAATTTTATCACTTTTTTCATGGTGAATAATTATGATCAATTTCTAAGTAATTCCTCAAGCATCCTTAAAACTAACAATATATTTTTGTGCACACTTTGCGTCAGACGAATAAGTTTAACATAAGAAAATCAGGACGTCCCAGCCATAAGTGTAAATTCTACGCGAGGTGCGCGTCCGTTGCGCCCTCCTGTTAAACTTGAATGACTCTCGCCCAAGTGCTAATTAATGAGCACCATGGGGTTTAATATTTAACAGCACTCTGCCACCTACGCCAGCTATTATTCTGTGAAGAGGGATGGAGAGGCATTCAAAGCTATTCATTAGTGCTAATACTTAGAGGTTTTGTACGAGCAACAAAGCCAGGCCCGGGACAGCAATGATAAATCCTGATTTATAATTAGCACCTGAACTGTGCTTTATAAACACATATACAGGGGGTTTTATGGCAAAAAAGCTTTTGCAAGGAGAAAGAATGTTGAAAAGGGGAGCAAAAGTTTACCTTCATCTCTGGAGTAATCCTCACCAGAATGCGGTTCGAACAGGTAATCTCCTGTTGCCAATTCAAACGCCTGGGAAAAAAAAATGAAAATCCCATTCTGCAAAGTGTAAGTTTGTGTTAAGACTGTGTCCTGTACTGTCCTGTGTCTATCCGGAGTATACATTCAAATCAGGCGGTCTTTAAACCTATCAGGCATAACGTTATGAACACCTGCGTATAAGTGTGTTGGTCCCCTTGTTCTGGCAAAAAGGTTGGTCCTGACCTGTCGAGCATTTAAACCATTAACTTCTTCAGCAGTTTGAGCTTCAGGGGCTTGTCTGTTGAATCGGACCACATGGGCAGCCTTCGCTCCCGATGTGTATCAATGTGCCTCAGCTGCGGTTTTGGAAATGCTCTGACCCGGTAGTCTAGCCGTCAGTATTTGACCCTCGTCAAACTCCCTCAAATCCTTATGCTTTTTCAAATCCCCATTTTTCCTGCTTCGAACACGTCAACTTTGAGGATAAAACGTTCAATTGCTGCCTAATATACACACTTCACCCGTCAGTGCTATGATGTAAATTTTATGCCTGGTCGGTGTGTATATGGGTTCACTGTAATCCTCGGGTCATCGCATTCCCATGTTAGCAGGAAGCGAGCTCAAGGTCAGGCATATTCGTTGACCTTTGCCAGTCGGAGGTCTGCGAGGTGTCAGTGTGCTGTGTACTGGGCCCTCATTGTTTCATTGAAATGCTGACTGGGCTGCAGGGTTTGCCTCGCTCTGCTTTTATTATTAAGGATGTGCTGAGTAAGGACATGACAAGTGCGGGCCGAATGCTAAAGAGCAGGAGAGGCTAGTCAGCGTCGCTCTGACCAAAATTCAGGATTCTACACTGTACTACACCATGTGCATAATGCATAAACAACGGCCAGAATTTGTCAGACTGAATATAATATGAATAATGCAATGAACTCTATATAATATGCATCTTGCCTCTGTGTGCTTCCCAGTATGTGTGGACATTAAGTACAAGTGCTACAATAAGAGGAACTGTTATTGCCACGCTTATGTCAAATACAGGAAGCAGCTTGTGTTAATTTTTTACCCGCAAACAGTCTCAATAAATCAGTTCTGCTTCGAAATGAAAAAAAATAATACAAAATAGGAACCTACTGCACTTGCAGAAAAGGTATGCAGGGAATAGAATTTGTGGGTTTTACATTTACGGTAAATGTCATTTTTGTGTGTGTGTGAGAATGTGTGTGAACCCACCATGCATGCTGTGCTCCAGATGTCTGCTGGGGTGCTGTAGCCTGAACCCATTAGCACCTCCAGAGCACGATACTGCCGTGTCTGAATATCATCCGTGAAATGTTTGTGCTGCAGAGTCACCAGAGAGAGAGAGAAAACGACAGGGAATAGGAAAGAACAAAAAGAATGATAAGTCACATGGCTAAATGAGTGCACTTAAATCTAATACATGTGCTGTATAAACATCAGCTAGAGTACTGTGAATTTCAGCAAGAGGAAGAGTGATGGAAAGGACGCGTCTACTCACCACCCAGCAGGCGTTGCCCAGGTCGGCGATTTTCACCTGGATCTTGTCAGCGTTCAGTGGTTCCAGCAGATTCACCAAGAGACTCCCTGCTGCAAGCTTAACTACGGAACAACAAACAAAGACGGAGGGAACCTGAGAAATCAACACTACTTGACAGGTTCTGCAAGCACGACTGGACGGGATGTGTTCGCTGGCGGAGCGTTTTATCGGCGAGGCGAATGCGCATGAGGCGTTTCGAGAAGGATCAATTTTATGCATCGATAAAATGCTCCAGTGAGACAGGAAACACATCGGCACTCTATGAGACTCTGCAGGAAAACACCACACTGTAAGGTCTTTAACTTTTCAATATCGGGAGGCGGCAACAAGTTGTTAGATATCTTTGAAACAGATTTGCAAGGCAAAGTGGGATTTGTTGGTCGATATTCCCTGGAGAAAACTTAAAAAGGCTGCTCAGCAACCTTAATTAGCTGCAATCTCACCTAAGCATGGATACAGCAACTATGATCGATCGGTCATGTGTACGCCCCAATTAGCACATCTTTTAATAAACTTTACTCTCACTACTAATATGGTACATTTTTTGCCAAAAATCCAGTATCTACACAAATGTGCATGAGAACTGTAATCCAGAAAAAACAAATTGATTTTTTTTTTTTTATTCAAACTGCACCCCAAAATAGCTGCTTCATGTTGGAGCATCCTGGGACACTAATGATTAGATTGTATCTTATACAACTTCAGCAAGTGTGAGCAACTCAGCAACTGTATAAGAACTAAATGCTGTTTAAAGCATATTCAAAATGTTTTTGGTGAGTTCCAAAAAAATTTTAATTGTGCAAATATTCATCATTTTATATCAAATGAATGATCATAACAAACACGCATGAATGTTCTTAGTAACATGATTCACACACTGCTGAATGCTGAACAAATAAGAGCCAAATCATCAAAAAGCATTCTTCCTAAACCTGAAGACTCCATACCTACCTGCAAAGGAACGGGGCTGCTTTTATTCCAACCGAATAGATGCCACACCTCAGTGGCACAACAGTCAACTATCCAATATCATTCAAGTGTAATCAGGTGTGACCACCTGTTCGGTTGCAATTAAAACGTGCAGCCACATCAGATTTTGCAGATAAGAATGAAGTCTTCTGGTCTAAACTAGATATTAGGTTGTTAACGATTCTCCAAGCAGCGATACCACATGGACCAAGCCACAACACAGTGTGTTACAGATTAGAAATACTACATCACTCAAGAGGTTAGAAAACACAAACACAAATGTAAAAGGTTAGTAAGGAAAACATCCTCTGCCAGGCCTCCTCACTGACCGTCCTCCATGTCTGGGCCTGCCTGTGAACTAGGCTCCAGCTCCTTCTTGCGTCTCGACTCTATCTCCCAATCGTTTAGCATGTTGCAGGCGTTCGGCTTCGTTGTATTCAGTGTCTGCTGTTTCTGCTGCGACTCAATCATGTCACAATGCAAAGGTCCATTACCATCGGGACAGCCTGGCTCGGAGGGGATCGTCCCATTGCACACTGGGTAGGGGTTAACGAGCTGGGACTCCGCCTCTCCTGTGACGTTGCCATAGGGGTTGATGGGAGATTCTTCCTTCTCTTGCTGCTGTGCGTCAGCAGGCTTCTCGTCCTCGGGGTGCTGGCTGGTAAAGTTGCCGTCCAAGGCACTTTCTCTGTGCTGAGGCCAGGTTACAGGAATTTCCTCTGGATCAGATGAGATGAGATGAGATGAGATGAGACGAGATAGATAGATAGATAGATAGAGAGAGAGAGAGAGAGAGAGAGAGAGAGAGAGAGAGAGAGAGAGAGAGACGGGGGGGAGGGGGGGGTGAAGGAGAACATAAATTATACATTTATTTGAGTTATTCTAATTCCAGCATCAGTCATGAAAAATGCCCTTCACCTAAACTCATATCAAAAAAATATGCAGCTGTTACTAATATGAGAACGGGGTGTCTGGGGTGACTCATCGCTTTATTCTGAGGAAGGTATGAGTCACAGCAGCTGCTGAAAAAGAAATGGTCCTAGAGATGAGCATATATCCATCACAGCTCAATGTCAAGAATTTGGTACTGTATTAAACATCAGGACGTCGCTGCTCGATCATGAACGCTGCAAAAAATTTAATTGCCCTGATGCACTTGTGTGTTTATTCTTCAACCTAACTCAAGCTATTGCCGTCTCTCTTTCCCTCGCAATCTCGCTCTTTCCCTCGCTCTCACCCAGGGTGGCCTCAGCTGTGATTTCCTGCAGAGTCTGACTGTTGGGGACAGACGGAGTTGTGTCAGGGGTTTCGGTTTCCTCGTCCTCCTCATCCTCGGCCCCCTCGTTCGCTTTCTCTAACCCTTCGATATCCAGGATGCGTTTCTCGAGCAGCTCGGCCTGCCGCTTTTGCTTCTTCTTCAGCTTCTTCTTCTTGTTCTTAGACATTTTCACCACCTGAGCAAGAGATTGAGCAACACTCTCTCATGAGTCATGACATAAGATAAAATAAAAGAAATAGCATATTAAGAAGGGAATAACAGATATTACCTGTTTGGGAGCTGGAGCTGTGCTGACTGGGGGAAGAAAAAAAAAAAAAAAATCATCACTTTCATGCTGATAAACACATCATGAAACCAGGACAAGCCACACGCTGATTAAGTGATTAACATGCATAGCGAATACCTTGACAAACTTCAAATGCA
This sequence comes from Silurus meridionalis, assembly GCF_014805685.1. Taxonomy (NCBI): domain Eukaryota; kingdom Metazoa; phylum Chordata; class Actinopteri; order Siluriformes; family Siluridae; genus Silurus; species Silurus meridionalis. Next base: position 13,115,402 of record NC_060902.1, read on the forward strand.
GCTTCACTACAAACCTCTGCAATGTCTTAAATGACAACAATACAGTGCAGTTTTAAAATGGAAATGGGGTGATGTTTTTCACTGTGGTACATCAGAAAAGTGGTGAAGAACAGCACTTTTAAATAAGGCATGCCATCAGGGAGCCGTTCTCACATACAGGAAGATGTGTCGCTTTCCAAATACATTAATTAAGCCCACAATTCTGGCTACAGGCATGAGTGTCAGACCTGAGGTGTGAAAATGCTCTTAATTAACTGAACAAGACAAAAATATTAATTTATTGTTTTTATGTTATGCTTTTTAGTAACCCAAAGACATTAGACACGCTTAGTTTTGATATTAGTTTGATGCAAATGTGAAGCATGATGAATAGTTTTGTACTAGAGTAAATAAATTTTCATTGTTCGTTTGGCAGATAAATCATTTATTATTCTGATCTCACCTGCTGAGCCGGATGGCGGAGGAGCTCCAGATTTCTGCCACTCGGTGGCCTCGACTGCCAGCTTCCTGATGTATGACTCATCGACAGTCATTAAGATATTCTCTGGCTTTATGTCTGTGTGGATGATTTTGCACTTTGTATGCAGATAGTCCAGACCTTGTAAAACCTGAAGGAGAACGTTATTATTTAGTTCTACTGCCAGATACTTAAAAGCGGTTGGTCGAAACGTGATTACTTTTTTATGACAGCAGCTGCAGGGATGATCGCAAGTGTATTAAAACTGCACAGTCTTATTCTAATAAAGACTCGTCGCTATATCGGATGTAAACGAGAGACGAGAGAGGTGCAGTAAGGTACTTTACCTGCCGAATAATGCTTTTAACACAGGGTAAGGGCAAACCCTGGTAGTTAGATTTGATGATCCACTTGAGCAAGTGGTGACCAAGGACTTCAAAAACCATGCACACATCTGAGAGTAGTCACAGTCAAGGTCATATGCTAAGGGGGGAAAACACATAAGAAGCACTAGATAGATAAGAGCACAGCTCAAACACGCTTATTAAAATTTCTTCCAGCATGAAAGAGCTGAAAAAGGATTCATTAGCAGATCTCTGCAGAGTGCTTCTTCGTACGGGCAGATCTAGTCACAAAACCCTGCAGTACTTTGCAGAAATCTGGAAATGATAAGCGTCACAATTTAAATTGCAAATTTAACTCAAAAATAACTTTGAATTTCAATTTCGAGTCAAGTCAAATGCAGCATTCTGGCATTCTTTCAAACAAAGGAGATAAACACAGACATGCTGAAACATTAAAGAACCTAGAGTAATATTAATGACTGTAAGGATACGAGTGCCGTTGACACCTGAAATCTTGAAGTCGTCCAGCAGCTGCACTACTTTCTCTCCGCTCGGGTCGTTCGGGTCTGAGGTCCGCACCTAATCCAGACATTTAAGACAGCTTCTGAGTCACAAATCACTTGAACCTAATTTGTCCTTTTATCACAACTGACAACTTTAAGAGAAAAGGAAATTACATCCCCTGACCACTTATAAAATAATAAAAGAAACACTGAACGTTATTAGTTTCTAGGGAAGTATTCAAGAAAGCTGCTGACGCAAAAGCAGCTCGCAGTGGTCACCATAGCAGCAGTGAGGTTGGTGGATGCTCACCGTGCGCAGGAGCTTGATCTCATCCAGAGCAGTTTCAGTGTAATGCTCTGCACTCTTCACTACCTTCATAGCCACAAAGCGCTTTCCCCTATGCAAAGAGACAAATACACACAGGCACACAAAATAAATAGTGTTATTATATCAAGACTGAAATAATAAGCCCCATACAGAGACCTGCAAATACGCATGTACACAACTAATGCAGTAGAGACAGCAAAAATAAGTAAAAGCATTATAGTGTTTAAAAGTGGAATTCTAACTCACTGGATGTCCCACGCCAACCACACAGTGGAGAAATGCCCCCATCCCAGTTTGCGGATCACATGGTAACGGCCGTGGAACAGGTCACCAATCTTCACATGATGATAACCGCCTGCAAAATATCAATAATAAATGGAAAAACAAATCTTTTATCTTGCTATGTGACAATTCCCACACCCATCAATCTACCAAAGGATCAGTCCATTCATCCATCCACCCTTTCCTCTACCCAATTACCCATGCACCCACCTATGCGTGTACTTTTCAATCCACCATTCAGGTACATACTAATTTTTTCCACGCAAGTACACATTCATCTAACTATTAATCTCATTGTGTCTTTTACATACATTAATTCATCCATCCATCCATCCATCCATCCATCCAAAGGAACGCAAAGATCATCCTTATATCCCTGAGAGTACTCAATCATTCAAGGTACATCCGCACATTTATGTAACCAAGTAGCCATCCATCCATGTACCCATTGACCAGCCCATCCATCCATCCATCCATCCATCCGACCACATAACCATCTGATTACCTGTTCATCTAGAAAAAAAGTCCCCCTTGATCCAACTATCCCTCTATTTCATCCACCTTTTATATATTCAATTATTTATCAGTCTGTCCAAGTTTTGATGTTCTCTACATTCAGCCATTTCTCCTTCTTCAGTCAGTTAATTTATCCTCTCCAATATCACAGACTTAGGTGAATAAGTATCCATGGGGGCAAATCTCATCCTCTATTTTTATCCACTTTTGTGTCTTACCCTTGCAGTAGTCATTGGGATCTTCCTGCTCTTCATCATCAGAGCCCAAGATCTCCTCCTCTTGCTCCTGCAGAGCTGAGTCAGGCTGGGCAGCTCCCCGTGGGTGGGGATCAGGTCTGGGGAGGGAGGGAGAACACTTATCAGCCATGGCGACACAATACCAGAGCTTCCAAAATTAGAGCTTATGCTTCTGCGTGGTAGCAGCTCGGCTCTGCACTGACAGAACGCTGTGCAATAGTACAATACATGTGAAATAGTGAGAACTGTGTCTTCAGTGGTATCACCACTATTATTACCATTCTGCAGCAATGTCAGAACAAACTGCAATAAATAAATAATTGAAAAAAAAAAATAAAAAATTGGTTAGGTTAAAAAGAGGACAAGGTATTAGTGCTTTTCTGAGGATCATTTGCATGAAGAGTGTTTCCTATGAAAAAATAAAAAAGGGAGAGCTCTGAAAAAGATGAGATGATATAACTGCCTTCTCTCTGCGATGCACTCGCACGCTAGAGAAGGTCATTGTGTTATTAAGCTGGTGTTCACTAGGTTTCAGCATTCTTTTTCAAGCGCGTTCTATCCTTCCCAAACTGCTCCAGCAGGGAGCCACAGTGGGAGGCTCAGCAGGGGAGCTGACAAGTGCTTAATCCAGGCGGTTTTATTTTCGGTACCGTTCAGGTCAGGGTTGTTCATGTGTAAAGAATAAAAAGAGCGCCTTCACACAGTAAATAGAAAAAATTCATTAGGCTCTACTGCGGTCAGGTCATGCGGAGGTTCATTTGTGTGTAATTACAGGAGAGAATCTCTGTGTAAGAATACTGGCTGCACGAATACTAATAGTTGAGACGGAGGGAAAGGGGGCGGAGCCTCCAGAATTTTCGAATGATTTTAAATTCATATGCGGATTAGCTTATCTGACGTTTTTATTGGGGGTGGAAAAGGCTATTTTGGCATATTCTGGAATGACAACTCAAAGTAGAGGACATGTTTCAGTGTTAAAATCCGGAGGTACTGCTGCAAAATGTTAAAAAGGTTAGTACGCCTGCTGGAGGCACATTTCCATACCAATTTCAGTCGTGTAATAACCTCAATTTTAGAAACTGCCTCTATGGCTATGAGCTTATTAGTCGAATATAGTGCGTGTCGGGGAGGTTTAACACCTAGTACTAAAGGATACCAAAGCCATTGGCACCAGAAACCTTGAAGTTTTCTAGCAGACTAATAAATGATACATGGTCTCTGAACCACCTCCCTTGCTCTATTCATAAAGTCTCTTTTCAGATATCTGTAGAATACTTTATTTCAGCTGCATTACAATATAATAGTGGTTATATAATAGAGGTCGACCAATTAATCCGTTTTGCCGAATTAATCAACACCCATAGTCGATTGCTGGAGCTAACGGCTATCGGCAAAAATCGGTACCGATAGCTTTCCCGGCGTCCTCCAGAGTATTACGAAAAATTTATTTATTATATTTATAAATTCTTTTATATTTATTTAATTTGGCACATGTTCATGATTCAGTACTGTTTATTGGCCAAAAAAAAAAAAAAGAAGAAAAAACAGTAAAGAACTATTTACGTTCATTTTTATCCAGTATACATTTAAAACTACCAATTGATAAACCGGTAACAATCTAACTATCGGTATAAGTTACATCCACTATCGGTCGACCTCTAATATATAATTTAGACCACTTACACCATTATTAGATATTATCCATCTCCAAACTTCGTGTAACATCAGAGCGATTACTAAGAAATGACATTTTATCCTTGTCTATTATTCTGTACTCTGGAATGTGGAACATGGAAGAAATTTTGTTCCTCAAAAATCTGCTCCGAACTGAAATGACTGCGATGACCTTGGATTTTCTCTGGCATTGTCTACAAGACCAAGACGTCTCCTACGAATCCAATCATTTATGACTTGCACAACAAACACCTCATTATGATCTCTGCTGTAATTAAGCTGCAAATACTAACGACTACATTTTAAATGACAGGAAACATATTTGCATGGGCTTAATGAGCCCTCTGATGTTTGCACAATCCTCTGAAAACGACACTCGACCTAGCCAATTCAAATGTGTCTGAGGAAGAAAAAAAAGTCCCTGAGGGAAACGGAATGAATAAAAAATAAAATATCGTAAAAAAAAAAAAAAGGTACCGAGCAGTAAAAGCAATGCAGTAACAAAACACCCAACAGCCAAAAAAAAAAGCGAGAAAAATGAGAACACAGTTGCGTTTTACAGAACCCCCCCCCAAAAAACAGATAATAAATAAATACATTTCTGTTAGCCTCAGGATCATTTCTTTCACAGCCAGAACCAATTTTGCGCTTCATGAGCCAAGCATTATTTGGGTAATACAGACACCATCTGGGTAAGAAGAGCAGCACCAAACTGCACAATCGCTACACAAGCTCCGAAAATTTCTGGTGTCGGGTCGAGTGCTTCTGAAGTAAACCCCCCCCCATCAAAGAGTAGAATGTGTATGTGAGAATGAAAGTGCACCTGTAGGTTGTAAATACAGCTGCCACTTCTGCCTTTGTCACAGTAATGAGAAGGACTGCTGGTGAAAATTAATTAGTAAGTAAGTCCAGGTTCTGCAGCTGGCCCTTGTCATTACATACACAAACATGAGCCCTGGCGTCGCATCAAACAGCCGTTGGACGTCATTAATGTCAACCGCAATCAGCTCGCTTCTTTTCTGAGTCTACATACATCCTTCGAGCCATTTGTGTCAAGCCCTGACTCTGAGTAAATGACATGGTTGAACATGGTTCTCTGGTGTTTTCTGCTTCCTATTCAACTCAAACTGAACCTACTCTTGGAATAAATGCAAACAAGCTAGCAACAAATCCCTTATTAAAATATAGAGGGATGCATCCAATCTACTGGGGAAACATTTTTTCTCTAAATTCTGAAGTATGGCCGCAGGGATTTGTCCAGTCAGCACAAAAAGGTCAGGCCTGGTTAAGGAAAGCCTGACGCCAAATAGGGTTGTGTAGGACGAGTAGACGCCGAAAGTAGGGTTGAGCGTAGGGATCTGTGTGTTGTCTCTAGCTCCAATGAAAGAAAATAGTAATTCTTGAGTACACAAAAACGCAATTATATTCAATTTTGTGATAGTCAGATGTCCATTTACTTTTGACTGCAAGGCTTCGTATTAACATTGTTGGTAAATCAGCAACGCAAGCTAAATGTACACGCTTTGTAAACTCCCCAAACGCACTGATGTCTGCTAATTCCTTTCATTTATTGTTATCTATACTCATGTGTATGTCATACATAACGTCACAAACCTGCTAGAGGTCTTAATCTAGAGAAGTACAGGCATCATAAAAAGATTTATAAGTAACTCCTAAAAGTAGAACAAAATAGCTGCACTTCTTTTGTTTCAGGTCTATTTAGAGTGATTTGAAGAACCAGTTAAAAAAAAATAATAAATAAATAAATATATATATATATATATATATATATATATATATATATATATATATATATATATAAAAATAAAAATAAATAAATAATTAAAAAAATAAAAATAAAAAAAGGCGTCAAATAAAGCAACAAAGGCCAACGACTGTTTGTTGTGAAGAACCATCATACAACACTCGTCTTATCTCCAACCAGCACAAGGATCGGCTCGGTTTTATCCCGACAGCAGTTACATTTAAGTCCACTCCCAGTCCCGCTAAACAAATAATAAGCATTAAAAAAACCACATCTTGCAAGAATCTTTGGAAAAGAACGTTTTCAGCCCGGGAGTAATAACGACAACAACAATAAAAAAAACAAAAAAAAGGTTTTCAGTGATGTCAATGTCAGTGAGGATCCTCTGGCCTCTGCTTGACGGGAATACCGAGTGTCTGGAAAGGCACCGTGGGTGTTTGTTTTCTACTGTTGGGACAACAGACACTGCTGTGCTTTGCCTAAATTCTTCACATATCATTAGGGCGACTCTGTGACTCACTCCTCCAGTATGTAAATCAACATCTTACATAACATGCCATTTATAATGACATTATGATTATTGGATTTATGCTGATACGCTTTCGTGTGTTCGAGGTGAAACGGGTAGACATCTGACTAATCAGAACATCTAATACGGGGAGATTCTTAGCCCTTAAAAACCCGTCCTTTAAAATGAGCCGAGGCTCCGTCCGTAATAAACAGCTGGTTCGCAGTGATGCCGTGTGACCCTGTTGCTTAGTAATGTTAGTCTTCCATTGCAAATAATTGGCAGCTCTTTTTCCTGAGCTGTGTTTTATGTCTTTGTTCAGTCTGGCCATGAAGTGGGTGGGTGTTGTAGGCGTTTCGGAGTCTGGAGGTGTTCGGAACATGTAGCTAAAGCGTATAAATGCATAATCCTTCTATAAAGTGCTCGCAATATTTTTTGTGATCCGGTTTTATATATATATATATATATATATATATATATATATATATACACACCTCCAGTGAGCAATAACGCATGTAATAATGTCAGTTAACGTCAAGGAGGATTCTATTAAAACGATCAAATCACAGCAACTGGCACTGTCTGTTCACAACACGCACTCGTGCACAAACACACACTGTGAGGGATGAAAATAAAATCGCTGCGATGAATCATTACGCAAAATACCCACAAATGCCGCAAAAACGACGATTGTTGTAACAAATGCCCTCATTATGCATATAGGTCTTCTATAGGTCACAGCTTACACACAGACGTTTTTGGTCAACGCATGGAGCATAAAAAAAACACGTTTATAAAATGTGTTCAATTGATGATCCGGTGCTTTTTATTCCATTTTTGGAAGAAGTTTCCAGTTTGTAACAGTCAGTGGTAAAGCTGTAAACAAAGCTGTTGGTTTCGTCAATTTAAGAAACTGCATTTTTTGGTCTTATTAACTTCAGGAGAGAGAATGGTGAAGGAATAAACGTTTACAGCTGACAGAACAGAAGTGACAAGAGAGGTTAAGTTGTTTCAGGACATTCCATGACTCAGAATGTCACAGGTATGTTATTGTAATGTTGTTATAATGTATAATATATGACGCTTATTATCACATAAAAGAATATTTACTGATGGCAAAACTTCTGAGAATAATATCCATAATGTGTTTAGTGCATAAAGTGAGTCTATAGTCTAAAAAGAAAAAAAACTAAATCGCGCTAAAATCTGACGAACAAATGCGTTTTTACCATGCTGGGAATTTAGCACTCAGTCATCCGTTGATCCAAACACCGAGTAATACCCGAACCCAGAAAGTGTGCATGTGCGAGTGGGCGAGAGCGACATCTGGCACAGACGGGGTTAAAACCCGAGCTCAATGCGGAGCTCTGCTTCTTGCAACTTCGCCAGCCCACATGCGCACGCTACAAAACACTGACATTCCCGCAAGCCGTCTGCCATGAACACATTTACAGACTCCTCTGGGCGACGCACAACAAATATAATTACACTAGAATTTCTTATAATGTCTTCACAAGGCTTCGTTCCTTGTTGTTGCTGCAATGCAGCAGCGAAATCCAGGAGCAAAAAAATGATCGAAAATCATTCTTTCCCTAAGCCTGAATGGGGAAAATAAAAATGTATAGCAGCTTCAACTCAAAGCAGAACCTCAGGAACATAAAAGTTCTCATGTAGTGACAGTTGTGTGAAGTGGAAAATGCAAAATGAAACTCACAAGCCCGCTGCAAAAATTGATAGACGGATGGAAGGAGAGACTCGGGAATGCTCACAGCTGCTAATGGAGGGAATGACGGTATGGAAGCAGCGGGGATCCTGTCCACCTGCTGCTAACAGACCAGCATGTCATTTTTCAAAGACAACGCCGTGCTTTAAGTTGATTCCAAAAAGCCACCTACTAGATGGCATGACTATTTTCATGCAAAAAAAGAAAAAAAAAAGCGAACTCCATCCTTCTCTGCACTCGTCTGCAAAACAGCACTTTTTGAAGATCTTTTGTCAGAAACGAAGGGAAACTGAAAATCCTGAGTGATGTGTTCATGTGCATACTTGGCATCCAAAAAAAAAATGTATAAAGATGGACAAGGAAACATGTGGATAGTATTGAGAAACGGAGACACTCACCTACAGGATGCTCGGATGCCCATGAGAGATGGAGGTGGCCAAGGCTCGCAGGTGAGAGCCAAAGCCATTAACCAGAGGCTGCAGCTCGTGCACCCTGCACACCGAGTTATGACTACAAGACGTGTCTCTCTCTCTCTCTCTCCCTCTCCCTCCCGCTTCCCTGTCACACATACACACCCACAAAGATCTTCCACTCTCTCTCACTATTCATAACCACATTTTCTCTATCCGTGTGCCATGCTCTGCTGGCGTCACCCCTAAAGCCCGCCTCTTTCTTTCCCTGCCTCGTGCTCCGATTGGCTGGAGCAGGCTGGCACTGCATTGCAGGTAAGAAAAAACATAACCGCCTCCTGATTTCTCCTTCATAACTGCAGAGTTTTGCTTCTCTCTAGAGCCTTATCTCTCCCTTCTGCTCCTTTTTCTTTCCCGCTTGCTTTCAATGATACGTTATTTTCTATCGTTTTCTCTTATTATTGTACCTCCATTTCCATGTGCTTTCTCTCTCTCACACTTTGACTGCGCTGTGCTCCGACTCACAGGAGAATTGAATCAGACACTCTTATCATCGTCCCCACCTTGCCTGCTCTGACTGAAACTTATCAGGAATCACAGGCAGCGCTCAGCGAGGCCGCCTAGTGGAAACACCGGGCTAATGCATCACTGGAGAATGAAGTCCTTCACTGTTCTCAGAATGAAGAATGTTCAACACCAAGGTGGTGTGGAATTTGTTACCCCCTCAAAGGCGGTAACAAGGTGATTATTTTTCATGAACTGTATAGCACAGTGTTTTTTCACCTCCTTACTACAGCAATTTGCCAATGATAACTTCAGGTAATGCCGAACACGCAATAGTTGCATTTGCGTTTTTTCATCGTGACGCAAGTGCGCTTTCTTTCCCAATCACACAAATCACAAAAATGCTAAGAGTACAGGATGTCCATGTCTCTGCTAGTCAGTGCTTCCAATTTCGGGTTAAAGACTTGCATCATTAAAGCCAGGCACGTTTGAATTGAGATCCCTATAATCATGTTGCTCGAGTACTTGTAGAGAAATGGGAAAGCAAATAAAGTGTGAAACTATGCCCTAATGTTCTGTACCCACATTACTGAGACCAGGTTCTAAGAATAATCCTCAAGCTTGAGTGTCCATAGAGCTTATGACTGGCAATAGAGAGTAAGCATTCCCATACTTTCTGTTCACTTGCATTCGGGGAAAAAAACAAGATAAAAGACCAGACAGGCCACATTTTGCTTAGTCTGACAAGCCAGACCCTTCACTTTTTATTACAAATACAAAACCAAGAGCTTCAGCTGTTTTGGCTTTGAGAACAGCGTAGAAGTTTGTACTGCATGATTCTGGATGTTGTTATACAGCCATGCACAAGTCATTAAATTGTGCAGCTGCTGGTAAACAACTCTCTCCACCTTGTTTCAAATTAGGACTGAGATCAGGAGACTCAGAGACCTGCTCCTGGTAGCATTGTATGAACATCATGCTGGGAGTGTACAGACCGTGGACTGTTGCCATGGACAAATAAACTTGAAAAAATCTTGAGGTTGAAGAGACCCTTAAACACACAAATTACACCCTTTTGTGTTTTATGTTGGTGGTGGTGAGGGGGCATCCCTCTAAACAAAGACAGTGACAAAATTACAAAATTTGATTTAAAAAAACCTTTTAATGAAACCAAACCTGTATTTATTAACAATTGGTGGCTTTCAAACTAAAATTTTCCTCAGTTATTAAGGGAGGTCAAGGCACCGATAGTTGATTGATCTTTTCCGGCTTCCTGTCATTACGAAAGCGGCCCTGGAGGCGAATCGCTGACGACACGAGTGGTTTGTTTGTACACGTGAGATGGCGCATCTTATATTTATTATTCATAATTTATTAATTATACAATTCAACTTCTTAATCAATAATTTTTTTTTTCTTTACACTTTCATGATTTAATAGGATTTTTTTTTTTTTATTATAATGTTGGTTCAGTACTATTTAACATTAAGTGTTATGTTGGTTTTTATCCAGTATCCATTTAAAAAATGTTACCCATTGTAATCAAATGATTAATTGATTATCGGCAAGTCCGATCCAACCTAGCTATCAGTATCGGTCGATCTTTAGTTATTACCATAGCCTAATTATTTGCTAGATAAGTAAATGTTTTGATTTCAATAGTAATGAATATGAATAAATGCCATTATGATGATGATAATGCTCTTTTAATAGGCTTTATATCGTAAAAAGTAATGCTCATTTGTAGAGCTGCTAATAGATAATAATCGATGATGAAATTCATTGTCACGAATGCTATTATGGTTTAGTTGGACTGCTCAAGTTACGGGTTAGCGTGACGGCAAGATAACAGCCGCCTGTGAAATTGCGCAGAGTACAGGTCAACCTTGTGTGTCCCAAGTCACGGATGAAGGCAAAACATCAGCATGGTAAGCAAAAACTGTATTTCCTCTGTATTATACCATGTGAAAATGGTATAGTTTAATAAAGTGCTATTGTGTTAAGTGTTTAACTTTTGGACAGTCGCACTGGAGCTGTTCTGTCGGGATTCGCGAGCATCAGGTTGCGTAATCGGTTTGCTGGTGACAGTGATTCAATTAAAACGGTGCGAACAAACACTAAATCTAAAAGCAGCAAATAACAGCAGCATTTTAGTCACTGTTGTGGTTTTTAGCGAATGATTATGCATTTGTACACTAATGCTTATTTGATTCTCTTCTTTCTTTTTTTAATCAAGCCTGTTAGCTTGCTATTATACAAAATTAAATCCATTTTATATTCTAGACGTGCATATCTTCACAAACGAAAAATATGTCAAAACAACGTATTATATTTTATATTTATATTTTTATCCTGGTTGTCAACTTCTGCAATTATCATTAAAAACAATACAAATGTTGATTTACACAAATTGCTTCCCATTCCATACTAAAATGCTGTTTTCCTTTTTTTCTTCTTCTTCACAGAAAGAAACAACCCAGCATGAGTGAATTTGTTCAAAGGAGAAATCCCCCATGCACTCTTCAACAAGCAGCTACAATAAGCCTTAAATTATAAATGTCTAAATTAAAGATAGTTAAACTCAATATGTGGCTTTTGCATTTTTAAACGACACTTTTATACAGTGGAACCCGCTTATCTCGACCTCGGTTAACTCGACAACCCTATTAAGTCGACGTTTTTGAAGTGGAACCACCAAATTCTCGCTTTGTCTAAGCATTTTTAATCGGTTATGTCGATTCTTTTATGTCGACGAACGCTAATATCTTGAGCACAGGGGGTAAACAAACATGTATGTACATTTTTATAGCATGCCTTCATCAAACAAATCGCGGCAACGCTGTTGTGTAAAAAAACCTCCAAAAACACGTGCATGTACATTTTCATTTAATAACGCACATTATGTACATAAAGAAATTTCAAGCACATTAATATATTGCCACCATATTGGTTTTCGTTTATCTCTATGCTTTTTGGCGTCCCCTAGGCAGGCGACAAAAGCGGGTTCCACTGTACATAAATACCCTGAATTGGGGTTTAATATAATTATAGTTATTTTATAGTTTTTATATATATATATATATATATATATATATATATATATATATATATATATATATATATATATATATATATATATATCTCAATTCTCCTCCTCCGTCAGCCATTGTAGGCAAAAGAAATTCTAACTCTGATGTATTAATGTGTGCAGAGCTACAGACGTGTTTTGCTAGTCGAACTTGTCTGTAACAGTTTCCCTCTGACGAACCAATCAGAGGACAGAAAAATGCTGACGCTATTCTGGGCTGCTAGCTGTGAAATCTGATTAGTTAAAGAAACAGACCCATTGCTAATATAGTTTAATGTACACTGGCCAGCACTACTGAGTGTGAAGGCCCTGGGCAGATTAGATTGACATGGCAGCACATAGAGGCTGAAATCTGATTGGACAAAAAAAAAAAAAAAAAAAAACATCCACATACACGTACTGGAGGCAATGCAGTCAAGAGAAACGCTACGAAATGAAGAGAGACTGTTGGAAATAAATTAATACAATTTAATGGAAGAAATATTAGAAATTAGGTTGTAAATGTAGGTCAGTGCTTCTGATAGTGTTTAGGCCAGCAGAGAAGACCTTGCTGGCCCTGACGGCCCACTACTGGAATATATTATATATATAAAATCGATTAGTTGCAGCCCTACTCATTTGTCTGTATGGTACATAATATAATGAAATAATTGAGCATAAGAAAGGCATAATAAATACATTTAAAGTCAACAAAAAATCTCCACAATAATACGGGTAGTTGCTCCAGCCCATGCCATTTTCTGTTACAGACCGACCCGGCCCCCATTAAATAAAGGAAAACTTATGTGGCCCTCACAGACAAATGTTTGAGGACCCCTGTTCTACATGTTATTTTAGCCGTGTCTTTTTGGTCATCCTCTCTTCATCCTCTTCGCTCCTCTACTCATCAGCGACTTCAGTTACTCGACACACAGCACGTGGCTGTACCGAGATCCTTTTGGCTGAACAATCCGTTACTGATGTAAAGACAAACCGAGCAGGATTGCTTACTGAAACCCGACATCTGTAGGGCATTTTGTTTAAGGTAAACAATGTGTTTATTTAGGCTGGGATTTCCAGTAGCTTTATCACAGTCGTAAACAGGACAATGCAGCATCTCAGGCTGTGCATCTCCTGAAGCATCTCCCCATGGCCTTGTTTGGTGCGTTCGGTGCGAGCTCTCTGCAGTCGAGCACAGCCTATTGCTGCAGCTGAGGAAGAAGGTGCTTACATAACACAAGCATCATCAGTCTCCTCTAAGCCCACCCAAAAAAAAAACACTTTTCGATAGTGAGAAGTTCGCTAGAACTATTACAGGTTGATATCTCACCATAAACTGAGCATCAACCGCAGGCAGGAAGCAACGGATGAAAATAAGCCAGGTAGTATACATAGTGTTAGAGACGAGTCAGCAATTTCAGACAGTGGAGGTATCAGTATTAGTCCCAGGCACCGGCTTCTGTCGGAACACACAGCACCTTCTTACACTCCTGCCACTCAAAACTTAGGACGTCCGACAACCAGAGCCGGACCGCTCATTAAAAATAAACCGTCTCATCAATAAGTCAGGAAATGTCCCAGTCCAGTCAATGCAGCACTGCCTCATTGGCTCTCTGCCACTACACACACACACACACACACACACACACACACACACACACACACACACTCTTACTTACTTGCACCTGAGCCCACTGGCCAGCTTTACCACAGCTGTGTTAAGTGAAACAATCCAGTCCAAAAGCCACATGGCGTGGGATGAAAAAGTGGAACAAGGCGGAACAGCCAGAGCCTCTTCTTTTTCCTTCCCCTTCCTTTTGCACTGCTTTATCTCTTCTTTCTATCTCTCTCTCTTTTTCTCTCTCTTACACGCAGTTACACTGCCTGCCTGCTTCAGCACTACCGAATACTACTGAGGCAGAAAACATGAAAATGAAGGGGAGGGAACAAGGAGGTGGAGATGAAGGTGGTAGCTGGGTGACTTGAGTGACACTCGCTCTACCCAGCAGGATGGCATGCACACTGCGAGAGAGAGAGAGAGAGAGAGAGAGCGCGAGAAAGAGCGCGAGAGCACATGTGACACGAGCAGAACATGAACACGAGCAGTGCAGTTGAGCTGAAGCAGATTTCATCGGTTTACGTCAGATAATTACTTTGTAGGCTCCTCGCAATGATTTATAGTGTGCATTAGAAATGACACTGAAGATTGATGTTCCACAACAGTAAAAACGCTGCATGTTTAAAAAATTGCCACCTATTTTGTCCTACAACACGATTCATACTGCTGCCACTGACAGCCAGCAGTTCCTGACTGCACTTCTCATTATAGTGTGACACCCTCACCACTCATAGGTGTTGTTGCTGAAAATCTAGTGGAACAATGTCTCTGAATAATAGCTTTGTTACTATTAATGCCTATTGTACAGCAATATGTCTGATGACTACAAGCAAACATTTTCTTATTTCTCAGAATTCAGCTATAAATGGAAAGCCAATTTTCTTAAAACTGACTCATAATGCAAGTCTACGAGCAGTTCTAATATCTAATCTCCCTATACATACACACATCTGTATACAGGGTGGTAGCTTCATGGTTAAGGCACTGGACTCTGGATAGGAAGGTCATGTTTAAACCCTCGCACAACCCAAGCTGCCACTGCTGAGTCTTTAAGCAAGGTCCTTAACCCCTTAACTGCTCAGTTATAAATCTCTCTGGATTAAGGGATCTGCCAAATGCCATAAATATAAACGTACACACCTGTAAATATAACCTAAAATATAAGTGTCTCAGGGCTACAATAGCATTGTATTCATTTAGCAGAAGCTTGTATCCAAAGCAATTAAATGTAGCGGAATTCGCACTTAACCTTTTAATCAGATCTCTAACAGCTGAACCGCCATATCATAAATCTACAAAAGACAGGATTTGGTATAACTACCCTCAATACCCTCAATTTTTAGTGACAGAGCCAGTGTCCCCAATGTTGCAACTTTTCCATTGCTGTATTTAAAGCTGTTGGATGCAAGAATTGACATTTCATACGCAAAGCGGAGGGGGGACAGGTAGAGCAGAGAGAGCTCTGCTGCCTGCTTTCTGTAAGCCTTTCAAACTGCAGAAACATTGTCCATTTAAAAAACATGACATTACGATAGTTAGAACACTTTAAAAGGATGCTACTAAATGAAATGTCAGATGATAAAAGGCATAAAGGTTGGTGGTGTACATGCCATTGTTTTTTTTCTATATATGTGTGACTGACATTTTAAATATTCAAAATAATGTGTTCGAAATGCCATCCCGTTTAGCTCATTAGAAGAATCTATTTTTAAATATTCACCAGATACAGAGAATACATTAGAATAAAAAAACAGTACTAAGTTGTCTGAAAGGAATTATGCTACAATAATCTGTTCAGAATCTGGTATTCAAAGATATTTTCCAGTAAGTCTGCACCAGGAATCTAACTTTAATCCCATAACGGTTTTTCTGCAGATGCAAGAAGAAGGAGGAAAAAAAAAAAAAAAAAAAAAGGTTGGGCGAGTTTCAGCACCTTTTCTTCCAGAGCATCCGGTCGAAATAAAGTAGCTTTGATTTCTGGCCAGAAATAAGAAACATGATAGCTTTGTGTTCAGTGTGTGGCATATAGCACTATTGCATAATGTCCTCAGGACCAGAGGCTCAGCAGTGTAAAAGGGGATGGAAAAAAACAAAAAAAAAACAAAAAGGTGCCCCAGAAGTGCAGAGCTAATCTCTGCTGATCAGCAGCCAGGGCCTGCATCCCAATTTTTGCCACTATTTGGAGCTCTCTGGCTCAAAGGACTGCAGTGACCCCATAACTATCTGTGTTTAAAACTCAGTTCTAAACCGGCTAATCAGGGTCACCTACAATTAATATGAACGGATCTACCACATTTTAATAGCCAATGTTTGTTGATACACCACTCCATAGGTGTAGATTGTTGGTACATGAATGAACAAAACAAAAAGAAAACGTATATCCATTCCTGAAATCTCAGAATAATCTTATATAGGGCACTCACTTCAAAAACATTTAGCTTCACAACACCATTTGCATTAAAACATAACTATATACACAGCCAGTTGCATCGCTCATGACTCCTAGTGTGTCTTAGGGGCATGTATGGCTTATAAGAATGTTAAAGCCAGGTATCCAACCCATGCCACAGAATTAGTCTGAGGAATTAGTCTGGGTCAGCCATTTGGGTTTGTCCCTTTTCCATTTATTTACATAGAGAGAAAAAAAACTCAATTCAAATGTCACTTGGTGCTCAGCTGCCGGGTTTTGAACATCTAAAGTGTTGCTCTGTAAGACAGTCTGGCCTTTAAAAGTGATTTACAATCACTTGTAAATAGTGTCAGTGGTCAGCACTTTCAATTATTGGAAAGCTACAGTCAGTATGCAGTACCAGTATAGTTTTAGTACAAGAAACCAAGCACCGAGTGCAAGTGTACTATATAATGCACGAAACAAAAGACTTTACAGACTGTGTTATGGCAGCTCTTTTAAAAGTCAGGGCAATCAGTTTTTAATTCAATTCAGTTGACATTGTCCAAAGCAGCTTTATAGAGATTTGAATTAATCAATTTTGTGAATATAAATGTATCACTTATAAGTTTATCGCTAATGAGCAAGCCAGTGGTGGCAGTGGCAATGAAAAACTCGCCGAGATGGTATGAGGAAGAAACTTTCAAGAGGAACCAGATTTAAAATAGAACCCTTCCTCATCTGAGTGGCACCAAATGTCCATTCGTTATATTGTTGAGGTTTGCTCTTTATTAATGGGTGCTTAAATGCAGAACTGTTCATGGAAAGAGTTCCTAACTGTTTAGCGGTCCTAAGATATTTAAGCAAATTGTTTCAATTAAATACAATTCGAATACATTCTCATAGTTCTTGAGTTGCTCTATAATGTCAGAGAGCTTTAGACTGTTCATGTGGAATCATCCTCAGCAACACAGTAGAATAACTAGATAACTTCTCAAACACTTCTCAAAACTTCGATGAAACATGGTGCAAAGCATATAACATTTATACAATAATACTGTGGGATGCTTTGCTATGAAAATCATTCAAGTCGTCTTGTTTAGAAATTATAACCTTGCCTATAGATGGCGCCACACCATTAAATCCCCATGAACAGTGTGCAAAGTAGTGGACAAATCTGCATGCTTTTTAAAAAATATGAACTGTAGGACTGCGTGTTTCTAACAAAGTTTTTAGTAAAGGAGGTAATAAAGATTGAAAGTTGGTGAAGAGTGCTGTATGCTGACTGAAAGAATAACTAGAGCTTATGCAGTTTTAAAGTTCCACACTGATGCAGGTTAAAAGTTGGATAAATATCTAAAATTAGGTGTAGTTTTATAAAGCTGCATAAATGTATCCGAAATTAATTCCTGACACAAAAGCACTTTGAACTAGGTCTTTGATTATAATGGCTATATAATTATTTAATATATATCAGAACTACATCATTAAAGTCAACCCCCGATAATTCACAGTTCGGAACTTGCAGCTCGGAAAATAGGCTGGACAGGAACATTATTTCAGAATAAATCAACTTAAACTTTAAAATAACTCAAAATATTTTGCTCTCCAGAAAAATTATATCCTATCAAAAAAGTTAGAAAAATGAACATGCTGCAAAAGAACCCTAAAAATATAAATATAAATTGGGCTTTTAAATAAACGTTAAAATAACAAATCAAAACAGTTAGATTTCTTTGCTCTTATGCCATTAAAAAAATATACATTTAAACTTTAAATATTTTGCTATCCATAAAAATATCTCCTGTCAAACACAAGACATCGCACACCATCATCATGCAGCTCTTCAGAAAGGATTATATATATTTAAATGCAAGACTTAATGACTTTTTTTTTTTAACAGAAACGAATATAAAATTTACAAAACTTTACCATTTTTTGTAATTAATTCCACAAAGTCTAATACAACTGTAAATACACTACATGCAGGGAATAATCTGACAAGCCTACAAATCACGCATTAGGATTCTGGGAAATACAGAATGCACGCATCCACTAAACACAACCTCATGAACACGAATGCATCAAAGGAACTACTAAATTCTTATAACCAAATGCTTCAGGGAGCAAATGCTTGTAAAATCTGAGTAAATATATAAACCAAATGTACTTAGTGTTCAAATAGTTTACATGATACCTTGTGTTTGGACTTCACTTAATCAGAGATTAAATATCCAAAGAAGAGCAAATGGTCAAACAAACAAACCAAAAATTATTAATGAAGAGGATTCATTAGGACTCAGAGGATTAATCTCCAGACTACAAGGAAATTCTCTTACAGTGAACATCAAAAGCAAAAAATCTAATGGTCAACAAATATTAAAAAAAAATATATATATCAATAACACTGTAGTATTCAACCACACCAGATTCCAGAAGCTCCAGATGAAAACTTAACAAAGGCACAAATTATATACAATTGAGCTTTACCTGTGAAATAAACAGCTCCCTATATAAAATAAGAACACCATTATGTCAGTGAAGAGACCATCAGGGTTAGAAAATTAGAAATGTGTGAGAATAAAGAGCACTTTATGAAAGTTAAACATGAAGAAATTAAGTTTTTTAACTTGGAAATATTTTCAGTATATTCCGGATACCTCCCAGGAATTGCTCTTGGATCAATAATGAGCCGCATCAAACTAACCGAGCAATACCCTCACAAGGCCCTTTTTCACAATTAAAAACTGATAAGGGATAACCACCATGAGGCCAACAGTCACCTTGATAGAGTACAACAACAAAATATGGCCTGAAGATGCACCAGGCAACCATTCTATGAGCTGCACAACTAAGAACTGTATAAAATGGTGGCTTCGAACAACCAACTGTTTAATTATATCTAACTGAAAGCCAAAAGAGACTCAGTAAAGATGCTGTATTTGGTTTTAAAGCATCATGTGTAGCTCAAACCTAACATGAACATGAAACATGGTGGTGGCAGCACCATGCTCTGAGGATGCTTTTAATCCTGAGAACCTGTGCTTCTTTTGACAATGGAAGTATAGATAGAGCAAAGCAAGAGGGAGAAATATATTACAAGAACCCATGCTTCAATACCGGACAGTTATAGTGTTCAAGTCAAAATCCAGACCTGAATCCTATTGCCAATAAAAGACTAAAAGACAAAGTCTTAAAAAAATGCAACAAACAAAAAACATTCGGCCAATTTAAGAATCTGGAGCAAATCGGCAAGGAATGTTGGTTAAAAAACAAATCCCTTATAAAAAAAAATGTGTAAAACTTATTTACCCAAACAACTACAACTTTTCATTTTTTGAGTGCATCAAATATTTACTAGCAAATAAAAATAAACAAAAATAACAAACACTCTGTACAAGTCATTTGTAATCCAAACCAATCTGATGACTTTTAAGAGGGGGGTCAATACTTTTGTAAGCCAGCACACATGTCCTGGTGGAAGTTTTCACTCTGATTAGCTTAAATATAAACAAATAACTTACTTTTTGCCTGGTTTTCTCGGCTTGGTCCTTTTTTTCCTCGCCTGGAGTGCAAGCACTGTCATGATAAGCAATAAAACACAGTATTATACTAAAATAAATAATTGTAATTAATAAATCATTGAGATATTTCTACTCGAATGCAACTCACTCCTCAAACTTCAACAGCTAACCTCTACTTGCTAGCAAGTGTCTAACCGCTCCTAATGGCTCGCATCCCAAACCCATCCGCGCGCACTACACAAGTGCACTACCTGGGGTTTCAAATAACGCCTTGATCCATTTATCATTAAGCACCCCTTATGTCTAACAGAGTTATTTAGGACACAGCCGTAGGAGTCCCTTTTTTTACGCTTAAACCGAACAGAATGTGGTACTTATTTTAATCATATAGATACATATATAAATACACATGAGCAAACTTGTCCGTTTCAAAAGATAATACCTCAATAGATAAATCTTTATAAATTATTTTTTTACGATGGCTGAATGTATTACCCGCCTGAAAGTTTCCCCTCAGGCAGTGAGAGTTAGCCGGTGTTTGCTAGCTCGTTTAGGAGTGAAGAAATCAGGGCAAAATATCCGCCATATCGAAAAATATGATTAAAATGTGTGTTATTTTACTAAGTAAAGTTGGTTTTTACAGCACAGATGAGAAACATGTTGCGAAGCAGGATGTAAATGTAGAATATCATTAGGATACAGTCGTAATTGTGCTTTTAAACTTTAAACTACACAAATAGGGGCATTTCCGTCAAGCCTGGTGTATTCTCTAGTATTATTATTATTATATAATTATTATTTCAAATGCTTCTTTATCGTTACCAAGTAAGCACTTTATGTCGTATCACACTCTGTGTGTGTGTGTGGGGGGACTGAACAGTAACATGAGGCTTTTGTTCAATCCCAGTATTCTGTGTGTTACACCATATTCTGTTCATGTGACATTAACCGCTAGTTCACCATCTAACCCGTCCCTCACACACCTCACTGTGATACAATGCTCACGAATGAAACCTGCTGATATTGTGTTAGAATCGCTCACCTTTTCTCTCCATGCTGTAGTACCGGTCCCACCGCGTGTTTCTCCCACTGCACACACGCCGCAAAAAAAACTCCCTCCCTCCTGATTACTCACACAACATCCACTTTCTGTTCACTCTGGACAACACTTTCCACCTTATACGAATACATGCAATATTATAAACTGCCCATTATCATCACAATATGTATAATGTAGTTTAGGGCAAAATTAAACCCATAATTATTTTAAATCTTTTCTGTATCTACATCAGGTGACAGGAAGATAGTAATATTGTCTGGGGTTTTTTATTGCTTCATTTTTTTACTGTTTTGGCGCCATCTGGTGGTCAAAAGCTGACATCGCTGTTTAAGTAACACTGTGTCTGTTTAAAGTATGGACCTGCAGGCCGCTAATTCCATTTAATTCAGTACAATTTTATTTGTATAGCGCTTTGAACAATGAACATTGTCCCAAATCAGCTTTGCAGAGGTTAATAGATTGTAAAATATAAATTTCTATGTTACTACTTATAAGGTAAACCCTTAAAAGTTTATCCCGAATTAGCAAACCTATGCTAACAGTGTGCTAGATAGATAGATAGATAGATAGATAGATAGATAGATAGATAGATAGATAGATAGATAGATAGATAGATAGATAGATATCGCTCTCAGGAACTCAGTGAATTCCAATGTGGTACCATGATGGGATGCCACCTGTGCAATAAGTCCAGTCATAAAATTTACTCGCTACTAAATATGTCAACTGTTAGTGGTATTATAACAAATTGGAAGTAGCAACTCAGCCACGAAGTGTTAGACCACGTTAAATCACAGAACGGGTCAGCGAATGCTGGGACTTTCTGCAGAGTCAATAGCTTCAGACCTCCAAACTTCATGTGGTTTCGGATTAGCTCAAGAACAGTGCGTAGAGAGCTTCATGGAATGGGTTTCCATGGTCGAGCATCTGCATCCAAGCCTTATATCACCAAGTGCAATGCAAAGCATCGGATGCAGTGGTGTAACGCTACTGGACTGTAGAGCGGTGGAGACATGTTCTCTGGAGTGACGAATAACGCTTCTCTGTCTGGCTATCAGATGGACGAGTCTGGGTTTGGCGTTTGCCAGGAGAACGATACTTGTCTGACTGCATTGTGCCAAGTGTAAAGTTTGGTGGAGGAGTGATTATGATGTTGGGTTGTTTTTCAGGAGTTGGGCTTGGCCCCTTAGTTCCAGTGAAAGGGACTCTTAATGCTTCAACATACCAAGACATTTTGGACAATTCTATGCTCCCAACTTGGTGGGAACAGTTTCTGAATGATCTGTTCCTGTTCCAACATGACTGCGCACCAGTGCACAAAGCAACGTCCATAAATACATGGATAAGTGAGTTTGGTGTTAAAGAACTTGACTGACCTGCACAGAGTTCTGACCTCAACCTGATACCCACCTTTGGGATGAATTAGAGCAATGACTGCGACTATGTTTTCTTCAATGAGTCCATGCCACATGGTTGACTAATTAGAAAATTGCATGAATGTCCACATTTTCCTTTATTTGCTTTTAATTTAAATGGTTTCTATCAGTTGAAAACAGTACCTAAGCAGAGCATTACTTGTCATATGTATGTCCCTGTTTGGTCTCCTGGTGATGAGCTCATATGGGTTAAGCCTAGTGCTTTTTTCATGAGTGGTTCTATTTTTGGTTCTCTTCCTTTGATGCTATACACACTTCCTACCATTCCTGTTTTTTCCTCTTTCACAAACCTTCTTGCAGTATAAGTATATATTGCTCTCTTGGTTGGGATTTTTCCATCCATCCCAAAAAATTTTTTTCTGCCAACCCTTACTAATATTTCTGAATAGATACAGATGCGGTTTTTCTGCCTGAAAATGCTTCGAGTTTTTATCATTAGGTCTTCTCCTGCTTTATTTTTTTGACAGATGGTGCACCTTTGTGTCCCACACTTCACTTCTTTCCTCAATGATGGATTACACCAGCTAGATTCGATTTTTAGGACGCCTTAATGTGGACTTAGCACCTTGTCTGCTTGTTTCCATAGCCCATTGTTCACCCAGGACCGTACATTCTTCTTGGATGTGAGCCAGGTCTCATGTTTTCAGGTCTTATACTTCCATGTTTAGCTTTGTCCTCATCGCTTGAGTGTTCGCACTTTGTCAGGCCATTTCCTCGTAGCGACCATCTTGGCTCTATCTGCTGGAGCATTTCCTTTGCTTCTTCCTTGCTTTGTTTCACGTGTGCGTTAACGTCACCGTTCTGGTTGTTATAGTTTTGAGCCTATTTTTTACAGGTAACTTAATCAGGTTTCCTCTTAAACTTAATAACTTGACCAGTATTTGCAGTAAGTAGATATTTTTACTAAAACTGTAAAAAGTGATTTTTACTTGAAAACAAAATGTTTTAAAAGAAAATACTACAGGTGACAAATAAAAAAAAAAAACCTTAACATATTAATAGAAAGCTTAATGATTTGTGACAAAAGTGATTTGTCTTGCAGCTAGACTAGAAAGATATAGAAAAATAATAAACGTTCAATTCAGCTCTGTGGTATAATGGTAACATGAAGCTACCTGAAGGGGGCAGTATTTCCTTGATAAGCAAGCAAATTGCATTAAACCAAACTGATGCAAGAGGGGGATAGAGTTCCTTATGAACAATAACGAAACAAAAGTCCATTTCATTTCATGCATGTCCAGACAAACTCTAGCGAAACAAAGAAGCAAGAACAGGATGCTCACCGTGCTGAAAAATAATAATTTCCTTTATTAGACTAACCAGTGGTTTACAGGTTGTCAGCTGTTTGCACTGATGAATGAACCAAGTGGTGTAAAATGATTTTAAGTGCCTTTCCTTTGTATTACAAACAGACCACATGAAAGCAACACGGTTATGAAAAACCCGGTGTATGACTGACTTTTCACTTTTCTGATTATTTATTTTTTTTAACCGAATTATTGTAAACATACAAAAACAGCCTTACATTCCCTCACACATTGCTAAATCATGCTTAAAACAATATATTGCAAAATGAAATTAATATTATACATGGAAAAACACAAAATAATCTTAACAAATATTTCTAATATAATAAGTTAGATGCTGGCATGGTTTATTGTGTTTAAAAAAAAAAAAAAAAAAAAAGAAAGAAAGTCTGTGTCCCAAACCCCATTAACTGGAATATTTTAAAATCGTATGCCACTTGTATGTATGCAGGTTTGTTTAGCTTCTTCTATTTAGATCAGAAGGGTTTGGGATGTACCCACATTACTGGAGTTGGTCGTCTGTGCTACAAATGGGATCACACTCAGAATTTGGCTCAGATCGGCACAGTCTCGAGCAGCAACGAGACCTGTTCAAAATACCAGCAAATGAGAATCAGAAGTTGTGGAAGGGGAATAAACGGATCCTGATGGAGGATGATCATCATCAGAGATGTGATCATATAGAAGCAATCGGCTATGATTTCCTTAACAATTCACACAGTGTAAGTAATTCATTCGACTGACTGAGAAGAGGCCTGTTTAAATACATTGTGTAGAATGATATAAATAATAAGATATAGCACAAAAACAACAGTAGGCCAAAGAGCCACGCTGTAAGACAAGCAGTCATGTGTACAATTCATCAAAAGTTAGCGCAAAAAAAAAAACAAAAAAAACGATGCTTCTCAAAAAATGTCATATTTCTAATTATCAAAATCCTACGATCATCCTGTGTATAAGAAAGTGAAGACATTCTTCTGCTTATTCTGAGCACTACTAAAAGATGTCTTTTCTAAAGTTTGGAAGAGCAATAAACACATATTGGAAAGATTGTACCCCAAGAAAAATCATCTGCTGTCCCTGAAGATTCAGATACTGAATTAATTTTAAGCTTCAGAGATTAAAAAAAAAAAAAAAAAAAGTGTTAATGCGCTCATCCTGCAAAACCCATGTGACGTTAGGACGTCATGATTTCTCATTCACTTCAATTGAACGATTCGATTCACGACTCCTTCAACGGATAAACGAGGGCTGACGAAACTTCTTAAAAACTAATGCACCTGCATGATCACATTTATTTACAAGTGTTATTTATTTACAGCTCTAAAAACACTAATGAGTCTCATTTAAGAACGCCATTGTGACTGTACCGGCTGTCAGAGGGAACCATACTGTTGTGAATTCATCTACAGGGCCAAAAACATTGACAGATACAACTGCCAATCCCTCTTCTTAATTTAAATAATATTTCTCATGAAAATTCTACTATTGTTTTTAAAATGCTGTTTATAAAAGGCAAACAGACAGGAAGAAACATAAGCAATGACAGCAATAGAGAAAAATATTACTCAGTAATACTCTACATTCTCAGTGTCCATCGTGGAGAAGTGTGCACGTGTGTGTCTTTTTCCTCCACCTGTAAATAGTCTCTGATAATCAGGAAGCCAGGACTGAATAATAGCACAGGTACTTTAAAGGAGCAGTGTGACTACGCTGAACCACTAACAGAACCCGAAGGCCTCCAATTAGCACGGGTTTATTTGCATGACGCTAATTTAAGGAGCGTTGTTTTTTTTGCTTTGTTTTTTTGGGTCAGACTGTTCCTTTAATGTCACACTGTGCATGTGTATGATTTTCTTGATGTGATTATGAGGCAGCTTCTGTCGCCCTGGGAGGCAAGGAAGGATAGACTCATGACTCCATCTCATCTCCATCAAACATGGGTGGCTCGAAACTCAGGACTTCCTCGTACGTCAGCCCTGAGAACAGAGGGGCATTTGCTTTATTTTTATTTTTTGCTTTAACAGTGTTGCATTTCACTTTCAGGTCTACACAGTCATGTTTTAGTACATCGTCATTCTACACTACCAGCCCGAATCTACCAAATCTTGCAATCAAGGACATAAAGCTAGCTATTAAGAAGCTAAAAAAAAAAATAAATAAATAAACAGATCGCACCTGAAGTCCCTCATGATTCCGATACTTGAGTAACTTTGAGGATGAGAGATTATAAAAAGAAATAAATGAATAAATAAATTAAAAAAAAAAAAAAAGGTACTACGCTCACCCTGCAAAATCATGACGTTATGACATCATGATTTCACATTCGTTGACTGATTCAATTCGTGCCTTCTTGAATGGATAAACAACAGCTGATGGAACTTCTTAAAACTAAGGCTCCTGTGTAATCTCATTTATTTACAAGAGTAATGTTTAATTTGCAGCTCTAAAATTATTAAATGGTCTCGTTTACTGTAACTGGCTGACAGAGGGGACTATGCTTTTGAATTTATCTATGAACTTCTCCTTTTCTTTAAAACACTATTAACTGTAAACATTAGTCAAAGATCATTACAAACCTACTATCACTGATCAGTCACAGATCCAATTCACTTACTTTTCCACTCCTCAATGTCCAGCTCTCGGCTTTCGAAGCTCTGGTCGTACGGCTCGGCTTCGGGCTCATCGTCCGGGTCGTGGTACTGTGCAAAGTATGAATGGGCAAGCGCCTCGGAGGCCGTGATACGCGTATCCGTGTCCAAAACCAGCATTTTCTCCAGTAGGTCCACAGCTAAAAGAAAGCATCGTGGTGATCAGTGTTTCCTTTTGCTTCCACAAACATAACAGAAGATTAGAGTTCTAATACCTAATGGGTTGGCGCCAATGAACACATCAGCAAAGTCCCTCTTTGGCATGTGCGGCAAAGAATTGATGTAGTTTCTGGCCTGTTGAAAAGACGACAAAATTCATTTAGATGGTTTTTTATAAAAGTTAGTGTTAGCTTTAGCTACGAGTGGAAAGTAGACTTCGAATGGCAGACAAGTGTCTCCACTGGAAATGTGCTGTGAAATGATAATTTAAAGAAAAAAGATTTTTTAGGAGATAATTTAGGCTTTATTTTACACTTCTTTGCCCCATTGGAATCCACAGTGCAGACAATATTAAATGATTCTCCACTTACTATCAGCCACGCTAAGAAGATAAGCAGCATAAACAGTGCACACTAGTGTTTTATACTCAGCGTTAAAGCTAAGCTCTGGCAAATACACCACTGAAAATCTGCTAAAAACTGGGTCAGTGCCGCAACTCAGACAAAAAGCAGGCAGAAGGCGGGAAATAGAGGGGGGGATGGGGTGACTAGTGGATAAAGGATAAATCGGGATATATGTCCCTCTGAAAAACAACTTTCTGCAATAACAAAAGATCAGCACAGCATGCTAACAAGCAACAGAGCGTCTTGAGTTATGCTCGTGCGGTTAGATGTTCAAAGCAAGAACTTATCGGGAAAATTTTAACGTTTCTGACAATAAACGAAAGTCACCAGTTATCAACTTAACCGTACTGAGCAGCTATTTAAGGTTGCTGCAACCCATTGTAGCTTTACTCATGTTTGACTACCTTTTTATACATTGCAAGTCAGTACTATCAGGTAAATTATTTTATTCAAGAATATATGCAAAAATTAATAAACCCTTGGGAACCAACTAGTATTATTCTGTGCTAAATGGTTACCTCTGCTACTGTTCGGAGAGACTGTACCATCTGAAATACTTGGAAGCTATTGGAATTATTTTCATAGAATGATGGAATTCTGTACAACAAAATTCAGTGCGTTGGTAAGTAAGGGAATCAATTAGACAAACTAAATGCTGTCCATCATCCTGAAAACACCTAACAGTGAAGCATGGTGGTGGTACATCAATTTTAAAATGATCCTTGGGCTCAAACACCTAGATGATGTCATTTCATGACACATAATCCCACCTAAATGCATTTAACTCAAAGTTCCAGCACTTTAAAAAAAGTGTGGTTTATGCAACGCCCTTTGTCTTTAGCAGCCTTTGATTATTTGTTTTGTATGAAGTGTACACAAACACATATTGTGGATGTTTTACAGCTTTTCTTGAATTGGTGGTAAGATACCTTACTTTTTTTTTTTTTGCTTACCTTAATGAGCCTATAAAAAAAAAGTATCAACAGAACCACTCTGAATCGATGGACTCCGATGTGAGCCTAGAAGACAGTGGTGGTTCCTGCTTACCTCGTGGCTGGGCATCCTGTTTATTAGTGATGCTGGAGGAGTTCCAGTCAGGCGCATTATCTGCAGGAGCTGGTTTATATCTTTGGCACCCAGGTCAAGGGGCTTACAAGAGCAATGCAAGTGAGAGACTATCCTTGACAACACGAGCAGATGTACGTTTTGGTGCGTTTTCTGTTGGGCAAGAAGACCTTTTTCTTTTTCCCCCAAGCAAAAAGGGTACAAAAATGTGATGTTTGTAATGTAATGAGAGATAAACGACTGGGAGAAAGAATACAACAAGGAAGATCATAGATGTGAAAATGAACACATGAACATGAATCACCTACAGACAAATAAACATTTGGTGGAAAACAAAAACAAGGAGCTGCGACACAACACGAAACATATTGCAGATCAGCATAGCGTTTAGGATCAATCACAGCTTCAGAGCCCTAAGGCAGAGTTGTGAGTGCAGAAGATGAAACCTCACACAACAGCGATTCCATGCCCACGTGTGTCAGTACGGCAGCAACACAACCTAAGAATTATATTACCCGACTTAGGGACAACGGATTCATGCTCGAGAGAGAGGGGGGTATAGTCGATGCTGCAAAAGAACTGAAGCATAAAGCGTGGCTGGCTGGAGCTCAAGCAACACACTGGGAGTGAAACGCCAAGCCGGGAGGTAAAAGAGGAGTCACACTCAGGCATAACTGAAAACTCACAGACTCTGAAGATATTTTCATCAATAGCTCGGGCCCTGGGGTTCCGACGAGCAGCATGATAAGCTTCAATTGATCAATATCTTCAAGGAGCAACATAAAGGAAAAAAATGCAAGGATATCTATGGAAGTATTGGGTTGGGAGTTCCTTAGGGTACAAAAAACCTGAATAAATAAAAAAATTTAAAAGAAGCACACTGTACTGAAAAATAATAAACTCAAAAAAGAAACAAAGGACCTATTAACGGAAACAAGCTATATAACAATCTATATGTCATCGAGTCATATTATAATATGATGTTGGTGAACAAAGCAAGATCAAAGCCTATTAGTATCTTTGCATTGGTGGGTTAAAAATACATGAAAGCATTAGTGGGAATCCAGAGTCATCAAGTCATCAGATGTGCCCAGATGTGCATGGCAAGTAGAAGAGGTCTGGAAAAACTGAACAATAGAACAGTGGTTACGCAAGGCTGTGATCACAGGAAGCACATGGCGTGAGTAAAATTAGGGCTGAACGTAGGGCAATGTTACCAGAAGCAGGTGCTCTGAAGGAGAGGATGCGATTAACAAGGTCTGTTTGAGAGACAGAAAAAGGAAACGTGATAAAATGATAAACAGTGGCTTAAAGATGATGGATGCGGCATGCACGCAATTAGTTTCAGCACGACTCGAAAAACACACACGGCATGCAAACAAACGGTGAAAAGGAGAAGTAAGGAAGGATGGTGTTCGGACTGGCCTTGTCAACTGTATGTGCTGTTTCGAATCCATGGAAACAGCAGGTATTTCGTGGAATGAGGCTTAAGTGCATCATCCACCAATCACCAGGGTGTAACTAATGTCTTGAATTTACAAGCAGTTACATAAACACTGCACAGCACAGATGAATCAAAACAAATCCAGGCTCAAAATGAAAAGAAAAAAAAAAAACCTGGAACTGGGGGTATAGCTAGTCTCAGATCAACTACAAGCATTCTCCTGCATGGGTTGACACGCATAAAATATTTCGTATAATAAAAAAAAGCCCAGGTGCAGGTTGGGTGTGCTCTTTTTTGTGTGTGTGTATTTGTTCCAACAGCCAGATGTACATTATAAGGAGTTTAGTGCTATGTGTTGATACTCCTGGTGTGGCATGTGTGGACTGGTTTCAAGGTAAGCCTGGGAGTGTATGTACAAAAGTACAAGCAAAGTTCACAGTTGTGAAGACAAACAGGCCCAGTGAGTTGCTGCAAGGAATTATGCTTTTTTTCGAATACTCCTTCTGGGCAAAGAGGGAGTGACGGAGAGAGGGATTGGGGCAATGTTTTCAAAGCAGGCCCTTGGAACAGAGCTGCCGGCTTTAGCTAAAAGTGTTCTATAAAAGCCATTAACTGCCTGTAGAAAAATCACAGACTCCGGCTGCATTTATACAGGAGGGGAAAAAAAAAATCAAAGCCCTCATCTGTGTAAAGTGAAGTCTTGGCAGCCAAAAGATCAATTAACGCCTTACTAACAGCTTTTCCTGAAAGCAGGCAGGTTTGTTAGGGGGTGGGAAGGATACGATCAGTGCCAGGAAACAGAGTCCGTCCAGTGAGAAGCTCGGCCATGATGCAGCCCACAGACCAGATGTCCACTGCAACACAGCATAAAGACAAACACAATCATTTATACCATCAGGAATACTCAAGACATCTGCCGTGTTTGTCCCACACACACTCTGCCCGAAGTATCAATTACAGGGAGATGCATAATGACTCCCCTCCCCCCCAAATAAAGAATGGCATTAGTACCAAAATGAAACAACATTAAAAACATTTATAAAATGAACAGAATTCAGAAAGCCTGAAACCTGTCATGTTGTAGTGCATCCAGTTGAGCATGATCTCAGGAGCACGATACCATCGCGTCGCCACATATCCCGTCATCTCGTCGTCTGTATGTCTCGCCAGGCCAAAGTCCAGGATCTGAGCACAAAATGGAAGGAAATGAAACGGTCATAAAACGGCATGGACTCATCAGCACATTTAATTACATCTCATATCGCCATCTGTTAGCTGCACTATAAACGATGCTGTTGATCGCAGGTTAGTGGTTATACAACAAACAATAAGTAAAGCGTTCCGAGATAACATCCCTCCTGACCTTAAGCTCACAGTCTTCATTCACGGCTAGGTTACTGGGCTTCAGGTCCTGCAGAAGAATAAAAAAAATATATTATTGAAACAGTGTGTAATTGCTATACTTATGGATCATAAAACCTTGTTTACAGATTCAGTGGTGCCAGAAGCACTTCCCCAACGAGCCACGGCACGGGCGGTAATAAAATCGCTGCTCCAAAATAACGACAAAAGCCAAAAAGGCCCCGTGTACATGAAGTGAATATTACACAGCATGCAGTTCTCAGAGAACAACCAGTGCTTTTTAATGGTTATCTCAAAAGAAAAACAAGACAAGGAAAAAAGATGAGGTGAAAAAAAAAATTAAATAATAAATAAATAAAGAAGTGTTCACTTACTCTGTGGATGATGTCTGCTGAATGAATGTACTAAAAGGAGAAAAAGACAATGAGTTTCTGAGAACATTAAAGTTCTCTGCTAAGAAGTAAAAATAATAAGTAAAAAATGTCACGCTTACTTTACCCTCAGATTAATAAATCATTTGTTAGGGAGATGACAAATACACAAGATATACAAAACAATACATGCCAATGTTTTGAATGTGTATTAAAAATAAATGGGTGCTGTCTGGATCACACTAGATGTGTCTACACGTTATCTTCTTAAATCAGGAATTTTTTTCCCCCTGGTTTTAGCCAACACATAGACTAAACAATAACCTGGCACTGGTCTTTGATCTTCATTCAAAAACAGAAATGCACCATGACGTGTCACCAAGGTTGAATTAAAACTCATTTCAGATACAATCTATGTCCCGAAGGTCAAACTCTGTGCTGTATAATACATACAACTTATTTCAGTTACCAGTGCATATACACCAAATGCCCTCTGACTACAATTACTGCCGAGCAAGCAGAGCTTGTTTTTGCAATATTTCAGAATTTAATTTCGAAGAAGACAATATAACAAAACATCAGAGGAATCACAGCCTCGGCGAGTTCTATATTAGGATCCGAGTGAACTTTTGTGCTGAAGTGAATTAGCCCCTGCCCCAGATAAGTGCTGGCTTATGGCTGTTCACAGGAAACCCCTTTTTGCACTAGTAAAACTTATATATTCTTCAATGCATGAAGTATATGGGTATAATTAGGATTAGAAAAATTAAAGCTAAAGATGCAGCATGCAGAACAATATGCCTTGCACTATTAAAAACACACACTGAACCATTGTTGGAAACTACTTTCAATAAGACAAGCTAAAGCCTGCTTTGAAAGTTGCTAAATTACATCAGGTACTAATTAGCATATCCGTGAGGTCAGTGGATAGTATTTGCATTCTGCCAGCACTTTACTTCGGTTTGCTTCTCTCCTAAACTCTATGCTCACATACTGCATTTTAGT
Organism: Silurus meridionalis; assembly: GCF_014805685.1. NCBI lineage: Eukaryota > Metazoa > Chordata > Actinopteri > Siluriformes > Siluridae > Silurus > Silurus meridionalis. The sequence continues at coordinate 13,147,514 of NC_060902.1, forward strand.
ACTGGCGAATTACCAATAAAGCTGTTCTCATTTACATACTTCCTGTTGTCAGACAATGGAACGAGTATGAAATAGCGACTAAAACTATTTATTAAAACTACATGCTAAAAGCACTCACTTCCTAGCTATTTTCCAGCTGATGCTTTTAAAATCCTGATTTTGGTCTTACAAAATCAACATACACACAAGTTAATTACACACTTTGGTTTCTCCCATATTCACAAAACAGTACTGCTTGTGGGGGAGTGCTTGAGAATCTGCTCTTTGTAATGTAGTTAAAGTTTTGTCCAAAAAGAGAGCATGAAACTGGTTAACTAAACTCTGGACTCCTAAATAACTCTTCAGTTACATCCAAAAAGTGTATTGTTTCCCATACTGGTTAATTTTTCCTACATATTTCCAATTCTAGCAAGCTAGATATCCAAAAACTTAAACAAGGTATGTTTAGGAATCAAAACATTCTTATACTCATTACATAGAATTAAATTTTCTGAAAACCTCTTATTTACAGCTGATAATAGACGAGGTCTGTTAGATCTTTATCTAAATGCAGTCAGGTTAATATAGTTTTGTATTTGGAAAACACTACAAAAATGAGCTTGTCTGACACCACATAAATAATAAGTTTGCTACAGTGTTTTAAAAACAGGAAGGCCCTCATAAATGAGCTACAGGTTGCTAGCAAACAACAGTCCACCTACAAGCTACGTAAACCATCTGTCAACGTACAACCTTTAGAACAATTAAATTAGCCCTTCACATATTGAGTGTAAATAAAAGTGTTGGACCAAAAAAAAAAAGTCAAATCATGAGTATAACAAACAACTTCAAGAGCTAGCTAAAGATTTTATTTTATATTATTGATCGTAAGGCCTCCTCTGCATACTAGGTGTAGATATGCAAGGTTTTTAAGTACAATAAACATTGACCGCTTAATCCAAACATGAAACATTACCTCAGAAAATAAACACCTATAATGCAGAGATTATCAAAACTATTCCTGGAGTTCCCTCACTGTAAAATCTGAATCCTATACAGAAACTGTTTCCATCAAGCTAGTTAATGACAAAATGATATACAGTTCCATAGCTATGCTAGCTAGAACACGAAAACAAAACGAACAAACATGCTAGACATCAAGAAAGTTTTTAACCAGCAAAGCTTACGGTAGCAAGAGAATTCATGATTTTAATGTTTTTTTGTTTAATAGTTTTAAAACACTTGTAACCAGTGTAAAGTTTGCAAACAGTTTAATTACGTAAATGAAACTGTGTTGCTTGTTATTTATATTAGCTTCTCTTGAAAGTTTAAGATGCATGACATGCAAAGGGATTACACTACTGCACTACTACCACAAAGAAGAATAAAGAAAAAGAAACTGACCTTTAGGCCACGCAAAATTTGATAAATAAGGAACTGCACATGGTCGTCTGTTAGCTTCTGGCATTTGACGATGTTATTGAGGTCAGCGCCCATTAGATGAGTCACCAGGTACCTGGGATTCAAGAGAAACCACACTGAGTCAATAACAGACCGATGACACGTATTAAACAGTTAATAACAGGTAAGAACGGTGACTTCATCACCTTTTTTACATTCAAATGACTTAATTTCAGGGTTTGAGCTGTGGTTTGCGGCAATTGCATAATGGTACATTTGACAAAAAGTCACTCAACATGACTTTGCCCATTATGAAAAAGCCAGATCTGAGAAATATCACAATTTTTCCTGCAATATGATCATTGTGTTCCAGGTGCGCTAGACGAGGCAAAATGCTCAACTCAGTGTGCAACAATAACGCATTGGTTTGCAGCATGATGTTCCTTCACTCATATTGGGAACTGTTCGATAATAGCTTCATGTTTTTGGAAATTCTCTGTGACTTATCTATAGTGCCAGCCTTTTTAATACATATAGCAAGAATTGAGCAAACGTTGATAAGATTCCGAGAAAAAATCAAATTCTTCTTCTGTCATGCGCAGAAGACCTCTGAATCCGGCTCTATTGAGGATCTATGTTGTGGGAGAGTGAGAGAAAAATGTACACAGAATAAGAATAATGAATTAGCATTTCATAGACAAACAGTTGTAAGAGCAAAAAGTACAAAAAAAAAAAAAATCGGCACAACTGTTCAACTACACCTACAGTTCTCTGCAGAAAAGACAAGCTGCAAGTGTCACACTAATTAAAATGTACTATACATCCTTAGTGCTTCCTGTAGTTCTTTCTTGTTGTAGAAAGTAGTGCAAAATCCCAAACAATGGCTATTTTTGCAAGAAAGATTCTTTTTCACATCAGGCATGCATTGTCTGGGATTAGACCAAGTGACATTGTGTACTATGTGATCATCTCGTGCAGTAGCTACACCACTAGATCGTCAAAACAACAAATTTCTAGTGATCAAAAACATGTGGTAGGGCACTTTCTCAGTGACGGACTTGTTTTTAGAACACTTCTACAAATAGCTCCAAGGAAGGCAGGCCATGGGAGTGATCGACACAAAGCCGAGCGTATCAGCGGCAGTGCGGGGACGTGTTTGGCCGCCTGCCAAAGGGGTGCCAGGAGCGTTTGTCCTGTGATAAGAATCATAAGAACCAGTTCCAGAGTAGTGTTACAAATGCTGAGCTTTAACCTAAACAAGTAAGATCTGCTTTCCAGCTCAAAGAGTCACTGCAAAAATTGTGCAAACACACACACACACACACACACACACACACACACACACACACAGCAACATTGTTTTCTAAGGGGCTGCTGTCCGGCCTGCAGAGTGCGCAAACACACTCGTGTCCACACAATATGAAGGTCTTTCTAAATTAAGCTCTGGACGCTTTGCCCCTCTTGGAGTATTCTTAACTCTGTCTCCATGGTATTACACTCATGCAGGCGGAAGAGTGCGAAAGGAAAGGTCCAGCGTGATGGCGTGCGCGTGCATGCATGTGCTTGTGCGTGTGCGTTCTTGCATTTAAGAAGCGAACATGTGTCTATTCACTGCACAGCCAGACCCGACTCCACAGTGTGGCTCTTGTCTCTTATTATGGGTGTGTGTGTGTGTGTGGTCATGGTGTCAAATACCCTTCATCCTAGTGAACTGCAAGCATAAAGGACAAACTGCTCTGGATCTGTACTGGTTATAACAGAAAGTAGAATGTGTGCGTGTGTGTGTGTGTGTGCACTGAAAAAATTAAATTAAATTAAATAAACAAACACACACACACACACACACAAAAAAAAAAAAAAAACCTGAACAAACTTTCAAGTTTCTGGCATTTAAATCTGGCAAAGAAACATCCACAGTACAAGCAAATAAGATCATTATCTATAAAAATAGTAAACCATCCTAAGTGCACTGAGGAAATTCCCAATGAATTCCCACGTAGGAGTTTCCCATAGTCGCTGCCAGGAATTTTTCCCACCGTCCCAAAAGACGGCAGTGCTAAGCTTTAGGGGGAACATGTCTTTTTTTAAAAAAAAGCATGCCTTTTTTAGAAAGCAGTCGGCTCGTAGCGCTCCACATTCAACAGGAGCTGGTCAATTGTGGTTTCCATATTGTTCACTATCCACCAGATGGGCTGGTATTTGACCCCAAATTTAGAACTGTGTGAAATATTTGTGGGTTTTCCAGTGCATTAAAATACTTAGAAAGTTGTTCAATTTGACAGGTTTTATCATTCATACATCATTCAAGTTTTAATTCAAGCGGCATGCTGAGCCTTTTTTCTTTGTAGCCTTCTTCCAGCTCATAACTACGAAATGAAAGTAAAACAAAATGCCATCATGCAGAATCAAGCAGCTGATACAAGACCTATTTATATCTGTATTTGTAAAATACAGTTCATTTTTAACCGGAATAATAATGGCTGACACTAGGCTGTAATCCAAACAAAGTTTGATACGCAAAGAATAAAAAGAATGTTGTAATGTGCATATGTAAGATCAATTCAAATAAATAAAATATATTTCTTCCTCCTCTTCTGATTCGAACGTTGTTTAAATCAAGCGACGTGTTGAGCTGAGCCTCGAGCCTCTTTCATGCTTTAACAAGTGAATTTAATGTTAATGACAAAGCAAGGGTGTTATTAACACAACACAGAGTTGAGGCAGCGATTTACTGGCTACAAAGTGTGTCTATAAAAACAGAGGCGATTATTTTCTTTTAGAAAAGCATGAATTATTCTTAAAACCAGAGTCATCAATATTCATAAAGAAGCCCCCCCGATGGCCATTAACATTCTCTCAGTTTGATTCTTACCACAAAGAGAAAACCAATCAAAACAGAAACACATTCCGTCACTTTCGTAGTACGCTGTTGTTAAAAGAACGGAAATCTGCCGAGTCATAATTTGAGCTCGTGGAAGCACGAGCTAAAGCACTTGCCCGCAAGACCTACTGACGTGCCCCCTTGCTGCCACCCTGAGAGAACTGTGCCATCCTGTTAGTGAGTATAAAACCTCTGAACATTCGGATGATCTAAAAAAACAGACTTTATCCCGAGGATTGTGAAGAGTTTTGTGATTCAGGAAGTAATTAAGGAATTTTACTCGCCCCTGTGCTCAGTGATGAATCATTAACGTACTACAAGTTTTCATTTCTAAATCCATGCATCATCTTAAACTGCAAACAGTATGCATAAATCTGTGATTTGGGTTACTTCCTGTAGTCAATCACTGAGTTATTCCAATAAATCCCTTGTCTGGTGCAAATGAAGACTGTGGTATTGATTGGTGCATGAAAATAGGGAATGTTTTTGTAGAAACTACACAAGATTACACATTCTGCCACGTTGCTAGCCCCCTGTGCATACTTTCACAACATCTGCATTTCAAAAAATGTGCTAGCACAGTGAAGCAACATAAGGGGAAATCCTCACAAAGAGCAAAAAAGTGACTAGAAACTGAGACAATCTTCTTGTCCTGCATTCTGAACCCTGTTGAGCAACAGTGATCTGCACTGCTCTTGTATAATACTTATGGTACCTTGAATGAAATAAGGTAGTCAAGTATGATTATTATCAATATTGTCTTATTGTCATCTCATACTTCAATGTCTGATGAGGTCTGTCCACCTGTCTGTCCCTAATTCCCTCTTTTCTTTCTCTCCCTCTCGCTGACGCACGTTTTCTGTGCATCAGGTTTAGAAAGCTGCAGGTTAGTGCATGTTCAAACACTATGCATAAAGAGGCGAAGGCCTGTTGCCATAGGAACTGTGGCTATTCCCAGCACGTGTGTGCTCTAATCTCTTCAGACGGTCACACTGCTCTCAAACACACACACACACACACACACACACACACACACACACACACACACACACACACACACACACACACACACACACAGAGTTCTGATTGAAACAGTGAAGGGGTTTGTGCATATTGTCAACAAGCACATGAAAGTGCTGCTAGTGCATTTTTCACAGTTGCATTAAATGTGTCTCTGTGTGTGTGTGTGTGTGTGTGTGTGTGTGTGTGTGTGTGTGTGTGTGTGTCATAAGCTCCCTGTTGACCATGCATGAAAAGACAGATACGCACTTGCTAAAAAGAGCAATAGCCAATCGGGAAGCGATATCCTATCATGTGCAATTCGTCTCCACACCAAAACGGACCTCCTCTCACCGTTCTGCCTGGTAACCAGCCCCCAAACACACGGGCACGTTCCATTCAACCTGCTTTCACACTGCCTTCTGCCTCGAGTCTGATTCTGCAGCATGCACAAGGCTACTTTGTCAGTTGTGAAAATTTCCCACACTCCAAGCTCTAACAAAAGAGTGAAATGCAGAACGTGTGCATAAGATTGCACATGTGACAGAAAAAGATAAACGGCTGACCTAAAAAAAAAGCGTTTGCCCAGCTCAGGATGTGGAGCGTGCTCCATAGTAGTGCCTTTCAGCCGACACCACCGCCGCCCCCCCTCTATCTCTTATTTAATTTTTTTTTTTTATTAAAAACCTAAATGTTACACCATGCAAAATGCATCAAAGAGACACTTCTGTCTGATTGATCTGCACAACTGCAAGAGAGGCTGATGAAAGCAAGGTGGTAACACAAAAGAAAAAACAAAACAACCATTTACTCACACATCTGTAAATTCCTCAAGAGTGGTGGCAGGAGTGAACACATCCAACAGGCCAATCACCTGCAAAGAAACGCAAGAAAGATTAGTCTGCATGCAGCAGTGTGTTTAGGAAGCAGATGCTGGAACAAACAAATTCTCATACAAGGGCACAACTGAAATTTACATTTAGGAACAATCGTGTTTTTTCAAGCCTTAGAATCCCAGCTTTAAATCAGCACTTTTAATCCTGTAATTTAAGTGCTCAGTGCGAAAGTTTGTACAAAATCATTCTTTTAACCAAAGAATGTGTGGGAGAGTCGTCCAATAATAAATCATTAATGAGGACGAAAAAAAAAACAAAAAAAACAACAGACTTAATAAACTACCTGTAAAAGAAAAATATTCCGATTTCTGCACCTGCCTCCAACTTCTATTCTCGGAGCAGCTGTTCAGTTTTATTATCCACCATTATGGGTCACCTGATTAATGGACAGCCGAGACACCGGGCTTTTTCGTGTGTCTAAAACCAATCTCTTGACTGTGTGAGTATCCAGAGGCAGCAAACTGTCAGAACATTAATTAGATATGTTATACAGCTAGGTGTGTTCCTGACTAATTTAAACAGGGCTTCAATAGGCACATTCCCATCTGTTCAGCACCTTTTATCAGATGAACAGGTGTTCACACCTGGTCTGAATAGGCCTGAGAAGTTAGGGGGCACCATTCTAAAAGTGCAACTACTTTATCTGTGTTGTTTGAACCAATGTGGCGCAAACACTTTTCTTGAATATAGTCCGACCCCCTCGATTGTGCCACAGCCACTCCTGGACTCTTATGGACCAAATGCTCTTAATCTCCTGAAAATAGGGTGAAACCTTAGCTGCTTGAAAGTCCACCCCCTTTTTTACGATCTCTTGCTGAGCAGCTTCTGAGATCACCCTGGTTACTGCAGCTGTGATACATCGTCACATGAATAAGTCGCCCATGCTTTTCTGGGATTGGCACGAGTGGGAACCCCTCTCCATGCACCCTGTGACTGTCTGAATCACAAAGCTGCTCCATAATGACAAATCTGCTCGGGTTACACTAGAACATCGAGCAGCAGTCAGGTCATGGGTGAATTAGTTGCCAGCCATTACAGCAGTGATAAGAATGAGGGTTTTTTTTCCTTTTCTTTTTTTTTTTTTTTTTAAAGCAAGCTTAGTGATTTTTAAGCTAATATCAAAAAGCTGATATGGGCAAAATAAAAGGCAGGATGTGTCAGAGTGTAAAAGTGTGCGTGCGTGCGCGTGTGTGTGTGAGTGGCTGAGGCCCACCACAGTGTCTCACCCACGCAATGACACCAACCCTAATGGTTAAAAGAAAAAGCTTGTTTTTATAAATGCAAGCACACAAGCCAAGCAGCACTCAGGAAGAGCGTCGGTACCCGTTACTGGCTGAAAGCCTGATTTTATGCATCACTGTTTCTTCTTTTAATCTCTTTCATACTTCACCTTTCTGTCATTCCTGTGTAGATAATGCTCTTACGCAGACTACTGAAGAAAAGTCCCGAATGCCACAATGCAAATCTAGATCGCTTGCAAGATAATGGCTAAAGTAGATTACACCAAAACTGCTGCTGAATTCTCCAAGGTGTTGATTCATTTGCTGTAACAGCAGCTCTAGTGTCAATAGCTCTGCTTTTCGCAAACTTTCTAAAACAACATCTTACACAAACTATCGTGTACGCTGGGTGATGTTGATAATATCTTCCATGTTGAGGATTATTTATTTGATTTAGTCTCCAGTGTTAGTCAGAAGTAAATCTGTAACTGAATTTGAGATTCACAAAAAAACCCTGCAAATGGTTCTATAATCCAAACAAAATTAGTGCAAAAAAATTACACAATAAACCGTGAAATTATGAGTGTAGCTCAGGATTTTCTGGTTTTCCCCATCAAGCCACAGATCTATTTAATTCGACAACATGCTACTGTATAATTATTAAGCAATCTGTAATGTGTTCTTGCTAACTTTGATATTCACACTCACAATCTGCAAAACACGAGATAGCGATCGATAGTTTTGCATAAGAAATGCACACTAAGAAGAAGACACAGCGTCTTTAAACGGAGGATGTTTGTGTTTAGCTGGTTTTGTGGGTGTGGTTAAAGAAGACAACACTCAGATGGCGATCGAAGTTAAGTAAAAGATCACTCGGATCATCGTGGTATTTTAAACTCTGGCTGTGTGTAAAGTGTGTAGTTGTGTAATTGTGGCGTGAAGTTGAACTCACGTTCTCGTGCTTCATGTGCTTGAGCAGCCGCAGCTCTCTGTAGGTGCGCTTGGCGTGGATGATGGACTGGAAAGGTCGCGACAGCTTCTTCACAGCGACCTTCAGGCCCGTCTTTACGTCATACGCCGAGCTACAGAGGAGAACACAATAATCACCGGCCTTATCGGTCACAAATCAGGACGAGCAAACAATTTATTGGGCGCCCTGAGGACTAAGCCATTATTCGGGACGGGTAAAATATGATTAGGCATTACTAATAGTCAGAATTTACTAAAATTTCCTGCTAAGGACAGGGGTTAGTGGAGAACATTTAGAAAGATCCTTCAGCAATTAAGGTGAGATCGGAATCCTAAATCAGGTCATTTTAAAGCATCTAAAATTCTATCTAGATTAATTCCTTCCTGTCTAAATACAGGTAGTCGTCGACATATAACCTATGCAACTTACGACCTTTGACTTTACGACCACAATCGCTAGCAGCAGCGTACGACAGTGCGTACCAGCTTCCGGCATCATTTCACAGTACTGTACATATAGCCTACTATACTTACGTAAGTCGACGACTACCTTTAAGTAGCCGAAAGGTTAAATCAAACTAGCTTGCGTTTTCACAGGAATTTACAAATTTCATTTGATTAATCATACTTGCAAGCATTTACACAACCAACAAGCTGAAATGTAGTAGAACACCCAAATATATGTGTTAGCTTAGTTAGCTAGCAAGCTTGCTTAACCCACATAAATACATTGTTATTGAAAACAGGGAAATGTACGCCAGAAACAATTTTAATATTGAACAAGCCACTGATGCAATGCGAACAAAGCTGGGCAAATATTCAATAGGGTGGCTGGATTAAATTAGGGGGAGAAGCTAAGTAAAAGGGGCATTTGGCCATATTTTCTCGTTATTTTGGCTAAAGACCAGACGTTTTAGTCAGATTTTGAAAGGCATTTCAAATCTGTGGGAAAACACCATCCTGACGATCCGTTTAACCTCAAAGCACAGATTTTACAAGGACTTTTTGTACTTTATTGTACAGATCAGTCAGAAGCATCAAAAGTTCTCTCAGAAAATAAGATACTATAACTAATGTATTTAACATGTCACCATTTACATCTGGTCTCAGCCGCTAATAGAATAACCCTGAGCTCCACCACAGTGTGAAACTTTACTTCAGAACTTGTCAGTGGTCAGAAAACTGCTGAAGTGGCAGATGCAAAAGTGGCAGAAGTGCAAGGACGAGTTGCTTATATGGGATATGTAATAGAAATAGTGAACATGGCCCTATTTTAGGGAGTTGCAGTTAAAGTACTGAGAAACAAAAAGTACTGGGATTAGTTTGGGCTACTCAGAATTAGAAAAAGTTCACCTTTAAACAAATTACATATTGGTCTATTTTAATGGTCTGGGCACTTTCGAGCTCTGACGTCTACCATTCATGTGAATTTCCTTTACTGAGGAATGATTATTCTTGTTAATTGTTTGTGGAATCCATACAAAAGCCGTTCGTGTGTGATCTTATGTGTGAACAATGGCTTGACGGCTACAATAGCACTTTGCTCCGGCGTGCTCTGAAATGGGAGTCAATAAAGATTCCAGGAAGCGAATCTAGGCCAAGCTTGTACAGATGGACGAGACAAAAAGGTACAGGCACCATTAGCAGTCCCCAAAGAATGCAGTGCACCATACGGTCACTCATGCTGATAAACTTATTCGAACGGCTACAAGAGAAAGTGTTGGAGACTTCAGGATTATTTCATTGCAGCAGCAATTCTGGGCGCATTATAGTAATGCACTCGTTTCAATACTTAATGGTTTTAGTGTCAACTTTCACAGGGACATTTCTGAGGGGGGAGTCGGGGTATTAAGGGCGGTGAAGGAATGCTTATAGTTGCCAATGAAAGTGGTAACAGGTAGTGACACAACATCACGATGACAACATCAAAGGAAGACTCAGATGTTGTGCAACAGTAAAATGTATATACACTGTGGTAAAAAGGGGAATGACATGCTTCATGATGTGCCAATATTGGCTTCGGCTTCACATGAAAAAAATCTGCTTAATATCGGACCACTTTGCACCACACCTTTGTTAGTTATGTTCCTGGAACAGCAAGCCCCGAAATGTTTTATTCTTTCCATACACACAAACATTTTTCAGGAAGTAATGCATCACTGATCACATGATCAACATAAATACAGCAAGGGTGTTGATTCCAACCTAACTCATTCCAAAAGCGTTTCTATTTATTTGAATAGTAAAAGAGAAATCTTTGTGCGCCCGCAGAGTCAGCAATGTCTTATTTTGCTGCCCCTGCCATCCTCTTTACACCTTATATAAGAGTAAATGTGACTCAGCCTCGCTGCTCAGCCGAAATCCCACTCAAACACACTTAGTTAAAAGCATGAGCGTGTGCGCTGAACACAAGCCTGCGCTGTTAAAACATCGCCCGAAGATTTTTATTAGTTAGACATGCCAGGCATATGACATATACCATCTGTGCACAAACGGCTTGGAAACTGTGACTCAGGTTAAAGATTGTGAAACTTGGGAAACCACCAGGGCTGGAGGGACAGCTCCCATTTCCTTATCTAGGCACAGGAGACAAAGAGGTCAGGAACATGCTATCTGTGTAGTACCAGTCAATTAAACTATGTGACCAATGCAAATGAAGGGCTTGTTCCAGCTTCTGTCAAGATTGTTGCAGCAAATGAGAGGGACTTTGCACATTAGACCATTCAGCTCACAACAAGATGCAAAAAAAAAAGTATGACTAAACTCCTAGTGTACTCCAGAGACCAACAAGCTAAGAAAGAACAAAGTCTAAAAAAAAATCCCCTGATGTTCCTGCGAACGACAGCACACATACAGCCAGATGGCTTGGCCCCTGAACACGAGTAGCATTAATGCCGAATTTCCTGCCTGCTGGTGCCAGATCCAGAAAGACTGTGGTTAAGTGAGAACAAACAGTCAGCACTGAAAAATGCTCAAAGAAAGTGATTCGCACACTGCGAATAAACTGCGCTACTTGTTTTGTTTGTGCAAGATGTTTTCGGTTCAACCCAGATTTGTGAACACACCTGTACCTGGGCCCACATCTCCTACGCCTGCGCTCGGAAAACATTCCAAAAGTTTCACGCCATCCAGGAAGTGAAAAGCGTGTCATGGCACACTTTGCTCTCTACGCATGCTTGATCACAAAAGGTTCTGAGAGGAACTACCTACAACAGCACACAATTTTCCTTTTCAGCTCGTCTGGGGAAAAGAAAAAAAAAAAAAAAAAAAAAAAAAACACATGCAAACAAAACCACACCTTTGCCCACCGAATGAGAACACAAGAGCAGATGATGCTTAAAAAAAAAGTCCCCCAGGGGTTTACACAAAGTACCATATATTTTGCAGGTGGCTTCGTAAAGACTATAAAACTCGAGCAAGTGAAAGAACCAAACCATGAACACAGTCATAGAGACCAGTCCACCAAGCTGGCATTTATATAGCAGAGCACAGTGATCTATTTATGCTCCAAGTCGAGCGCGCTGGAACAAGACGCTCTTGCATTTCTAATCCCAGCCTGATACTTTGGATGGGTGGAACACAAGAGATTCCTAATATCTGAACATAAACCTTGCGGTCCAGCTCCACACAGGAGCTACATTGTAACACAAACTTTTTTCCACACTCCAAAGACCAATAAACGATCCAAACCCCTGCTGCTCACACATGCAGAATGTGCCTTTAAGCAGCAATATGTGGTTTTTAAATCCATCTCTGGCTTCTGAGGAGATTTACAGAATCGATATACACACCAAAAAAATAACCTGAGCCTTCAAATATGATTGGGGGACGAGGCATATATATTTTGCACAAATCGCAAGGAAATAAACACCCCAAACACAAATGCACAATCCAAAAGCAATTTGCCATTACAACTAGGACTCTGATGAATTTCTATGAGATTTCGAAATGAAATAAAAATCTGCATTCATGCAAACACCCACAGATGATATTTCCATCTGATGATTACAGATTCTGCAGGTCACAGGTCAGGGATAACAGATACTTCTCTATCACAAAGTTTTTTTGCCTGGTAATATATCACACACCTCCCTAATGGGATGGAAGCCCCCATCCAGCATGAGTCACTAAAGCAGCATTGAGGAGACCACCTAATCCTGGAAGTGTGAGTCAGAGGCACGCCGGGTGACATCATCCTGTCCACCAAGAAAACTACAGAGCATGTGTCTTACCACCATGCCCACCAAATGGCACACAAACCTGGACTTTTTTTTTTTATGGGTTCACACTATAACTTGTGCATGTTCTCCAAACATAACAGATATAACATGAAAACAGGAGATCAACAGATTCCTGGGGACAGGCATGCACAATAAAAAGAGTGAAGATCAATATGTTGCATGCATGTTCAAATATCTCGGAGATTTTCGTAAAAGCCCCAGTTTTGGTTTATGCACAAGATCTAGGAACTTTTCAGCAAACGTGCACGCGCAACCAAGGGTTAGTGGTGCAAAGCTCGAGCACCGAAGGAAAAAATAACCAGATGTAATACCCACCACACGGATCCATAAGCGCCCGAACCGACCGGAGCGAGGTTCTGGTACCTCTCAGGCACCTCCCAGATGGTTTTATTAAGCTCCTGTCGGTAGAAAACGGGTCTCTGCTTCTGGGACATTCCTGCCGATCCTCGGCCCCCCTTCCTGCCCCAACAGCGCGAGCTCAGTCCGGCTGAAAAACTTCTGCTCCTTCTCTCCAAAGGAAACGAAAGCTCCAGAAAAACAAAAACAACAAACAAAACCGTCCGAAAAGCAACCTCAGTGCATGGATCTGCAGGTGCAGTTTGAGGTCGCGCGCATACACGCGTACACACGTACACACACACACTCACACTCTCTCTCTCTCTCTCTCTCTCTCTCTCGCAATCTTTTGCGCTCGCGCCGCCAAGTTGCTGCGCGTGTGTTCTCGGACTGAGCTGCTCGCTCTAGGAGAATTATTTTACCTCATTCCGTGCCGCGTTCAATAAGCTGCACCAAACCACGTGTTCATAACCGTTTTCAACAGTTCTGTTTTATTTCATGCTTTTATAGCTTGATAGATGTTACACCATGTTACACTAATCGACCTCTTAATGTATATATATATATATATATATATATATATATATATATATATATATATATATATATATAATGTGTGTGTGTATATGTATGTATGTATGTATGTATGTATATATATATATATATATATATATATATATATATATATATATATATATATATATATATATATATATATATATATATATACTTGTTAACTTTAACCTTTACAATACAATACAAAACGTATTGCTACATTTTGTTATAAATGAAATAAAAATAAGAAAATTATAAGATAAGAAAAAAGTGTTAGGTTGTAGCATATAAAATTTAATTATATAAAATGTAAAAAAAAAAAAGAGATTTTAAAGCCAACAGATTTTTAAGGCCGCCATTCAATTACCGCAGTATTTAGAAATATTAACTTGCTTTATTAATTAATGTATTTGTTTGGTTTTTTTTATTTATGTATTTTGCACAAAGCATATACTACACAAACAAATATATATATATAATTTAAAATAAAAATCTTTCAAGTGTCTTCATTCAAAGTGAACAAGCAATGCTATTTAAAAAAAATAATAAAACTTTTGTTTCCAAACATTTGTGAACACTTCGCGTTCTTGAACGCTGCACGCGTCCGCCTTGTTTGTCGTCATGGCGTGAGTGCGCACGCGATTTTCTCAGGTCTCGCGTGGATTGGGTGTGTGCGTATGAACGTGAACAGTATAGATGCTGTGCAAACAAAACGCTTCTGCACAAACTAATATGTAAAATTGCTATTAGATCACTCATGACCAACTGTGTGTGTTTTAGTGGATCCTTACACACTTTTTACTGATGAAGCAGCCCTGATTGTGTGCCTGCACCTTCTCTGATTCGTGCTTCGTCCACTTAAGTGGGGTGTGGGTGTGTGTGTGCGCGCGTGTTGCTCAGAAATTACTTCGAATTTTCATGAACTACTGCATGGCATTTGTTTGCCATCGGTGTTTTCCTCGCATGCAGTTGCTATGCGTCACTTCCGTCTTTACCTGTCCGCCATCTTGTGGCAGATTGGTGTAATTGCATCTTATGCAATGTTTAAAAAATACTGTCACTCTACAGATACGTCATGCTGTATGAGCTGTAAATATTCTTAGTCAGAGAAACACTCATCAACATGCGATTTAGGGTTCAGTGCAGTCTGTAATCTGATTATAACCACAGATCTGGTGCTGTGCCCAGATAGTAATTGCATTACAGTGTAACACTGCTAATGGAAAAAGAACTGCAATACAGTGGAGTATTACATTCGCTCCTGACATAAAACCAGGGTTAAATTCCTATAAAACTGAAGAAAGACAAGCAATAGGATGCTTTTTAGTGCCTTTTCCTTAAATGAACACAGTCTGCTACATGCATTTTACATTCTCTATGGTGCATGTATTACATTTTTGATTAAATGGAAATATTATTTGAAATAGCTGATTTTTTTTCTCCCATAATAACATACCAGCATGGCAAGTTTTATTCTTCTTTACACCACAGCCTCTTTTCTTTTACAACATCTTTAAAAAGAAAAAAGAGACACATCCTACATTTCATTTTTATGCATTTTATTTATCCATTTCTAGTTACATTTAACGTTGTGAGAACAAGCTCCTCTTATCATTTATATTATAAACTGTAAACAGTCGCTCCATCCATTCTCTTGAAGATAAAAAAATGCAACCTGTTACCAGGAAAGTACAAAGAAATCACGTCATCCTCCTTCCATACACGTTGCTGCAGGGAAAAAAATATCTTTACCTATACACTGTGATAAAGCACTGAAACTGGAGACACCTTCAATAAATGTCTGATACATTTCTTACAGCATGCTGCAGCTTTTTCTCTTTTTTTTTTTTAAATCTCTATTTTCTGTGAATTACTCATTAATACAAGAACCGTTTCCAACCTCGAAGTTGTCCTGAGGCCATTGTTTCATGTTGCATCCATCAGAGATCTTCTGACCAATCAGAATGGAGAATTCAACCATATAAATGGTATATGCTCTTTATTTCATTTGATTTAAATACAAAAAAGCAACAAGGATACCAAAACTGTTTCACTTGACACCCAGTATTACTGCTCCAGAAGCACAATGTGGAAAAAAAAAAAAAGACTAAAAGATGTTCTAAAATGATTGATTTAGGCTCAGGTGACAGGCTGCAGGTGTGAGGATCGAATCCGCACGTCGGTATCAAAACCAGGACCGGTTTGGCGTTGACTATGCGATAAGCGATAAGCGGGGGTTCAATCGTGAAAGTCGGATTAGCAGACGTCTAAATGAGATGACAGATTGCTTATTAATTATTGCTTTAAAAAAAAAAAGGGAAAAAAATCTAATCCAAATTTTAAGATCTTTTGAATATTATATTATTTATTATATACCATCTCGTATAATATATTTACAAATAGCAACCTTCAACAACTTCACACTGCACTGATGTTCCTGCACTGGAGAATATCCCGATTATAATATGATATCCGTGCCACAAAAAAAAAAAGCACCTGAAAAAAAGCATATCCAGACTTTCCCTGTTGTCTCAGTTTATCTGATTTATTCAAACTGACCAAATAACTAAAGCCTCAATGAGAATTTCAAATTTTCTGAATTTCTGTTTAAGTGTGTATCCGAAAAGGAAAAAATAAGAAAAAAAGTCATGGCATCATGTGGACATTACTGAGAATCGTTGTTTCTATGACCAACTAAAAAAGTTAATCGACAGCCATGTTAAACACACTGCGTCTACAAAAGTGACTCAATTTGCAGTCTTTCTAATTATTTGTACACCTTTTCATGCTCAACCATGACAAATAAAAACCTCAAACCACCAAGTGCTGTAATCATTTCTTCCTTTACACTCATTTAGATGCATCTCCATCCAGCTCGAGTCGAAGACAAATTATCATATAAAGAGGAAAAAATTATGACAAAATGGTTACAACGTGAGAAACAGGAAGGAAGTAGGAATGTGGAGCAGTCTCTGTGTGTGTCCTGGTGGAAGGATTCTCCTGTACGGCATTCCCAATGGCGCTCCAGGCCTCAACGTCCAAACAGTGTCCATAAGCCGGGGAGATCGGTGTCATTTCAAGAAGACCAGATAGAAGGCCATGCCCAGACAGGAGAGCGCCACGGCGATATGAAGCCGGGTCCCGATTACCGCCGCTGTGATGGAGGAGGACAAGGAGGAAGGGAGGGATGGAGGGAGCGCGATAGATAGATAGATAGATAGATAGATAGATAGATAGATAGATAGGTAGATAGGTAGATAGATAGATAGATAGATAGATAGATAGATAGATAGATAGATAGATAAAGTTAATATACACCGTTAAAAATGACAAACTATAAACATATTGAAAGATATATATATATATATATATATATATATATATATATATATATATATATATATATATATATATATACACACACACCTTTTGTGTCAAATTAGCACTTGTATTATATTTTATATATATAAGAGACACTAAGAACATACAATAGAAAAATAGCAATGCTTTTCTTTAAGACGATGACACACTCTGAACCCTTTTTTTTCACTCTCCGATTACAGCATGACAGTGATTCGACCGGAATTGCATTTCAGTGTGGCATCACTGCAACACGTGCCCGAGAGCAGAAAAGGAATTCCCAAGAGATTCCGTACACCTCTACCACATAATCTCCTGCTGACGCTCTCACATGCAAAAAAAGCTCATTTTCACAAAGAGATGCGTAATGTTCTCTGGACGTCACTTACAAAACACGGCATCCTTCATTTCATGTTAGAATTCACTGGTGAGGATTTGATTTATTTTTAAGTGTCAGGTAAAATGTAATGCAATTCAATTCTATTCAGCAACCCGATTCTTATCTTCCACGCTTTTTCGTGTAAAATGGTTTTTCTATGCTACTACAAAAAGGTAAGGATTCACAAATCTTCTTCGCCCGATACTGTGAATGCTTGTCTTTTTTTTCCCCTGTAGATCATAACACAGAAATGACAATCCCTAAGGATAAAAAGGCAAACAGAAGAGAGATTCTCACCTTTATAGAAGACGCCCCACACCCCTTTCTTCTCAGACAAGAGCCAGCTGTTGAGGCGAGGCACCTTCTTCAGGTACGCACACGTACAGATGAAGAGCAGGCCGAAGACTAGGATGCCGTCGAAGGAGTACACTGTGAATCAGAATCAAAGTCGCCTTAATTGCCAAGGGTTTGATGTACAAGGAGTGTCTGTGCTATAAAAACTAGGAATATAAATTAAAGAAAAAGTAAAAAATAAAGATAAATGCATCGAATAAACAATTAGTGCAGGGTATGTAATAGTGAAGCAGTGCAAACAATAATATTTTCTATGGGGTATGGTAGTCTTTGTTGATTGCATTAATGTAACACATGAAATGACAATGCCATATATAATATTAATGTTCATAGCGGCAGATCAGAGATGATGGTGGGTTCTTGGTATTGTTAATGAAGTTCTGATGGACTGCAGCTTCCTGCTCATGACTCTAAAAATTTGTGTCTAATCTGAGAACCAGCCACAATCCAAGCTGCCCGCTTCAGGGTCCTGCAAATGTACAGGTCCTGTAGAGGTGGAAGATTGCAACCAATCACCTTCGTAGCAAAGTGGATGCCATGCTGCTTTGTCTTTAACAGTGGCAGCAGCATACCAGATGGTGATGAAGGAGGTAATACAATTCACTCATTTTGATTTCTAGATGGACATTTTCCAAAGCAGCTTCACGGCGATAATAAGGGTATAAAAGCTGTATGAAAGAATGTACAAGTTTAAGGTGTATAAATTGTCAAGTTTATCCCTAATGAGTGACCCAGTGGCAACTGTGACCCTGAGACGCCATTAGGAAGAAACCTAGAGAGGAACCAAACCCAACAGAAATCCCATCCTCATGGGGGTGTCACTGAATGTTGATTCATGACTGTTCCAGTTTATTATGAAGTGAGAATAAGTCAAGTCAAATCAACGAGAAGATTTTATTGTAATTTCTACCCTATATAGCTGACACAGTACACAGTGAAATGAGACAATGTTCCTCCAGAACCCTGGTGCTACATTAAACAACATGGAGTTACAACACACAACATAAAGCTACATAACACTAAAGATATCTAAAGTGTCCTTGCCACATAAAGTGCATTGAGTGCAAAAAGACAACAAGACAGTGTGGGACAAAAACACAACACAAAATAGCTCCGACTAGTAAACCTAGTGTATACTCTGATTATACAGTACAGTGCAAAACTATAAACTACTATAAACAAAAGAGTATTTGTAAACAAACACAATGCAGTGCAAAAACAGCAGTAGCAGCAGTCGAGAGGTGCAAAAAACAGCATGTAAACATTAATTAAATATAAATAATCATTAAAAATAAGAATGTGAAAGAGAAACTAAGCATACATTGAGGACATTTAAAGGTATTAAAATATTCATGCAACAATCACTAAGTCTACATGACATGGTACAGTACTAATAAAATCAATCTGGGATTCTATGAGCTCATAATTACTCTACTGTTGAGATTCATGGGGGTATTTTAGGGAATAAAGGGGGCAGAGGGAGGAACTACAGTATGGTTTCCTGTATCTATATTAGATAAACAGACTTGTTTAAGATGGTTATCTGTGTACATTGTAGTCCAGGTGACGTGCTCTGCTCAGATCGAGAAAAAGTCCTTTATTAGTATCATTCTTTTTTAATCCGATTTGAACGAATGGACAGTGTGAACGATCCGGGACTCTCAAATTCAGCCACGTCCACATCCAAGATTTAGCTACAAGGCTAAAGTTGGCTTGTTCGCTCATTAGCTATGTATCTTGTCTGTACTCTGATGGCCGCTCATCAATAATGGTAGCTTGTTATATCGATAATGTGGTGACAGCGGACCTACCGTTTGTCATGGTGGCGTGATTTCGTTTTTTTTCCGAGTGCAGAAGAACCAAGATAGGGCTAAATGTTTTCTATTTCCCACCCATGATCAGCGCCCATTCCAAATCATCAACAAGAGCAACAAGGGCTGAAACTTCCGGGTAGAACGGAATTGTGGGAAAAAAATCGCCTTTAATTCTTATAAATAAGAGATTGACGTATTACCACCACCTACCGGTTACATGGAGTATTGGCCAAGATGTTTCATCAAAAAAACAAAACAAAAACAAAACAATCCAAATGAAATTTGTTCAGACGACTGGTTTTCTTTAGAGTACTGAAGTTTTCAAATTTTATTAATTATGTAATCATCAATATAAGACAAAGTGTTGCTTTTCCTGCCATTTGGTCTCAATTTGGCCATTGGTCATTTCCCATCAGCCTTCTGTTGTTCAGAGATTCATTAATTTGTTACATGTACATTTTACAGCACGGTTACATTTTTTTTTTTGCATATCCCAGCATATTCGGGTTGTTGGGGTCAGAGTGCAGGTGTAGCCATGATACATCGCCCCTAGACCAGAGAGGGTTGAGGGCCTTGCTCAAGGGCCCAAAAGTGGCAGTTTGTCAACACTGGAGCCTTAACTTTCAAAAGTCTGATCAGAGTCTTAACTGCTGAGCTACCACTTTCCAATATCATATCATTAATCGTTATCATAAAACACATGCTACCTCCGAGTTCCCTCCACGCAGATAGAGGTCAAGAGATTCATGATAATGTAAATATCAAGTGTCAGAATAATAGGGGTCGGGATTTGTTCTTAGTGACTCCAACATGGGCGTGGTTGTGGTAGCTGGACAGGCTGGTTTGTGTATTTCAGAAACTGCTGAGATCCTTGAGTTTTTCCACACACACATTTGCATCTAGATTTGACCCACAATGGTACAAAAAAAGTAGTGTTTTTTGCAGACAGAAATGCCCTGTTAATGATAGAGGACAGAGAGAAATGATCTGACTGAAAAGCATTACACAGTACGATGCCTTAAATGGTTAAATTGGGGAGTCTACAATAGCAGAAGGTCACATTGGCTTTCTTTTTTTTTTGTCTCGCATAAACCTGAGGATCTCAGAAATCCAAGGCTACAGTTCATCAACACTCCTGAGCTTGCTCGATTATCAATTCGCACTGCCTGTTGTGAGCATTAACTGAAGACCTTGACTCTAGTATCTGCAGCATTGTATGCATTTTGTTGCATAAATGTCCATGTGTTTCTATCAAAGTGGCCAGTGAGGGAACTTGCTCTATAGTAAAATATATGTCCTTGGTTTTGAAAGCATTAAAAAGACACCAATCTGTGGCTTATACTCACATTACATACTTTACATTAGAATCCCTGCAGCACATTACCATCACAGCGCAATGCATGTGTGTTCTCCTCATGCTTAATCATGTTTTAAAGAACATGGCAAGACCATAGACAGCTTTCTTGGCATACAGAAGATCACACACTGTGAAGTCAGCTGTCGTCTCCTTGTTTTCTGTAACCCACTGTTTCAGTGTGCATGGCAATTTGCCCAGGTGTGTCTGTCTTAGTCTGAGCCACACCGCCGTTTCTGCGTGAGAGCAAATCCAATGTCCTTGCAATAGGTGCTCAGTGGGACTGCCTTATGCATGCAGAGAGGCCTAGGAATGTTACGAAAGCATTCTATATCTAATTATAAGCTTTTACAATATATATTATATAATATATTAAATAATCATGCAATTTAATAAAAAAAGTAGATTAATGGGTTAAACAGCAAAAACTAGTGGTTTATATAATATAATCTTTCGGATATTCTTATTCTAAATAGCAGTACTGATGGCTCTAAAGGACATTCTGCAACCTGTCTATTTGATCTAAAAGATTCTACAATGGCTGTCCTCCAGACTGCCATCTGCTCTGTCTTAAATCTGATCAAGACCCATTTCATGCCCTGCCAGAGGTGTGATTAGATGGCTAATGCCATTACGTGCAAATGCTGAGTAAAATTTCTGCTCGAACCCCCCACAAGCGATTGTGTCTGTACTGGTGTTTACATGTGCTTTAGAGTAACTAGCTCCTTACTGAAAAAGAGTATGCTGCTTTACTACGTACCGCAGGTAAGCACGTTTATGATCCATGCTGAGCTGGGTTATGCAATAGAATTAAATCGGGTGGGTAGAATACGTTCGGCTTGGAAGAAATGCAATATTGATCAGTATTTGTTGTTTCTGAGAGAAAGAGAAATTAAAGTAGAATTCTGAACAGTAGGAATATTTTCATTGTAGATTTATTGACATTGAATACTTCTACTCTGACTTATGTCCATTTTTACACCTATTTTTTATTTCGACCTTCGAATCAGCGATCTAATCTTCTGTGAGTGTATTTTCAATAAGACATATTCCCCTATTTAATCTTATTGGGATTTCATCCTTTTAAATCATCCAGGATCTGCTTTAAACTTTTCATTTTCCATTTCTATAATAACCCAGCACAAAAAACAACATTTCTACTTTCACTGAAGTATCATATCTAAGTAGTTTTTCTACTTGTGCCACACTTTAAGACTATTAAATTAATGTGAACTTATATAATGAGATCTGATCATTTGTAGTTGCTCCACAAGTCCATGATCAAACTGACCAGTGAAAATCCCAAGGAAATGGATGAAAATGTTCCCGTCTAATTAAATACTAATCTTTTATTTACACATTGATTTAGCAATATCCTGTAGAAGTAGAATTATTGCCCTTTTAACGACAGTATACACTTAAGCTGCTACAGAGTTCACAGGTTTGTATAAAAACCTGATGATCCATGTATGATCAAGTCCATCGCCGTGGCGACCAGAAAAGGCGCTTCAGTGGAAGGGATTAGACTCGCTGAAAAGCTGACCTTTTGTACAGTGGAGATGAAAAGGTCAATATCGGGAATGCGTTTAACTTTTATACAGGGATCTAGAAAATGTTCAAAATCTTGAAAAACAAATTCAGTTGGTTACAAACACTTTACATTTTAAAATGCTTTATAATTAAAGTGTTCTCAAAATTTAAATCCCAATATGTATAACTGGAATATTCCATACCGAACCATCGTATTGGTTTGATTTGATATTACTGCATTATGTCACACTTATTACTATTATTTGGCTAAAAACAAACTGAAATTGTCTCAAGACTGATTAGAGGAATAATCAATTTGCCGCTTGAAAAATGATTCATGTCAAACAATTGAATATTTTTGCTTCCTCTGTCTGCTGACCGAAGATGGTTTCACCAAGAGGTTTAGAGAGAAATGATCACACAGGTATTTCTTTTTCATCTTTCAATTATCATATTAAAAGTCACTGATAACTGGAAAAAAGATTATGTAGATAAATAATTTTTTGATACATCAGAACACTCCAGGTCTGAACCTGTAGCACAGCAGCAGATAATGGAAAACCCTGATCATCTGATTCGGCCCAAGAAACCGTCGAACCCTGTTCTAGAGTCACCGAGCCACCGAGTGCTGCACCGGGAACTTCGTGTCAGCCACAGATGGTGAACTAATAGTTTTATTTTTTTTTCCCTAAAAAAAATTATCATAAATTACATAATTACAGTGTCCTTGCATAATTCTGGATCTCCACAAGCTTCTCCACAGCTTGGCTTAATGAGTGGTATTTGTATACATGGTTTATACAAAGACCTCCTGATACGCCATTAAGCAATGTCTATTCAATTCATCAGTGCTACATTATCGACAGTATGTATGCTATAATGTCCTTAGCTTTGCAAAAATGGAGCATGTAACCATTCCACAACTGCATTGTCATAACATTGTAACCTGATCCCAAGGTTAGGTGTTTATTGTACAACTACCTGGCACAATTTAAGCCAAGACAGTCCGAGCTAGTGTTTTGTACACCCACCTATATAAGCCCTCAAAGCATGTGAATTACTTGTCCAGAGAGATCACAGGGATCAGGGCCGACCTCTTAACCAGGACATGACTTCTGATCCGGGCTAAAGAAAACAGCCTGTCTGAGCTGCTTTAGATGCAGATAAATGTACACTCACCCACAGCACTCCTGGGGCAAAACCAAAGCCAAACAGCTCAACCCTCAGAAAGCTGGTTTGGGTTTTCTACTGAATGATAAACAATGTTAAGATGGTAAAGATCAATAGCTATATATTTCAGCTATCTGATCTATTAAATGATACAGCCAGTCTATCTTAGAATGAGCGGGAAAAAAAAGTATTGTAACCCAAATAACACTTATTATTATTTCATGTATCTAATGTAAACATATTTCTGAATCTGTTGGTCCATGGTTTTCAGATTGCTCTTTGACATTACTAAGAACGATAAAATAATGTAAATATAAAAAATTTAATTTAAGAGTAAATAATCAAGGATGTTATACACTATATGGACAAATATTTTGGACACTTGACCCAAATCTAATGGAACATCTTCCCAAAAGAGTGGAGATTATTAGAAGAGCAAAAGGGGCCTAAATTTGGAATAGGATGTTCAAAAAGCACATATAAATCTTGAACAGGTGATCACACACTTTTGTCAATATAACTTTTAAAGCTCAAATTAAGCTGATGAGGATCAGGGAAATTAAAGTGATTTAATATATAAAACAAGGGCACTTGTCGCAGGAGGATTGCAGTGGTCATGTCATGTCAAGTCAAGTCAAGTTTATTTCTATACCGCTTTTCACAACAGACATTGTCTCAAAGCAGCTTTACAGAAATCAACAGTCAAGGTGAATGGTGTGCATTTATCCCGGATTAGCAGCCATGACGACTGTGGCAAGGAAAAACTCCCTTAGATGTTATGAGGAAAAAACCTTGAGAGGAACCAGACTCAAAAGGGGAACCCATCCTCATTTGGGTGACATCAAGAGTTTGATCATAAATCTTTCAACAATTTAGAACACCGGGTCATGCAGGATATTTAAAATCTTTTTTAAACCAACTGCACCTACACCGATATGTGTTTTTCCCCCCGAACTGTCACTACAAAATCTAAACCCACAATCGTATAAGATGTCTTGAGCATGACAATGCCCTTGTACATAAAGCAAGCTGCTTAAATAGATGAGTTGCCAGAAATTGGACACAAAACACCACTAAATCAAGTGTCAATCCTTCCCAGAAAAATGGAGGCTATTCTAACAATAAACTGCAGACTCAATCTGAAATCAGCATTAGAAAGTGATGTCCGGGTGTCCAGAAACTTTTGGCCTTGTAAATTAGCTTTAAAGAAGAACTAACTAGTCTACGTTTAGGAGTTGTTTTGTGCAATATTCTTAGTTTTATTTAAATTTGCAGTGCTTTCAAAATGATTTGGATCACACTGTATATGTACGTGTATATATATATTTTTTTCCCTGCGTGTGATGATGTGCTGAGTATTCAGGGGTCTGCTACCTGCTGAGAAGTGTGAGCTACAGAGGGTGATGGAGCACAGAAGGGTGGAACAGCAGAGGGAGAGAGAAGAGGCTCTGAGACCCCTCACCGATCTGGAGCAGGAACTGAGCAAAAGACGGCAGAGATTACTTGCGGTACGAAGATTTCTCGTCAAATCCTAACGCATGAAAAAAGGATTTCCTCTGCAACTTCCTGAAACGATATCACAGCAGTTGTAGATTGACACATGATGACGTGGTACAAATCATAAAAGCGTTAAAAGTTCTCAATCTTCAGCTGTGTCTTTTTAATTTCACATAATAAACCTGATCATAGTATACAAACGTAAAACAAAGCTTTTGTCTGATGATTAACCATCATTCTGCTCTTTCCTCAGTATGAACTGGAGGAACAGAAGAGACAAGAGGATCTGAAGAACGTACCAGAATTTGTGCGTGTGAAGGACAACCTGAGACGTGTCCGCGCGTCCTGAAGGAATCCCAATCATTTGGATTTTGTTTGCAAATTAATTGTAGAACTAATTAAAGGAAAGTTTTTTTGTAATGCTCCTTAATAGCCTCAAGTGAGTTGGAATTTCATTAGAATTTTATTATAAAACAAATTACATGATCAGATGCACTGCGTAACAAAAAACGCTTGGTATCACGATGGAGGTATAATCTGTGGCTCAGTAACAATTGAGAGTGTTATTAATACAGCACACTGACATAAAAAAAATCTCAGACAGGCAGAAAGAAAACATCTCATGTACACAACATTGCCTGCTACAGTTTTTCATAAACAGAGCTTGTTGAATTAGATATAACGTTATTGAATTGAGCAATGGGTCTGTTTGTTAGTGTCAGAGAAAAAAAATTTAAACGATGAAGAGTTGGAGGAAGGGAAAGAAGGTATACAGCAGCTAAAATAAGCAAATAGACAAATCCATTTCTGTTTTTCTGGGCATTCTGACAGCTCCTTTGTTCCAGTTCAGTTTTGCATGAACGTCTTGCACATGGCATTGGCACAATCCAAATAAATAATCATTAATATTAAATAAACGTAGTTTAAATTGTAACCGTGATCCACAATGGTTGTCTTGTCTTTTTCATGTTGAACAAATCCATGTTGGATTTAATAAGAGAAACCCTCACAGGTACAGAAGGGGACTGATGTAAGTCCACGTAAGCTGCTGGCTGGTCGAGAATGGACCACGAATAAATAAATAACACTGGATATGAGCAGCATCATCAGGGAAGTCAGGGGATACCATCTTTACGCTGGCAGCACTGCGACGGCGGGACGCTCCAGTCGTAAATATAAGACAGGCGCAGCTTCACCTCCTCTTTGCACAGACGTCCGTCCCTCTGCAGCGTTTGGTGCTTCTCGAGCATGTCCTCCAGACTCTGCTTGTGTGTGACCAAATACTTATTACTGCACCCCCTCGACTTGTACTCGGTATCGAAGCGCGGGTCATGCAGCCGCTTTACGTCGACGGGCGCGAGCCAGGCGCCCAGAGAGACGTCCTCGCTCTGCCACGTTTTCAGGTAAGCGGAGTTCAAGTGAACGTAGTGCACTAGATCAGAGGAGAGCACGTAGCCACCGCCTAAAGCGTACGGTATGTAATAGTCACATAACTCCCAGGCGCTCTCTTTCCACTTCCCGGCCGTTTTCACGCGTCCTCGGCCTGAGAAAAAGCCCCAGTAAAGGCGTCTGGGGTCCTTACTCTTCAGCTCCTCCTTGAGCAGATCCGAGCGGGCGAACGTATCGTCGTCCGCCTTCAGGACGAACTTGAAGTCCAGCTTCTGATCGAGCCACGAGTAGGCGTGTATCAGCTTCAGCGTCAGATTCTCATAGGAGTCCCTGAGCTCGGGTAGGAGCAAGAGGTCTCCGTGACGCGTCTGCTCCGTCTCGAGATTCCGCATGTCCTCGGGTGCCAGGCCCTCGGTGCCAATCGCAAACAAAGCAAGCACATCGGGGTCGCTTTTGGAGAGCCAGGTGCTGCGGATGATGCTGCGTCGCTCCGTGTACTTTGGACCTGTCGTGATGAGGACCACCAGGAAAGCCGAGATCTCCTTGGAGTCGGAAGGTGCAGCTTGACGCTCTGGTCGAGGTTGGGCACGTGGCGCGGAGCCGGGCGAGTCAGGAGGTTTCAATGTCTCTGAGGTGCATTTGGCAAGGAAGAGTAGGACAGTGGCAAAGAAGCAGAGGGCACCGAGCACCAGGGCAGTCTTATGGCGGCACACGAGCCGGACAAAATTCATGGTGCTTTCAAGAAGAATACAACGCAGTGGTTGACTGTGTACAGCCAAAATTTTATCCTCAAAACACGAGGAATAATCTAACAAGATCCTCAGATCGGCTACAATCTGGAATTGGAATTCATTTGGAGGAGCTAAAAGATCACAAGCTCACACTGGGGCCAAAACCAACCCAAAGACCCGCTTAGTGTCAGTGATGGTGCATAAAAAGCATTGAAAACAAAATGACAGTCAGGATGCACCGCATCACTATACAGATTAACAACAAAAAGATTCTTTCCACATTTTGCAAGTAGGAAAAAAAAATATATATATATAAAACACAAATGCAGTAATTCGCTTTTACCCGGGATTTAGGCGCTGCGCCGCTTACTGATGTTATAGGTTTCTCTCGTGCATTGTTAGCGTGAGGCTAACAACCTACTCAGGCACACCGCTAGCATAGCTTGGTAAAGCTACACACGATAACGCCGCCTGCCTTTTCCCCCTCGGTACCCAGAGTAATAAATAACGTTGTCACGAAATAACCAGAAGGCCAGACCTGTCAGTATTTTTGATAAAAACCGATCAGCTCTTCATTGTTTCTCCTCAGTGTGCACAGCGCCACTCTGACAGGAGGCTGCTAGCTGTAGGTTACTGATGACGCAGGCAGGAAATAGCAGGGACTTGGCAAGAGCGCACTTACTTACTACAGAGTATGAAAAAATAGTACCAATCCATATAGGCACGGCTGCGTACCATCAGACTACAGCATACTACCGTACTAAATAGTACGGACAGATGTAGTCCACTATGATTACACACCTTCATACTATTGTACTAAACAGTATGGACAATAATAGTAGTGCGCCACTAAATATACACCATTGTAATTTCACATACTAATACTACCGTACTAAACAGCATGGGGAAATATACTGCATTATAATTGTACAACTTCATAACACTGAACGAAATATTATAAGCAAACATACTGCACAATAATTACATTAATACATACTACCGTACTAAACAGCACGGACAACTCTAGTACATTATCATTTTACTTCTTTATACTACAATTTTAAACAGTATAGACAAATATATTCCATTATATTTATTTTCATGTTACTATACTCAACAGTATGGTCAAATATACTGCACTATAATTACACATATTTATACTTCCGTGCTAAACAATATACATAAATAGGCACCATTGTTCTTTCATATTTTTATACTACTTTAACAAATGGTATGGACAAACATATTTTCTATTATCTTAATGCTACCGTACTAAACAGTATGTATTAATTGACTGTACTATGGTTACGTGTGTTCATACTAACGTACTAAACAGTATCAATTAATAGACTGTACTATGGTTACTTGTATTCATACTGCCGTACTAAAAAGTATGGGCCAACATACTGCGCTATAATTACACTTATCCGTACAACAGTACTAAACATTCTGGACAAATATACGTACTATATTTACACGTATTTATATACTGTAATAAACGGTATTGACAAATACACCACTATCATTACACAAATTCATGCTGCTATACTAAACAATTTATGTAATTTATTGTATTTATTAAGACTATACCAGAGACTAGTTAATAAATATAATTTAAAAAATGTACAACTTGAAAATTTACTGACACTGTGACCTTGAGAACTGAGATTAACTTTGAGAAGCATGATGCAAGATCTAGATTTCTCAAAAACAGTGCTCGTATATCAAATAATTCATGTTGCATAGCACAGTCTAAAAAAATTGGCTCAAAATAATTATACATACCTAACAGAATTACTACAATCTAATTACCATGAGTCTTTGTTTTTTTGGGTTTGTTTTTGGACAAAACAAGTTTATTTCCAGCCAGGGATTTTCCCAATGTTCCGGGAATAGGCACCGCACACATTTTCCAAAGCACACAGAAGAACCAGAATTGAATTGTGTCGTTTATTCGATGGTATCACAGCGAAGGATTTCCGACGTATGTTGTACGTAATTTGACATTACAAAATGCACACAGTATTCAGGTAGTCTATGTGAAAATGTAATCTTGACTTTGAAAATCACCTGCCAAACATGGAGAGAAAGTCAAGGCACATCATCTTACAGAGAGCAGAACAAGTAAGACCATACAGTTCAGATAGTGTTCTTCTGAGCAGAGGATCTGCACGCTGAGCCAGTTCTTTGTCACCAAATAAAGTCAACGTGCCCCACCACTGATTGCAACATGTTCTTTCCTAGGTGTCATTAAAAGCATGCTCAAAAGATCAAACATTGTGCCCTGGTCTTTGATAGGTCGTAATTTTTGGTGTTAGATATTTAATTTTTTAAACACGTTCTCATCCTAATAGCATTAGAGTCTCCACAGCACATCAATTCAGCAAAAGAATCAACATGATTTCCTGAAGGAAAATTCATCAGTACATTTTTCATTGCCTTTGACATGATCACAGTTCTAAAGCACCCCCTCCAAAAAATAAACAAAAAACAAAAAACCTCAAGAGGCATTAATGGATTTCATTAAGATATAAACAACTTCAGACAAAACGAGGAAATCGTTCGAAATCTATCGTTATACGTTCACAACATACGTCCTACAGTTTTTTACCTTGCCTTGGGATTAACTAACACTTAAGTCTTGACTTAAATAATGGAGCCACATGGGCACCATACACACTCAGCATCTTTTTTTTTTTTTTATCCCAGTTCTTCTTTTCAGTCATTTCAGTACACAGCTTCAACTAAAGTAAAACACAAACACAGTGGGAACATAACTTAAAATTATATAAAAGAGGGCCTAGACATAACACAAGACATTAAAACGAGTCTAAAGGGGGTCAAAGTGGGTTACAGGGTTAGTGTGGAACTTTTAGTAGTAGATCAAGAAAAGCAGGGGAGCCACGTTGTTCCTGACCTCCTGTCTTCTCTACGAGTCAGCATCTTTAATAGTGTTCCTCTACTGCTAATGAAGGTCATTTTGAACACATTTTCTAACACACATTTTGCTAAGAAAATAAACTTAGCCCTAACTGATAGCAGGAATTTGTAAGAAGGATACAAACTGAGAACGGTAAAATAGAATATTTCTAAATATCAACCTTAAAAAAAAAAAATCTCTAAAATAGTTCAATTAAATAGGTAATAGCAGGTTAAGGTGTTGCAGCAGTTTCAACGGCGAGGGGAAAGTCTGAGGAGGTGGTCGCTATGCCGAACTCGGTTCTCCGTGGCGAGCCTCAGATGTAGGGATACTGAGGAACTCTCCCGGGACTGAGCTGATAGCCGCTATAAGTTCCACTTCCTCTAGTGGTGCTGGTGTTCACGCCCACGTACGGGTGGGCAGGGAAATGTTGCTGGTAGTGGGCAGCCAATCCATGGACAATGCCACTTACTGGCTCTTTGGGGATCAAACCAGATGCGTAGGGGCCGGCTGGAGCGTGGACGGAAGGGGACGAGCCGTGGACGAGGAGCTGCTCCATGGCCCGGGGAGCTGACCCAGCGTACGGGTATAGGCCAGGAGCACTGGTGAAAGACACGGCTTCCTGGAGGCGGTACTGAGAGGAGGAAGGTGGGTAGGTTTGCTGGCGCCGCAGTGACGAGCCGCTAGTGGAGTCTTGAGATGACGAAACTGTGGTCTGGAGACAAATATTTTTATTACTTTTTAAAAAATACTAAAATGTTCGCACCACAGCTACAGCTTATCTGTGACGGTAACAGGATAAAGGATCTAAACATACCATACTACTAGAGTATATCGTTATTTCAAAAATTACTAAAACTGCCAGATTTTAGATTTCTCAAA
This sequence comes from Silurus meridionalis, assembly GCF_014805685.1. Lineage (NCBI taxonomy): Eukaryota > Metazoa > Chordata > Actinopteri > Siluriformes > Siluridae > Silurus > Silurus meridionalis. Next base: position 13,178,371 of record NC_060902.1, read on the forward strand.
CAAAATAACAGCAATCTAATAGTACTGACTCAAAGCTGTATAAGATTACTATACACAGGTTTATGAATTCAAGATCCCCAACTAAGACTTTTTCTCGAACGGACTCTTTTTTCATAATACAGTATGTCTTTACCTGGCTGAGGTTGAGTGGTTGGGATCTGCTGGTTTCCTGATGATTAACGCTCTCTCCGGAGCTACAAGGCTGACATGTGGAAACCCTTTTCGGTTTGATGTAGGAACTGTGTGGCACTCCTTTAGATGGAAAAAAGAGATTTAAAGGTTTAAAATGTACTCAAATCCATGAAACTGTAGTTATGGCTGTAACGCAATGTAAATTAAAAATATGCTTATACTATTTTTTTTTTAAACCCAGGGTAGTGACAAGATATGGAAAGGATGCTTTAAATGTATATTTCTTATTAACGTTGTGCTATTAATAGGCCTCAGAATGGAGTAAACATTCACCTGGAGCTGCTTTGGTAGATACTAAGCTTTCTGCCGGCTGCATTTTAACTGACGGAACCACGATCGCTAAAGACTTTGCCAGACGTGAGGGCTGAGCTCCCACAATGCCATTCCGGGGCAGAGGGGTCAGAGGGCTTGCGGTAGAGGAATCCGAGTCCAGCACAGTCACACAGCTGATAACGTTAGCTCTCTGACTGGGTCCACAGCTAGGAGGAGGAGGAAAAACAACAAGAAAAAATTGCATTTAATTGGGAAAAATTGCTTTTTAAAATGGACTCCCCCCCCCCAAAAAAAAAACCAAAAAAAAAAAAAAAAAAACACAGACTCTTCTTAATGTTTGGTATTTGTTTTCACTCTTTTTTGCCTAGTTCTATGGTCTGTAACATGTTTTCCATATGATAAATTCATAAGATTAAAAACAATCAATTTATTAACAAAAACACATGCAACTAAACAGGATGTGACCTCACCTGGCAGGGTGATACTTTCTCTCATCTTCCTCATCGGAGTCGCTGTGAATGGTAATGACACTGACGGCAGGGCTTGGAGTGTCTGAGATGATGATTGGCTGGGAGAGGGCAGCATGGTAAGAAGGATAGCTGCAGTATAAGAAAGAAGAGTAACATGACAATTTAGCCTCTCAACCTTTTATTTTTTTTAATACATAAATATTGTTATATCTAACTACCAATATTGTTACTTAACCTGTTAGCCTTCGCCACAGCTTTTGGGACTCACAGCTGGAAATTACCTAACTAATTTTAAAAGTTCCTGACAAAAATATGCCACATACACAATTTATTCAAAGTTATAGATGAAGTACCTTTTTTCTTTATATATAAAAACTGGTCATAAGTCAATCACATTTCCATTTTTTTTTACATAGTACAAATAAAGTAAATAAAAAAATTCAATAATTATATGTACATTATTATTATTTTAAAGGTCGGGGTCTGACTGTACATGAAATCAGTCCTGGAGCAATCCAAAAAAGCACTGGGTTGAAAGCCGCATCTCATGAGATAATATTTTAAAATTTATGACGATTTCCTTGACAAATGAGATGCCTACAAACATTTATCTAAGATCTATGTCTCCTGTGTCTCTGTGATCCTTTTCTCCCTCCCCCTGCTTAACTCAGGTGTCCATTCATGTAGTCTGCATATAAATGAATGGCTGACCATTAAAGGCTATTGATATTGATTTGGCATTCATATTGATGACCAGGTACCCAGACAAGATACTGTTTTACAGTGATGGCCATTCATATTTATGCCTGGCCATTCCAATCCCAACAATTCTCACACACACACACACACACACACACACACACACACACACACACACACACACACACACACACACACACACACACACACACACACACACACAAAAAGCATTTTCTTATAAACACAAACGGCCAATAAAACGTATAACATCGTATAAAACTGTAAAGGGAGATATACTGTAACTTTGTATTGACAAATTACATCCCCATGCAGATCACCAGGTCTCTGTTGTTACTCCACCCCCCAAAATATTTTCCTCATCACTGCTTTGTGCAAATCTCAGACGAAAACTTTGACTGTTCATTTTGTTCTTTGTTTTCTTTGGTAAAAAGTCCAGTTAGCACGAGCTGGAAACAGCTGTTGTGTTACTGTTGTGCAGAAAAAAGACCTGCATCCACTTCCTGAAACGTCACAGTGCACGTGATCATCTTTGACCACTGAGTTTCTCAAGAGTAATAAAACTAAGAACTCACCCACATGGGAAATAAAATCCTCCCATATATCATTAGAATCCTGCACTCTTTTTTGAGAATTTTTCATTCATAATTTTGTTTCCATAATGCTACTGGCTGGTAATAAAAGGTTTAAAATGATAGATAATGCAGAACAAAATGTCACAACACCTGCCTATAGAGTGCACATTTGTTTTTTTACCACCAAGATGGCGTTTTTTATGCAAAAGTTAATCCGAAACATACAAACAATACATCCAGCAAAGTACTGTGACGTAAACAAAAGAATAACCATCTAAATTACAACACTATTGTTTGGTTGGAGCAAAAATGCTTTATGGCATGTTGTTCAGTGGACCCCTACCTTTCCAAATAAACCGGGATTAGCAGCAGTGGATGCGATGTGACTCATTATTACGATGTGACTCGTTATTTTTATGCATGCTGTTGTGTGTACTGCTTACACACATTCAGCAAATACATTTGTTATACGTTTTCCATTGAAAAACAGTAATCTAAAAGTGCTGCTTGAGGCTGAGACCTTTAGAATGATTTATAGTTAGTCATAGTTACCCTTGTCCCTTTTTATTGAATCCATTATTAAACATTAACACCTCCAAACAATGGGATAACGTTTTATTGAGTAGAAATGAGCATTATATACATTAAAATTGAATAAATAATTTATTTTTTAATAAAAATTTATTTAGCATCTTGGGTGTACCTGTTGCTCATGTCTACACCTCGAGCCCTGTTCCTCTTGGTCTGTGACGGCCGAGCAGCACTGGACACTCCACAGCCGTGGGACTGAGCAGAGTCCAGTACGTGAGGGTTTTGCTGGAGAACTGTACCATGAGAAGCCCTGGAGACACGATCAGACAGAAAAAAAAATGCATTCATTAGGATACATACGTCTAAGTACAGAACTGTGGCGCATCTAAAGCATTCAAGATATCATATTGCAACTGTTTAAAATAGTATAGAAGATTTCTCCCAGGCTACTACCTCCAGGTTGGCGTCTGCTGAGAAGAACTCTCGGAGAGAATGGTCTCCAGTGGAGAGTCTGTGATAGTTGATGCGGCTCCCGCTCCATGAAGGGCCATGCCTGGTACCTGCTGCCAGGCGGAGGGCAGGAGGATCTGCTGTGTGCCCGTCTGCCAGGCTTGCTGTGAGTACACAAAAATGTTTTATAGGTTTTATAAAGCAATCTACATGCTATTGTACTTCACAGCATGAAACATGCGTCATCCTTAAAGTAACCCTGAAGTCAAACCGTGGATAAGTAGGATCTGAAACACAAAGCACTGCTATAAAATAAAATAAAAAAAACACACAGGGAGATGGATAAATGCACTGCGTGGATCTGCGTGTACTCTCTATGTAAATGTTGTAGCAGTACAAACATATCCAAATTTGAAAGAAAATTGTGCACCTGGCATGGCATGAATATTCATAGGCTGCCTCTTTTTTTTTTTTTTTTTTTTATGTTCAACATTAGCTCTTTAACGTGAAAAAGTCAGGGCTACTTTAATACACACCTTAAAATTCTACAACAAACGGGGAATGATAGATAAAAAGGCTGTACATGTACTTCGAATTAAAAACATGTGAACATGGCATGACGTTAAGTCCTTTCACCAGCATGCGGACGGAATGCAGGTAGATCGAGCGTGTGCACACATTAAAAGCGCAGCCCAAACTCAACAATCCAGATCTGCATCAAGTCCATTGCTTCGTTTTCCAAAGCCTAAAAAAAACAGCCCGGAGCCATTTTTAAATGCGAAAGCAATTATTTTCATCACATTACGAAGCCAAGACCAGTACGCCGTGCAATAACCTTCCACAAGCTTTAATGAAGGAAGAAGGATGAAGGGGGGGGGGGGGGGTGGGGTGTAAACAGGCGATCGAAGCCCAGTGACCTGTTGGAGAAGCACTAGCTGTTAAACCAGATTAGAATATGAATAAAAACAAAAAGACGACTTTGCATAAAGACAATCAGGTCATAACAAAAAACAAAAAAAAGAGCCATGGCTTTGATGGCAGAGACAATAGACCTGTGGAAACAAACAAGGCTATGAGGAAGAATGTGAGCGTTTTTTTGTGCTGTGGACAAGGTGACCTTCCTCCCCTGAAAGAAGACGAGAGGAGCAGGAGGTGGGGGAAGGGGGAACACCATGACAAGAAGCTGCAAGCAGCAAAAACGGGCGAGTCAGCACATGCGTCCCATGCCTGGAGCAGACCTGCGCTGAGAGAGAATGGAGGGGGTAAGAAAGTCTAGGAGAGAGACAAATGGAAGACGAGCTGAAAATAAGACAGAAAGACTGGAAATAAGGGCAGAACAGATATGGGTAAGGAAGAACCATGATTTGCACCACCTTACAAAGGCAAAATACATGAGCAACACTGAACCATGCAGTGCTCACATTTCTGTAGATAATTTCGGAGCTTGGTCACAACAGTTACGATTTTTGCCTTTATAAAGCAGTGAAGAAGGAAGAAAGAAGAAAAAAAGGAGAAAGAAGAAAAAGCAAAGGAAAGAACAGGGGCAGAGGGAGATGAAAAATGATCATGTTAGTGGTGGAGCCCTGGGTGGGTCTCTCTTTACCAGCACGGTGGCTGTCTGCTCCAGGAGGGAAGGCCTTCCTGCCCCGCAGCCCAGTGCCAGGGGCAGCGGGTACTGAGCAGCCATGGGCACGCCGGCCGCCTGTGGATGCAACGTGGTCACCATCAGCGGTGTACAGGAGCCCTGTGGATGAGGTTTTGCCAAAAAAGGAGGGTAAAATGCAAGGGAAGGTTAGGAGGGGATTAACTCAGGGGCTAGGGTACAAGGCTGCCTTCTCACACGGATGTGCAGGGTCTCCTCCTGCCTCTCCCTGCCACCTTCATTCATGATTAAATAAAAGACGATTCAAACATCAGCCATTTTGCAAGCAGACAGTGAGACACAAACACACAAAACACTTACCTGGGTGAGCATGCCCGGCTGAATCTGGAGAGACTGTGTGTTCTGGTTCTGTTGCACCACAGGGACACCGTTCTCCATTCTGACTGGGTAGCTGGAGGTTTTGTTGGAAGATGAAAGCCCTTCAAACAAACAAAAAAATAAATAAACTCACACACGAATTAATATCACCACAATGGGCAAACTTCAAAAGCATTTCTAGATATTGAAACTAACGTACATACACAGACACAATGTATGTTGTGGGCAGTGCTACAAAACTTGTTCTCATCTGGGGGTGGGGTTAATGTCTGGGCCAGAAAATATATACAAAAAGCAGAAATTATATCCCTAGATAATTTTTTCAGGCCAACTCTATGTATCATAGATAGTACAGTGTCCTTTAAATGATTGTTCTTTTTCTTTTATTCAATTCCCACCCACTACTACGCAGGTAAAGCAAACTCATGCCTCCTTTTAGAAGGAAACACTTTTTAATCTCTTTGGAGTACATCAGATAGCTATCTTCATGAGTCAATCTCACAATCCTTGATGACTGCTACTGGGGAGCTCAGAAACAATTTAACAATTTAAATAACAGGATGTTAAAAGGATGTACAATGCTTCTCTTTTTTTTTTTTACCCTGTATGGTAGTGGGTGGGCAGACAATGAGGGTCTGCTGGAACGGCTCGCTTTGGCCACACAGCTGTGATGGGCGGCTCTGAAGGGGAATGCTGGATTGGGCTAGACCGGGGATGTTTATGGTGGCCTGTTGATAAAGAGCTGGCTGGTAATTGAGGAGAGGCACCGCTCCACCGGCTGAGGGAACCTGAGAACACACACACACACACACACACACACGCATATACGCATTCCAATGAGAAGTGTCTTGGAGGTCCATCACTGCCAAGAGTATAAAGAGAACAAGGCTTTGCACTTACACCCCACCTGGGAAGTACAGGGTTCTCAGTCTCTTGTTATCTAATCTCTGCACTGTCAGGATGATTAAATACAAGACTATGGCCCATATTTACAGTCTAGTATTCGAGTCTATGCTCAGTGTAAAAAAAGACATTGAAAGTGGAGTAAGGCCTGAGGCAAAGCAGAGGAAATTCAACAGCTTCTAATATATTAAAAAGTACTAATCTATTAAGTGCTAATACATAAACCATCACCATATGAATGATTTTGTTTTCCCTGCTTCATTAGAGAATCTGACATACAACTTCTTGCAAGTTATCTACTACTAAAGAAGTGATGATGCATTAGGATTTTGACCAATTACATGAAACAATATGACAGCGCTGTAGTAGAACATCCATTAATGTTAGCAGTAAAATCATACCGGGTTGTTCTGGTTTAACTGACTGCTGAAGGTCACAGTCAGGTTTCCTGCAGTGCCAGAAACAGTATTAGCAGCGAAAAGAGCTTTCCCATTGTCGTAACTGCTGTTCCTCCTCTTGCATAACTCCATGTTCTGAAAACACGACTTCACACTGAAAACAGGAAGAACACATTTTTTTTAACCTTCAGTACACACTCAATCTTTTTTCAGGCAATCCCTCCCATAAACCCTTGCACTGTGTGTCCTTACTGAGAGCTGTGAGGAAAGTCAAGCAGATGGCTCATAGTGACAAAAGGATGTGCCAGGGTCTTGTTGGGAGTGATTCTCTTGTCGGCGTCGAGCCGCAGCATACGTTTCAACAGGTCGATGAACTCCCGCCGGTCTGCCTTCTCTGCTAACATGTCCGTGCCCTCCAGGTGAGAAGACAAATTGACCTGGAACAGGATCGGCATCAGGGCAAAGGTCATTTAGAGATACTTTTCAGCATGGTGAGCTGAGAAAAAAAACCCTGTCTTGAATAGTTTTTTTTTTTTTACCTGCATCATGTCATCCAGGCAATTGAAGATGTACTTTCGTGCTTCTTTAGACTTAATGCCCATTTCTGCCTCATGTTCTGCTGGGGTCTGTGGGAAAACATGTATTAATAGAGGTTTGAAATTCCAGACTTAATGCATATATGTGGACAGTGAGAAAATGGTACAAATAAATGAATAATTGCATCCCACCTTTAACCTCCAGAGTGGATAGCTGGAATCAGGACCTCGGTGGAAAAAACGGTTTGTCTTTGTGCCGGCGCTCAGAAGATACTCTGCTGGCAAACCCTGAGTCTGAGAAATGTAGCGAATCTACAAGAAAATCAAAAAATCTTTTATTAGTGTGCATCCTGATAAAATTATATATATTTTTTTTTTATTCAAAGAGGACTTACCTGATCGTACTCGGAAGCTCCCGGATAAAGCGGCCATCCGAGGAAAAGCTCAGCGATCACACAGCCCAGCGACCACATGTCAATGGCTTCACAGAAAGGCAGGCCCAGAATGATTTCAGGGGCTCTAAAGGCAAATAAAAACCAGCAGAGCTGAGCGCTAATATTCAGAAGGTTTCTTAGTCATATTTTGTGTTAGATTTATTTTAAATAAAACAATACACTAAAATTACAGATGTAAAACCATCCTAAATAGTATTTCCAATAAATCCTAATAATAAATCCTTACAGAAATGCTAACAGATGATCAGAGGAAGCTACATCATCTTGAACAGTATTTGCAAAATGTTTAAGCACTTCTGGAACCACACACACCTGTAGTAGCGGGACTGCAGGTAAGTCGAGCACACGGCTTTGGAGACGTGGCTTGCTGAACCGAAGTCAATCACCTTCACCCTGTACGGATGCCTGGTAGGGTCCACCAGCATGATGTTCTCTGGCTTGAGGTCGGCATGGATAAGACCCAGACTCTTTAGCTTCATGAGTGCAGTGGCCACCTGCTGCAGGATGGGCCGGATGTGGCGCAGAGGCAATGGGCTGAACTTGCTGTGCTTAAGGAAGTCATAGAGGTTCTGCTCCAGCATCTCGAAAACCAAGCACGTGTGACCTTTGTGTTGGAAGCACTCGTAGGAACGCACAAAGTTGTATTCGTCTGCGTTCTCAGCGCTCAGCCTGTTTAGGATGCTCACCTGCAGAGAATCGACATATGACGACCAAATTTATATTTCCACTTGTGGTTATAGAATGAATGCAGCTGAAATTAGTACATAATAACAATAATGCATTTTATGTCTAAGCAAATCTGCGGCATTTTGGATTTAGAGACCTCTACTCTGGCTGAAGCAAATGACAACGACCTCAGATGCACTAGGTTTCAAGCTTGAGCTGCTTTTATTCAAACAGTACACTTGTTTTCTCTTGGGACACATTTCTGAACCAGAAGAAATCAAACAGAAGCCCAATCATAAACAAAAGATGTAAGATTTGCTGCATAGCAGTGCTCTGAATCACAAACTGCAGCTTTAAACTTAAGGATTTGTAACCTGCATTAGATAAGAGCGACTATCAGATGAGCAAATGCTGATAATTATCAGATTGGCTGAATTAAATTTATTTTATCAGTCAAGGAAAACCTTAAAATGTATCAGTTTGTGGATGACTGAGAAAGCAAAAAAAAAAGAAAAAAGAAAAGAAGATCTAACCTCTATCTGTCCTTGGCGTGCGTATGATGGATGGTTCTTCAAAATCTTAATTGCCACAATTTCATTGGTGCCCCTTTTCCAACACTTGGCCACCTGTCCGAATGTGCCACGCCCGAGGAACTCAAGCACTTCGTAACTGCTCGACACAGAGCAAAGGATCTCATGCTGTACCAGCTGGTAGTCGCCTTCAGAGTTTGAGCTGCTGCTTTTGGTTGTTGTTGCAGAGTGGGCGATAGACTGGGCCGTGGTGCCAACAGCAGCGGTGCGAGCGGAGAAGGCGGGAGCCGAAAGCTCCTCGAGTATCTGAACACTCCCACTGCCACTATCAGCCCCCGCTGACCTTACTGCCTCCTCGCTCTTCCGTTTCACACCGTACCTCTGGCCACGAGTGGCATGGAGATCCGAGGCCTGGACGTTGTGGGATACCCGGCAGGCCTGAGCGTGGCTGCCGGTGCTGTCTGCGGCTCGAACTACCACTTGGCAGCGAGAGGCAGGCGGGAAGACCAGGCCCGAGGTGCTGAAGGGGAGAGCCGGAGCTGGGTTGAAGCCATAGGAACCATAGGCTTCCGTGTCCCATGCACAGCTCTCCACCTTCATCTTCTTCACCCGGCAGAAGGCACTGGAAGACACGGATGGTTGGGAGAAGACTTGCAGCTGTGAGGCCATGCCTGGAAGAGGACAGTTTTAAATAAGTCGACAAATTTGCACTACTCGCGTAGTAAGCACATGACCATGCACTAGGGGGCAGCGTGACATGAACCAAAACAGAAAAAGTAACTAAACAAAGAAAAAGATTTTTTTTTTCCAGTTGAAGTAGAGAATAGGCTAAAAAAAAGCTAAATATGGAATGCAATACATTTTGTTAAATACTGTAGGTCAGGTTCCCCTAGTACATAGTGTCCTGCAGGTTTTATTCTTTCACTCAACTCTAAGAGACACCGCTAGATGTTTGTTTCTGATTACTTGAATTATCTATGAGAGAGCAGGAAAAAAACAAAACAAAACAAAAAAAAAAACCCTGCACATTCCAAACCCAGGAGCTTTTGTTGTACTGGATCATTTGCAGCAACAGTGCACCGATTTGTGTCTGAATTGTGCACATCTTAAAATTAATCTGTTTCCCTGGTTTTTTTTTTTTTGTATTGTTCTACATCTACAAGCCTTCTCCATTTCGCTTTTGCACTAGTTTTCTTCTGGTTTTGTTCATCCTAACCCCAATGACATCCGACACGCTTCTTTAGTCTGCCAATCAGCATTTGCACGATGCATGGCTAAACCTTCGGCGTGCACGTCAAGCTACTTTGCGAACCTGTATGAGATTAGGTTTACCCACAACCCCCTACTCCGCATACACATGCAAATATAATAATCCATCTCCTCTGCAGAATTCAGTACGAACCAGTAACCAGAGCAAATCGAATGAACACGGTTTAACAAAATCAAACACAGACAAGGATATAAGCAAGAACTGAAATTAAGCTGAATATCGAGTCGAATTATTATATACTATATAATATATAATAATATACACTTTTCTCATCACCAAGCCAGTGATCGGGGGAATGTTTTGCTCACACACCAACTTGCACAACACTCATCAGGAAACAAGTGCATACATTATTTTACATGAACCCAAAAGCAGAACTTTTTTTTTTGCATTTCAGCAAATATGTTACACGCTTACTGGCATTCGGTGTCAATTTTATAATCGGTGTTTACAGTAGCTCAGAAAAGGCTCCACCCGTTTCTACAGAACTGGACTATCTGCCCCCATCCACGTCCACCAACAACACTGCAACAAGCCTTAAGTCCTACACAGCCATCAATACTAACACTCACCCACATCCATGATTCGATCAATATGAGAAATTGCGACTTATACACACACATTGTAGAAATGATCCCTTTAAATAGCATGTAGTTCACTTCAATAGAGCACTACAGGGGGCCATTCGGGACTTCGAGTAGCCTGTAAACCAACATGAGCTACCAGGCAGGCAGACGACGCTGCGGTGCAAAATCATCCCACAGAACAGCTGATTAAGTGGGAAACAGCATTAGAAATACAGATCCAGAAACGATGGATTGTTTTGATCGAAAGATGGTCTACCTGAGTTCATTCGTCCTGTTTTCGCAGACCGGTGCGGACAGGTTTAAATCCCACCGACGTCGGATTAGGCCTTCATTGTTAGCTCGCTAGCTAGCGTTTAACATGGAGCCGGCCCGCAGCAGCAGCAGCCTACAGACCCCGAACTCACATCAGTCACTCAGAAACCAATCAAATCTTCATCTAAATAGACATTCACGTCGACGCCGTGTACTTTAATGTCCTCCAAGTCAATTATTTTCGAACGGGTTGTTAAAGGCCAGGGTGAGCGAAAAAGAACAGCAGCTGAGGCTCACCCGAACATCGCCAAGTCCGATTATCAGCTGCTTGACTCAGGCTTCCTGTCTGCACAACTGCGCATGCGCGAACAGCCCATACACCGCCTCCTTCCTTTGCTGTAGCGCGTGCGTACAGGCGCCCTTACTCGGGAAACGCGGCGTCTTACTAGAAACATTCAAGCAACTACTAGAATTGGAAATAACCCGACCCACGTCATTCACCGGAATCAGGGTTTCTCCATGTACACTCTGTACGAGAGAGGGGAAAAACACTACAGGAAAACCCTCCAATGTTCAGATAAAAATCCTGGAAAACAATGTCAGCCTATTGATACTGAAATAAACAAAATTAGGATTGGAATGACATCAGTATGAACATGCACCACTGTGACTTTAAATTGGGTGTGGATGTGAAAGATCATTTTGCCAGTCAAACCGTCCTCAAACGCCTGTTTTTGGCTTATTTCATTGGAACCAATGCAGTCTTCTGTTGCTGTAGCCCAATCACCTAAAGTTTAATGTTTTGTGCAGTCTTGAGATGCTTTTCTGCTCAACACGGTTGTAAAAAGTGACCATTATTACCAACTGCTCATTTTCATCAATAGCAAATAAATCTAATAACAAAGCTAAATTACCAAGTAAAGTAAAAAAAAAAAAAAAAAAAAAAAAAAAAGTTTAAAATCCAGGGTTGTGGTGTAGAAGACTTTAGAAGACAGAAATGTTAAAGACAAAGACAATATTATTCAGCAGAAATAAATAATAAATTATTATTATCAACAGGGTTTTTCCATCCACAGAATGGTCAGTTCCACTCAGTGTTTTATATTGTTTTTCACACCATTCTGCAAAACTCTACAGACTGCTGTTTGTTTGTGAAATTTCCCAGAGATCAACAGTTCCTGAAATATTCAAGCAAGCACATCATGAACCAAAATCTATACTCTGATCAGTCATAGATCTCACAGTTTTCCTCCATTCTGATGTTGGATGTGAACATTTAATTAGGATATTTACCTTCTCTGTATGAGATATTTGATATATACAGTACAATCTTTAGTCATGCTGAAAGACAATATATATATATATATATATATACAATGCATTTTCATTATATTGATTACATTAAGTAATCAATTAAATTGGAATAAATGAACAAAATTAATTGAATAATTGAAATAAAATAATTTAATTAAATAGTTTATATATGTTAGACCCCACCTGGGTCATACAGATGTGTGTGTGTGTGTGTGTGTGTGTGTGTGTGTGTGTGTGTGTGTTTCATTTAATGTTTAATTTTCTACAAATATGTTCTACCTAACTGTTCTACTTGTTTCAGCATACAAATACGTTCATTCCTTCCATCCTTCATCCTTAATATGTGAAATTTAAAGGATTTTCTCCTTTTGTGCTATGGATTCTTTAGCGTTTTCATGCATGCCCAAAACAAACCTTTTTTCTGGTTAGGAGCGAGTAGCCACAGTGACACTGCGCTAACTTTAGTTTTTTTTCTTTCTAGCCCTGGCATTGTTGTGTATGTTTTCAAGTTTAATAATTATATATATTTTTTTAAATCCACTCAAAGTGCGAGGCAGAGACTAAACAAACTTGCGGACCGTTACTTAATGCGTTCCTGAGGGGGAACTCAGATTTTAACTATGTTCCGCACGTAAAAAGGGTTGCATTCTGTACATGCGTGCACCGAACCGAAAGTCCTGTACTGAAAAAAATCCGGTACGAATACATGTATTGTTACACACAAGTTTTTTATTGTGTATTGTTCGATGCATTAAAATATTTAATTACAATTAATCACATGATTGTCATGAGTTAGCTCGTGATTATACACAAGGTATTTAAATTTTTATTTATCTTTTATAAATGTACCTTAAATTAATACTTTCAAGTTTTTAATACTTTAATCAACATGGGTAGGAACAACAAGACATGTTTCAAAGGTTTTTTTTAAACATGTTCATGTCTATTATTCATATGAAAAAAGAACATAGAAATACCAGGTTCCCATAACTTCTCTTTCTTTGCACTGGGCACTTTACTCACACAACCTGTTTACACATGCTACGGCAGCACGTAAAAATACTCTTTAAATTTTTTTTAATTATGGTGTTTTAAATTGCATAAATAATCAGGTCACCAAGCAGAACTTTTGCTATGTTTCCACACACACGGTTTTAATTGGCGCATCAGTAAAACAAAAGTGTAGTGATTAAAAATTATATATGCTATCTTCTTGAAAGATGTTTCACTGGATTTTGGAGCTTGTGGACATTTGTGATTATCAGCAAAGAGAGGTTTAGTCTAATCAGGTCCTGATGTGGTTTAGATCCTGATGTTTCTGATGAACTAGAAAGTTTATCCCATAAGTGTTCAGTAGGGTTCAAATCAGAGCTCTATAGCAGGCTACGCAAAATCTTTCTCTCCAAACAATGTAAACTATTTCTTCATAGAGCTCACTTTGTGAACAGAGGCATTGCTATGCTGGAACAGGTCTGGGTTTAAAAGTTCAAGGGAACGCAACATTTTTATTATACCATATCCAAGACATCATAAACAATTGTGTGCCTCCAGCTTTGTGATAACAGTTTGGAGAAGAGCCACACATGGCAGGAAAGGTCAGGTGTCCCAATACTTTTGTTCATAAAGTGTGTGTGTGTGTGTGTATATATATATATATATATATATATATATATATATATATATATATATATATATATATATATATATAAACTTATAATTATCGTGTTATCCATTAATGTAGTTTATGTTTTAAAATATTGCTTATGGTGTATCTTATGCATGAACAAATTAAAATGTGACCATTTAAAACGACTACATTGTAAATATCGATACAATAAAAATGTGTAAAATAGCTAATACTTTTCGTTAATTGATGTCTGATGAAGCACCGTGGTCCTGGAGAAATGTTTTTTTTGTTTCACTGTGTACATGATTGAAATGACTAAAGACCACGGACACCTACTTAAATAAACTTCATCCACTTACATAACCAGATCTGAAACCACGGTGATGTGTCCACCTGTTTCCAGCGAGCGCAACTGTAGAACTGTTTCTTCTGAAAGAAACAAAAAAACACTGAAAACATTGAAATTTATGTCATTTTCTTTTTGTTTGGTTTTCTTTGGAACTTAATGTTAATTTGACGTGATTATGTAATACCTCTTGTTCTTTTGGCATTTAAAAAAAACAAAAAAATAAACTGTATAACTAATGAGTCGCAGCGTTGACTAACATACATCAGCTTTTAATTACACGAATTTATTTCCCACATCAGTGAATAGCACACGACCGACTTTATTAGTGAAGGTATTGGTAAATCTCCACATTTCCATTTCCACATTACTCATTGCCTTACCTTCACAAGTAACTCAATCAACAAAGTAGCTGAAACTCCTACTGTTGGTTATGCAAGGCCAGTTTTTTTTAATCTCCCTGCTATTCGTCTATTAAGAAAGAGACGGATATGCTGATGTCTAAAACAGTTGGATTTCTCCTGCCGATCTGCAATTACACATCAAAAAAATCAAGCATTTTTCTGTTTTAGTTTTCCTTTGATTTTATTTCCCCTGCATCCACAAAGAAACGAGGATATTACTTGGTTTTCCATAGTTTGGTTCTGAAGTGTTGAAAAAAAATAAAAATAAAATAACAGCCCTTTTTCAGATTATTTTTCTTAAATGAATACTGAATGACCAGAAGGCACATGGACCGTTCTAAAAGTCAGCATTGTCATTTCTAAAATAAAAAAAAATAAAAAAAATTATGTAAGTGACAATTATATCAATCACCCAGAATAAACACCCCCCCAGATTTGATCTCTTTTTGTAATTTTATAGCCTTCGTCACCAACAAATGTACATTTCATCAGCAAAATATACCTGAATGCAAATCAGATTTATTATTTACTTTAACTTCTGGAGAAAAAACTAAACAAAAAAAAAGGTTTACAACATTTCTGTACATTGTTCAGCTGCTACAAGTAACATTATTAAGCCCAGATGTCTGTAATATTAACATTGTGCGTGTGTGGTTCTTGTCCACTGTTCCATGTATGTTCTGTTTTGGAGACAAATTCACATATACTTCAATATTTTCTTTACCCTGTTCTTAAAAACAGAGCGAGAATTTAATAAAATGACTACATTGCTCTGAAGTGAAAGCAAACAAACAATTTTACACTGGACTACCGATATTGTATCCAACGTTAAAAAGGTAATCTGTAACCTTGTTTAAGGGAACGTCAACCCTTCTTCATAAAAAACAAAAACAAAACAGACATTCTTGAAACAGCATTGAAAAGAGTTTAATGCTGAATAAATGATGGGACATAATTTAATCTAATCATGACAGCACTCTTTTATTAAACCACTTTTACAAAGTGCAAAGGGAGAAAAGCCACCACGTGACTCCTGCCTGACACAACATTATGAGTAAACGATTAAACACGTGTAAGCAAATATCTGAGTTGAAGTCATTTATTCATAGTGTTCGCTACCTCCCGCATTTATCGTTCTATAGCATTAAATATAGGGGAGGTTCCAACTAGCCGGAATAGCAAATGATACTTGAAAAACATGGAGGAATAAATTGTGTGCCTTGCTGTAACATTTTGCCTTCGATCAAATCATAGACAATAATAGTTTTGGTGTTTATAGGAATAACTGTCATTTCAGTAATGAATAATGGTGAAAACCATGAACACACAAAATAAAAGAACCGTGGAAAGAGATGAATTGCTGGTTGAATTACACAGACGAGAAACTTCTCGAAGAGCAAATGAACGTGGTGTACACAAAAATCACTTAATCGGAATTGGTCTGTGGTTTTCCACCCTTATTGTATTCCCCCTGATTGGTCAGTGTTCATGTAATGATGTTCCACAGATTCTTACAAGGGTTGATCAGGGTTGTCATCTCACTGTCTTTTTAAAGGAACGGGGATTACTTTGGTGACTTGATACCCACAAAAAGTGTTTTCAGCCCAGTCCAGTAGGGTCCTGTTTCATTCCTGGGTTATGCTTCGAAGCACATACTTTACCGTGTAAGCAAAGGCAGCAAAGCCCACTATTACAAACAGGTTTGCAAGCGCTCCGCCAAGGAGTCCGTGATTGCGGTTAGCCTGCTGGAGAGCGAGGTGCTGAGGAGCTGCCGCTTCTCCTAAAGGGACGTGGCCGTTCATCTCAGGGAGCCCGAAGTGACCTTGCTCTCCATCTGGCACTACATCTGGAAGTGGTAGGGGTTGCGACCTTGAACTGAGCTCTTCCTGAGCCTTTTGCTTCTGCTTGATCTCCTGCAAAGAAATTAGATGACCTGGTAGAACAGTTGCATAATACACCAAGAAAGAAATAGACAAATATTTTTATTTTTATATATATATATATATATATATATATATATATATATATATATATATATATATATATATATATATAAATAAAAACAGGATTTCAGTTTTAAGATTCACCTCAACAACTTCTGGAAACAGTTCACAAAAGATTCTGTCCTTCAAGTTAAAAGCCAAGCTCTGTGCAGACAGCTGTCGTTTCTGATGATATAAAAGAGTATTTCACAATATATTCAAGCAGCTTGAATTACCACATGTATACCTTTAACACAAGAAAAAAAAAATACACTCACGGTGTAATCAGACGTCTCAATGCTTCCCAGTGTGGGGCCTTTTTCCACCATGAAACTGAGTAACCCGGTGAGGATGGTGGAGACGGACCATGCGGGGTTCCACGTGTCTGGATGGAAATCAGTGATAGAGAGGCATAACCTAGAGAAGCAAAAAAATACTACCAGTCACCTGAAGCTCACACTGACCCACGCCATCCATTAATCCATCCATTAATCCAAAACCATTCATTTTACAGCAATTCGTATACCTCAAAAATGTCAACAAGTGATTTATCATCAGTAAAATAACTAATGCTTCCGTTACAAAAACAAGATTTACTAACTTTTTTTTTATCTCTAAAATAGAAATAAAAAAGGTGCATATTTGTTCTATTTTAATGACTTAACAACATCAGACAGGAGCAATCAAATATTTGTTGATCCCAGTTACGTTGTAAAACACATTACCTTGTGTTGCACTTAAATCTCCCATTCGGCGTGATCATATAAATACTAGGTGGCTTGAAGGGGAATTCTCGTGGGAATACTAATTTTCCATGATAGTATCCACCTTAAGACAACATGATATAAAGCTCAAATTTGGATTTCTGTTAACATGATTAAATATAAAAATATGGCATATAAAATACAAGTTATACAATAAAAATGTTAGCTTAATATATTAATAATAATACATGATCTATATGAAAGATTTTTTTCCTATTGAAAGAATAAGCTCAGTGAAGGTTCAGTGAATTGAATTGTGTGTTGCTTAATAAAAACAATTCCAAATAAAATACACAAAGCTGTGTACAAACTTATATTGCACCTTTATACAGTGCCCTCCATTAATACTGGCATCCTTGGGAAATATGAGCAAAGAAACCTATTATGGTTTAACTTTACAAAATCCTTAAATATCTCATGGATATCAAACGACTGCAAACATAACAGTTATTTAACATTTTATGTATAAGGCTTGTTAAATGTGTGCCAAAATAATTAGCACACCTATGAGTTCATAATTAGGACGCAGCCCAAAATATTAACTAACAGGGTGCCAATAATTGTTTGCAATTGGTTGATGTACATGATAGTGTAATTTCTTTTAAATTTCTAAACAAATAAATCAAAGGGTTAAACAATAAAGACATTTTCACAAGGCTTCTTTGCTTATATTTCCCTAATGGTGCCCTTTCAAGTATACTGTATGTAACCTAAATACCTTCATAAGGAGTTTTCTCTGGTCCTCGAACAACATAGTGCCTAAAGCATGGGGGAAAAAACAACAGAATGTGAGTAAACAAATTAGAATAGAATTTGTTTTATATATATATATATATATATATATATATATATATATATATATATATATATATATATAAAATATGTTTTATTATTGTTTGCATTCGAGTTCAAATTTAAGATTAAGCCACAATCATTGTGTCTGTCATCATTGCAAGATGTAGTCACAGTGCCTCGGGTGAAGAGGGGGAAATAAAATGTCGTACCATTCTAATATATTTGAGGGAAGTGGTTCAGCACAGATGTAAGGCACGGGGTCTTTCTTTATTCTGAGGTAATCCTGTTTTAGGCGCTGTGTTGCTGTTGTTGGTGCTCTCTTATTCCCGTTGCTGTTCATCTGAAAATAAAACGTGCAGCCAATCGTAGATTAAACCTTCAGAGAAAAACATTACACAGTTCACTAGTAATAGTAGAGACATATTGTCCTTCCTGTCCTTAGATCTGAATTATTATACTCTTGGTGTGTTAATGGCTGCTGGACAATGTGGCGCGATCACTGACAGGTCGCTCATTGAAAAGGTGCTTCATGATATAGTACCTGCTTGCTGGTAAATAGTGTGGCAAATCTAAAATAGAGGCAAGTCCACCGACATTCACTAACCAATCAGGAATAAATACATTATTATTTATATAGTTCTTTTACAATTCAGGACTGGTTCAGTCTCCGTATAGTACATTTACGAGATTTTGCAATCTTTACTCGCAAAGCCACACTTTACAGCTACGATGAGCAGGAAAGCATCTCACACAAGGTGAATCAAGTTTCTGTCTTGTCTTTTTCTACTCATGTTTTGATTACAGTAGTGTTTTGTATACTTTTAGAACTTTGTTAATATAACATTAATTCTTATTAGAGACAACGTCTGAACCAGGAACTAAGACACACCAAATACATGAATGAATCACCTATTATATTTATTTAATTACTGTATTATTTTGATGAAAGACTCTCACCATTACATCGCAGGGTCAGATCTGGTGTTTAGGAATGACAATTAACTTGAAGAATAGCATTAAATAAATAAATAAAACACTTTCAGTAAGTAACCAGCAGTGTGGAGATAATCCAGGTCACCGACTGGGCGCGCACGCGCGCACACACACACACACACACACACACAGCCCAGTTTATTCACATTTTCCAAAGATGGGAGAAATTAATCCCAACCCGACTAAAGCTAATAAGGTGATTCATGGACTAGAAAGTCTTTGCCATAACGCGTGACCTGTAAATGAAACAGATATGCAATGACTTATCCGGAAGTCATAATCCTGTTAATGAAATCCTGGGTTTGGGCTTAATAGGAGTCCTGCCCTACTCTCACACTCATTTCCGCTTTAACCAGTTTCACTACTTTCATTTTTCGGAAATAAAACGTCATTCAAACAATATAACACATTAACCGATCTTAATTTTCGAGCTAGTTCTTCTGTTTTATGACCTAACGACACTGGAGGAGTTAGCATCCGTGCTATGTGTTAAAGGGCTCTCGGGTACAGTTAGCAGTATATGCTAACACCCGTCGGTATCTGTCAAAGCGTCTCTTTTGCTAGAACACGATTCACATTGTGAAAGAATTTATTTCCTAATTCAGACATACCTCTTAAAACCGTCGCGAAGGGCGTTTTTTTCTGCTCTGACACACAATTCGCCCGGCGTCTATTTGCTAAAACCGTAAACGAGGAAAGAAGAAAGCACTTGGCTAATAATGTTGGCCAACTCGGTATTTACATCACGGCTGTCAATCGCTTTACGTCTCCCACCCGTATGCCGACAAACCCCGCCTCCTTACCCCTGCGCGTACACAAAGCAGTGCGCCGATTGTACGATTTTTGCTGTCGGTTTCACAAAACAGCCAATCACGACTCAGGATCCCGGCGTCGTCGGAAAATGGATAGCCTCCAGAGAGCGGGAGGGATTTACCACGTGACACGTCTAGGGGCTGGCGTCTACGCGCATGCGCGGTCACGTGGTTTAAATGGAAGGCGTGAATGATTGGGAAAAAAGTTTCTGTAAGTTTCTGTGAAGGTTCATGGGTTCATAATGTTGATTATATAAATATTTGGGATATTTAAGGTTTTAATTTATATTAGTATTTCACCCGGTACTACATAACACATTATTACAAAGAAAAACTTGAATGAGTTACATGTATAAATGTGGAAAAGTAATGCCAATTGGGGGGAAAACACCTTGATTGGGTATAAAAAAAAAAGTGAAATATGAAATTGTGCTGGAAATACTAATTGGAATTGGAAAAAAAAAACAAGAGCATATGCTAATTGTCGCAAATGCAAATGTAAATAATTGGAGTTTGGTTAAAAACAGGTTACGTGAGTGGAATTTCTGTGAAAGATCTCTCAGGGTACACATGGGTTTCCTCCAGGATTTCTGGTTTCTGTTTTATTAACAAGTGATATGTGTTTTATGTCCTCGTGATTCGTCAAAATCACAAGGGGTGTATGTTCTTTCACTAAATCCAGAGCTATTTTAGGACTGCAACGGCTTCTCTGTGGATCGTTCCTGATTGTTGCTGTACTTACATGTACTTTCTGCTCCTGTCTTTATTACAGCGTACATATTCCTTGACCTTTTTATATTTATTTTACTAGATACCAAAAAAATCGGTGTCTGGAAGAAATGCATTCATCTTGCAGATAAGCATTTAGTCATTATACTCTATATAGACATGTAGTATCAAGCACAGTTGTATATAGGGACAAATACAAATTGTGGTGGGTTAAATATTTCACACATAAATAATATTACATGACAAATGAATGTTCCATAATATGCTTGCATGCATGTTCTAATATGTGCACAAATGCAGGTCTTTATTTAAACATAACTTAAGTCATATGTTTCATTGCAAATTCTTATAATTTCACACAAACCATTTAGGAAATAAGAAAAAAACAACATACAATCCATAAAAAAGCCATTGAAATTTCTTATAACATTGAGAACTGATCACGTTCTTTCTTAGTAAAGAAAACAAAACAATATTGGAATTTGAATTTTTCTGACTGGAACACCATCTGTGTGCAAAGCAACCTGAAGGACAACCTGAAAGACAATCTCAATGTTTCTACACCATGTAAAGGCTCATTAAAAGATTTGGTTTTGGTACACATCTCTTAGGCTTATTGGGGCAGTAACATTCATGATCATCTGAAAAATTACAATCAGCTCAGCTTGACTCGAGGACCAAATCTGCTCACATTTTCGGACTTGTGTTAAGCCACGTACGGAAACTCCCAAACGATCTCATCGACCGTGGTGATATCTAAAACAGGACACAGAGTTAGTAAGCAGACCTATTCATTCTGTTGCATGCATTCATATCAAGTTTCTCTCTTGTATGCACTTTTATACAATAGCAACTTTAAAATTCATTTTCTATAACAGTTGCAAGGCAAATCCTTGATGTTGTTGTTTCTATAGTAACAGCCCACTCATAGGGACCAGTGCACCACATGGAACGCATGTCTGACTTGGGGAAAAATTATGATTTCAACCATGGAAAAGTCTTCAAGACAAAACAATTTACACTATGCAGTGTAACATGCCAAGATGCATTTTAAGTCTTGTTCACTTCAAAAGAAGAAAAAACTGAGATGTTGGAGATGGAGCAACTTTTTATGACAGGAACTAACGTGTCTCATGGATATGTTGTTTTTAAAAAAAGAAAGTATTGCTGGTGTTCTGTTATTGGAAAATAATCAACTTCTTAATCTCAATGGGGTATTATTGTCCTTCAACAGTACAACCCTTGTTCTTTGTACAAGGATGCACGACACCATTATAATATTTACCCATAGCTGAAGCAAAAATTATGGTGACATATCCACCAATCAGGAATCATTGAGGTAATATTCTTTGTTAAAAGTGCTATACAGTTCAAATAAATCACATCAGTATATCAGGCCTTTTTTCCCTGTAAAAATATACAGACAAAATATGTACCAGGTATCCCAAACAGCTACTGGGGTAAATTTCTTGTTTGTCTTTGTATCTTTCAGAGAACTAGAGGAGAAACTCTTAAACCCTACACCAATTAGACAAATTTCGGTAACACTAGTCCAGACCGGACCAGAACAGCCCAGGTAACATCACTCACTTTTTCCTTGTGCTTTACCCGCTGAGGGCTCAGAGGTATACTGGCATCTATAAGAAGAACAAAGTCCACATAAGATAAAGAACAATTGAAGATAGCTTGCTATATACATGTGTGCTTCAAACTGCAGGATCATCATAGAACATGAAGATAATTTTGAAGGATGTAAAGAGCGAAAGAAGGAAGCGAACCTTTAACCCACTTAGTAACAATAAACATAAACATAAATACTTATGGTTGTAAATACTAGACTTTTCTGTTCTTATGATTTATACTGAGTGAATGGATGCAACCAAAATGCCACCCCTTTACCCTCAGCATCTCAATTACACTAATGCACAGAGAGCATTATCGAGCATTAACCCACAGAGCAGCTTAACACAGAAAACATCCCTTCTCCATCACACACACACACACACCCACACACAGAGTCTGTACGTCTCTCTGTAGCACTTGAGTTCATCAAAAATCTCTGTACATGGTCACTTATTATATTATATTATATTATATATGTATTAAAATGTATTTGTGACTAAATTGTTATAACTTGTCAGTACAAATTCAATTGCCATCTCAATTCAAAATTTCTTACAAAATATTAATCTCCTACAGAGAGATGCACTGAAATCAGGAATAAAGACCAAGTGCAGAACAGAGCAAGGAGTCAAAAAGCATCATATTTTTATTTATTCAGCTTTTTTTCCCTTTTTTTTTCAGTGTTTTTTTTAAGGATTTCAGTTGCGTAAAATAATATCTCCAGATACAGGACTGTAAAACAGATTGTACAGACTGATGCGAAGGGGAACGACAAAAATTAGTCCACAGTAGAATGCAGAGCGCAAGCAGGGAAAAAGAATGTGTATTTACACCACAGTTATTCAGAGGAGATTGTACATGTTCACCTTAAAGACACTTGCCAAAGACAGAACATGTTCACCAGTTATTCTTTTTTTTTTTTACTTAAAAGAAAGTGCATTTCTTTTCCTCTTAAACAGGAAATCAGTCTCAGTTTGCCTTCTGCTGTTAAAAATGTCTCAAGCGTGATCAATTGGTCTATAGATGTGTGACAGCTGTCCATCATGACTTAACATTATATTTCAACTTCAAACTGCATCATGTCAAGGGCTGAGAGGTTTGAACTGTTCATGCTGACGTACGCGAACACCTCATTCAACTGTGTTTTAAACTGATCGGTGTCAGACGTCATCAAAAACGCATGCATTTCTAGACAAACGAGCATGGCCAGCGTTAGAACTCATGCAGCGTGAGCATGTTTATGCATGCAGAAACAAATTATTTAGCAATTCTTGGAAAAGAAATCACATAATGCAAGTTTGAGGACTTGTACAAATATACAAAACATACTATTACTGTAGCTTCTATAAATAAATTAGCTTAATTAGGATTATTCTAAAACATTATTTGAAGACGCCTGTAGTTGTAGGATGCAAGGAATGCAAATAAAAACCATTCAGGATTCTGAGTGTGAGAGCTAGTTTCAAAACTGAACTACATTAAGCTTGGAACTGAAATTGTGTTAAAAAAAAGTACATGGGTACAGATTTTCCGCATTCCAGTTTTCATTGCACTCGTCCTCTAGACGGGACGTCATAAATAAAAAAAACACACTAAACAACACAAAAAAGCCCAAAACATACAAATACTAAAAATACTGTCTTGGAAAAGTGCACACAGTCGTATTTGTACATGACGGCAAAAATAATACCACAGAAAGTCTTTGTTCTGATTCGACACATCAGCTACCTGCGACTGATCGGCAGTAAGCCAGGACATTCGTTGTAGTGTTGAATGTTCCCCAGCCATTCTCGTGATAAAATATCTCTAATGTAGGAATGGGATAATTTTTCCTATCTTTTGGATTTAGACAATACATATCATAAAGATCTAAAACACATCATATAGCAGTACAGAAGTGTCAGGAATGTGACCGACGATGCGTTCTTTAACGAGACTTATTTATACAATTTTGCTACTGCCCGACGGTTAACCCTAGCCCTGCTCAGGAGCTCCCCCTAGCACTCGTCTATGGTAAGGCAGATAAACTCCTGAATGCACTTCTTGTACTGCTGCTCAGTAGGACTGCTGCCGGGGTATTGACCTGGCTGTCCAAGGGGGCCGTCCGCCTCGCGCATTTCCTCGTTCATCCGAGCCAACCGCAACCTGATATAAAGACAATGTCAAACGGTTAAGAGCATTACCAGAGCTATGATGACTCTTTATTGTTTTACAATGTCTAAAATTGATGCTCACAGAGTCACAATGTCCGCATTAGCTGCCTGCACAGCGATGCTCAAAGGGTCCTGACCGTCTTCATCCACCTCCGTCTGAGACGCTCCTCGCTTCAGGAAGAGACACACTTGCCTGCAAACAGGAAAACGCATAGAAGAACTCATTACCCAATCCATACCTACTACTTTTACCCTGGAGTACTTTTTAGAGAGAGTAGAATTTGAACACAGCATTGTGGGATTTCAAATGAGTGGTTAGGAGGTGTTAATGAATTGTATATAAGGAGCAGTTTTGACAGCAGTTCCAGCTTCAATTCAAATCATAGTTTTGTGGATGGGGACTGTTGGTAGACAGCCATTTTCAGGTCTCTCCAGAGATGTTCAGTAAGGTTTAAGTCATGGCTCTAGCTGTGCCACTCTAGGACATTCAAAGAGTTGTCTCTAAGCCACATCTGTGTTGTCTTGGCTGTGTGCTTAGGGCTTTTGTCATGTTAAAAAATGAATATTCCACCCAGTCTGATGTCCTGAAGACTTGGGAACAAGTTTCTATTGAGGATATCTCTGTACTTTGACCCATTCTGCTTTCTGTACTACTGAACAACACCCCCCACATCATGATGCTGCCACCACTAAGCTTCTCTGTTGGGATCTTGTTCCTCATAGAGAGTCTGAGAGTCCTTCAGGTGCTTTTTTACGCATTCACGTGTGTTTGCACTGAGTAGAGGCTTCCGTCAAGCCACACTGCTATAACCCCAAGATCGGTGGAGGGCTACAGTGATGGCTGTCCTTTTTAAATAACCTTCCCCAGATCTGAGCTTTGTAACAATCCTGTCTCTGACCACTGTAGGCAGTTTCTTTGTCTTATGGTTTGTCAAATGTGAAGCCTTTTATTTATAGAGGTGTGTGCCTTTCCAAATCATGTCTGTTCAGTTTAATTTACTGTACTGTACTGCACTGTATATATTATAAATATATTTAAAAAATATACAAATATAATTCAAATCTTGTACAGTTCATATCTTTTCAATACAAACAAAAAAAATTATTTTCCTTCAATCCGTGCATAAAAAATAATACAATTGCATCAGAAACATCTGAATGTCTACAGTATAAAGCCATAACGTGGCCCACCCTGTGTGACCCAAAGATGTGGCATGGTGAAGCGGGCCCCGTCCTCTTGCGTCTTTCTGATTTACATCAGCTCCGTTCTGCAACAGGAACTCACAGGCTACTAAAGAACCCTGAGGAGAGAGAGAGAGAGAGAGAGAGAGAGAGAGAGAGAGAGAGAGAGAGAGAGAGAGAGAGAGAGAGAGAGAGAGAGAGACAGAAAGACATTGTGTTTGGAATATAATCATCTGCTGGGTTTAACAGCAATGACTCAACAAGGCCTACAAAGCAGCAGTGAAAGTGACAGTCCGGGTTGACTCACCCCCACGACAGCCTGTATTAAAGGGCTTTTGCTCTCGTCCTCTTCATTAATAGAGTTGACGTCTGCCCCGTGTGCTAACGCCTCGGCCATGACAGGCAGGTTCCGGGCTTGTGAGGCTTTGTAGAGCAGCGCGCTGGGGTGAAGCTCCCGCACGTCCTCCAAGTCTGATGTCTCTGGCTCAACCTCCACCTCCCCACTGGATTCCTCTGAGTCTTTACACTCTACAGGAGGACATTGCACTTTTTGGGTTCTTGGTTTAATTTGAAATCCCACAGACAGTGGCAATGTTCTACATTTCTCTTGGCCTTCCATAATCTTGTAAAGGTTTAACTTTATTATTATTGGACTGAAATTGGATTAAAAATTAAGGCACATCATATAAAAACATTTTATATTTGAACATACATTTGGGAAATAAATCATCACAACATGTCTGTAGAATACCAGATTAGTTTTTGCTTTGCTCTTATAAAAAGGTCCACTTTTCTGGGAAGGCTTTCCACTAGTTTCTGAAGCATGGGTGTGGGGATTTGTACTCATTTTGCCACGACAGTATTAGTGAGGTCAGGCAATGATGTTGGGTTAGGATGCCTGGTGCAAACTTGGCGCTTAAAGTCACTTAAAAGTGTTTAAAGGGCTTGAGTTCAGCTTTTATGCGACACCTAAGTTCTTCCACTGCGAAATGGACAAACTCATGGAACTCAGATTGTCATGCTGGAAAACTTTGAGTTCTTGTGAAGAGAAAGCCTATACAATCTGTGTTTCCATCTTTGTGGCAACAGTTTAGGGAAGACCCACATATGGATTTGATGGTCAAATAGGCCATATAGTGTGCATGCTGCAGTGTTCTTAACCTTTTTCCTGAGTACTCACCCTCTTCTGTGACACTGTCCACCACCGAGCCGAACACCAGGATATCAGAGCTGCCGTCTGTGCTGCCACCGAGGCCGCTGTCACTGCTGAGACCTGCGGGGCCAAAGAGGGCCAAGCCACGGACACGTTATTCACTCCACCGCCTCCTCAACCACATACCACACACTAAACCTCAAATCCTAGAGATTTTAAAAACGGTGTGATGACTTACTGCGGGGCCCGGAGCCGGTGTCGAAGTAGGAGAAAAGTGAGTCCAGTTCATCGGGACAGAAAAGTGATTCTCTGCGAAATTTGGCTGCTGCAGCAGCTGAGGATAAAGACAAAGCAGGAAATAAGCACCAGTTAAATGCCTTGTCATGAATATACAGTACATGACAGTCTTTGTCATGACATAGTTGTATAAGCTATAATATGGTGCTACATTCAACCTTCAACATGAATTAAACACAACAATCAACCAGGTACAGTTTGTTTAAGTACCTGCAGATAAGTTAGCTGGTGACACACCTCCACCGTCATGCCTGTATTTGTGTCGTGCTTTCGGTGCGATGGCGCTGTTGTTCCTCCTGCATTTTTTTACATGCCAGTGATGAGACTTCCTGCCACCTTCGACCAGCGCCTCTAACCCGCACATTTTCTTTAGAAACTTCCTTTCCACATACTTCGCTTTGATCCAGGCTTCTTTCTCTTGCCTGAGAGAAAGGGGAGAAGAAAAAAACTTTTTTTAATAAGGACCCTTCATCACAAATAGGTGATCTTTCTCACGATGTGTATGCGCTAACTAACCTTGAGCTGTTGGGTCCAGGTTTTTTCAGACCTCTTTCTTCACAGGCTCCCTCATAGACGTGATTAATTACCGTGTTACCGAGCTCACACATTAACTATTTTGAGAGAGACAGGGATTGGGAATAGGATATTGTCAAGACGTTCACAGACACTGCAAACGCAATAAGAGGAAAGCCGACAGGAGTTTTATTACCTTCATTAATTCTGGTTCCCAGGAGTCCAGTGTTAAAGAGCGCACCTTGGAGCAATGTACACCCAAACTCCTACAAAGAATTAGAACATCACTACAGCATGATTAAACATTATGACTCATTATAGAGTTGGGCATTTTAAAAATCTTCGTTGCATTTGTCCTACAAGGTTTGGATTAGATTTTTATCTCCTGTCAGAGTGGCAGAACTGTATAAAAGAATAATCATGAATAGCTGGCAAAAAGCCAGGGCCATTACATACAAGTGTATTTATCTATATTTCTATCTAAAATACATCATGTCTCCAGTGTGTCCCCTTATGTGTTTTGTCTGCTAATACTGAATGCCTCTTATTGTCTTTGTGTCTTGTCTCCTTCCGTCAGCGTCTTTAGAAAAAAACGGCAGAGATTTAATCTGATCAGACCGAGTGGTGCCACTAAGCCACAAAGACCTTAGGTAGAAGAGGTGGCGTCAAAGGGATGAGTCAGTTACGGTCATAACTATACATCTTGCTGATGTTTAGTTTAGTTAAAATAATTCTTAAAACAACAGGCAGATTCTTTCTATGTGGTTTAAATGCGGTCATGTTTTATGGCAGGAAATACAACTTGTAATTGGTATATATATGACCTGTAATATAACACGTTATATATTCACTTAATTATGGTTCACTATATTACAAATTAAATTGAAATGTGCAATCATTGTCCTTATACTATACTAACACTACAGTAGTGATTGTCACTGTCCTTCAATTTACTGCACAATGATCCGTACTCCATTTGTGTTCAAAGCTGTGAGAGGGCTCCAGGTGTTACCTGTGGATGCCTGAGCACTCAATGCACAACAGGATACCCAGGTTGATGCTTGCCCAGCGTGGCTCGGCCTGACCGCAGTCACAGCACACCTCATTTCCTGGGAGAGACTGTACTCGATGCAGGACATTCTCCCCTCTCACACTTCTCTCCCGTGGCTCGCTGGTCGAGTCGATGCTGCTGGTGGAGGGAGACGCCGTCCTGTCCAAACGCTGACAAGAGAGAGATACACTGCATTTAAAGGTGATACAGAATATAGAACCAAATATTGTAGGTATAAACTATAATTTATGTATAAAGAATAATGTATGTAAACATTATACAAGTTTGTCTTAATTTAATGTAAACAAATGCATGTGGATGGTAAACAGTGGGATTGTGCATTACTGCATTTTCCTTCTTTCTTCCTCTAGCTACCATTTTTATACAATTGTTCTTTTTCGTGTATATATATATATAAAAAAAATCTAAAACACATCATGTGATTTTGCCTGCAAATATTGTACAGAAATGTATATAGTTTGCACGTTTATATTTAAGATAATATATTAATTGAATTCATACTCGACTATGCGACCATTTATTAAGGTAGTGTCTCTTTGTTCCTATATTAAAAGTATAAAAATGTGAAAACCTCTGGGTTGGTTCAAGTACAGTGAAAAGAGCTTGCATTTAGATGACATGTAAGAGATAACTGTTAACTAGAATTTTTGTTGATTCATTTACACAAACAATGCCACATTGTTTAGTGTAGTCGTGGCTGCTTGTTGTGAATATGCTGAAATACAACAGATAGTGTCACGAGTATCTACCTCTATATAGTAGTTATCTGTGATCTCTCTGTAGGCTGAGGCGATGCTGGCCTGCACAGCCTGAATCCAGGCCTGACGCAGCTTCTCAGACTCGGCTTGCAACATGCAGCTTCTGTAACATCGAAAAAAAAAGGTGACTATTAGTCACATACCCATATTGATACACTTTTCTGATATGCAGCCAAAATCCTAACAATCTAACTACACATACTTTGTAGGTGACACCACTTCAAAGCAGAACCGCCTTTCGATGTCCTCACAAGGTTTAACCGAACAAAGTCTCAAGTCTTCCACGACAACCGTAAGAGCATCCTGTTATAAAACAGTTCAAAATTTATTTTTTAATACTCCATAACTTTTTTAAACACTCCATATTTATATTACATCAGAGTATAACTGGAGTTACCTTAAGCCTCTTCTGATAGACCAGCTGGCTGTTTTGTATTGAGAACCATCGCCTGAATAGTGGAGCAAAGAAATGTTTGAATGACCTATTTTTTCTATATTGGCAACTTTGAGAGCTGAGATTTCTTCCTATTACCTATTCCATGTTTTGAAAGCATTTGTAGAGCGCTTAAACAGATATCCCTCCATCACAATCCCGTTTGGGGCGTCCACATTAAATTCCACCTTGGAATCATCACAGACGAAGTCCTGCAAATAAATGGTTGTTAACGATATACTAATGAGTCACATTGTCCCACTTAAAGACAGACAAAAGTTCACCATGAGGAAATGAATTCATTTCTACAATTTGAGTCAAACACATCAATATCATCAATCATCATTTCAATATACAGTATGCATGTGGTTTATTTGTTATTTGCAGTTGATTAACTAATCGAAAGTGGATCGTTGAGCGAACATTTCCATAATAACGTTATTCATATTAAATATCTAAATATTTGCATTTATATTCTACAAGATACTCGATTTCAGTGAAATAATTAGGTGGATTTAAGACTGGTGATGCATAGACATGTTCACGCATCAAATTATTTTGGAGTCCACCCATTAATCATTCCTGAGTAATCAAAAATCTCTTGGTGTACAACATAACACGTACATAACATAGAGCTCATTGCAACCCTTGAGCATATTGATGTTCTTGCAAATTAACTGCATAATCTCCCCAGATCCAGACTTCCATTATTCTGCTGATTAGATTCATTATAATCACTTAAGTGATGAATGAATATAACATAAGTGTATACGCGAATAGTAAGCCAGTGGTTAAAGTCGTTAATGAGAACTGCAATGAATTGAGCACCCTTTATATGGAATAAGAAAACATGCTGAACTGTTTATTTCCACACAGAATACCAAGGAGAATGAATACAGACCGAACTTTTGACTATCTTAATGATTAAATGCTTTGTTAACTCATGCTGCAGTGAAGTTTGAATGCTTTCTGTAACATAATGGCACCTAACCACGAACAAACGCTTGAATTAAAATGTTTACTATGAGTGCTACTAACTCAATCAGCCGAAAAAAAATCAATGAAGCACAAGCCTAAATTATATAGTATTTTTCTGTTATGCTGGACAATGCAGACAGGAGTGTATTTAATAGAGCACAATGCATATACTAGACATAATCTATAATGTAATCTTTATATTCTTAGATCCTTCATTTATATTAAAGATACCTGGATTGCATTGTTTTAACTTGGAATGGAGGAAGCCTCAGGATAGAGTCAGGAAGTCTCTCTAATCTCTGAAGCTTTTTATAATACAGTTGAGTAGGAAATGGAAATAAATTGTATTTTACAGCTTATCTATAAAAAAATTAGATGCAATAAAAAAAAAATACAGAATAAATAGCTTGGGATCAATTTCATAGATAAAAAAAAACGATTAATATGAATGGTCTTCAGACCTTGAAACGATTGTGTGACACCTGTGTTATAATGGTGATGCTCAGAGGATATGAAACAAAGTGGGGATGCTATAAAAAGGAAAGAATTCAAGAAAGAAATATTTCCATTAGATTAAGAGAGATTAGGTAGTAAAGTTTTATGACTTTTGATAATGAAGGGATATCAGTGGAACATAAGTGTTGGTCTAAGTTAAATTCTTAATTTTCTTGAAAAAACAACAACAACAACAACACAGCTTTAGTTTAAAATAAATAAATAAATAAATAAAGAGAGAGAGAGAGAGAGAGAGAGAGAGAGAGAGAGAAAGTGACATGAGCAAACTGCTGAACTCACCAAAGAATAATCAAACCTCCATAATTTCCCAAAAATCTTCATCTTTACAAAAAGTTTTTCCAGCAGCATTAGTAAATCAGAAAAGGTTCCTGATTTCCAGAGTCCCTCGAAAGCACTTAAAAAGTTCATCTATCTATTACCCAAAGCCTCTGAACTCTGTAATCTTTCCACTGAGGAACATGCACGTGAACCTTACAGCAGCACGGCTTCAAAACGAGTGACGACACCGCCCTCGTGTGCAGTGCGTCTTCTTATCTTCCACCTGCTCCAGTGCAGCTCCTCTGGCAAGTTTTGCAGCTTGGTATCCACACAATTAGCATACAGCTGCCTATTTCTTTTGCGTAAGCAGCCCCTGACCTGATCATACACATTATTTCACAGCCACGAGCAGAGCAAGCGCTTGCACCGTGGATTTACGAGTGCCTTCTTGCTCGTTGTTCCTCCCCCGGCCTGCTGCAAGGCTTGCCTTTAAACGGAGCATGGCGGAGCTCGGGGGCAGGGGGTGGGGAGTCACTTGGTTTGGTTTTGGAATAGCCAGCGTCCATCTGTCTGGCAGTCCACAAAACAATCCCTGCTTAATCAAGCAAACATTATTGCCCCTCACAAGCCTCCCACGTGCATGTGCTTCCCTCCAGCACTGATACACTCGCAGGCACGTTCCCATGTGGAACTGGATATGCTGCCTGACCCGAGCTTTCACTTCTATTGACTGTCAATTTGTTACAATGGTAAGAAAGTTGTGCCTCTGTCTACAACACCTACATCCTTACTACTGAATGCATTTCAGGACAGCACACTAGGAGGGTAACACAATGCCACTGCACTGATCTGTATCAGTGTTTGCTTAGTGCTTAGTGAAATGTAACTTTATTCAACTCCTGAAACCTGCTTTCTGGCAAACTTTCTTCTATCTAAAAAGCGAGCTTAGTATTGTTTATAACATCAAGGTCTTTATTTATTTATTTGTTTGTTTTTAAACAGCAGCAGACATGGACTGATGATGATATAGTGCCCTGTGCACTGCTTGTGGTCTGCGTAGGCAATAAGGAGCGGCAGCTTTGTATGTAAATCTGAAATGCGCGCGTACCACTGTTAACTAGTTTCCCATGCAAAAACGGAGAAAATGTTTTTCTTTAAATATGTGTCCTTTTTGCTATTTCTGAAGTCTTTTCAAAACTAGTGTTTTTGTGCAGATTTTGAGTTCTGGTGGGGATTTTGCATGAACACCTTTTTAAACACAACAATAGAAAAGTGAATAGTGTTTCTCCAATCATATTTAACCCATATTTATGTTCATTAAGAACAAATTAAATCTTGTTTGATCCATAAGAATGTATTCATCTTTAATTACATCCATATTATTCACTATTTCCCACTAAACAGAAATCTCAAATTTTCGCATTGCTTTTTTTTAATTGTCTGGCATGTTTGCACAGCACCCTTTCACACGTGTTGAGACACAGCTGCCAGAACATACCATAACTCTGTAGGACAATGATAATAGGGGCGTCCCAGGGGTGTCACAATGAAGTTAGCTTCACAAAAAAAAGACAGTGTGTGCATTATTCTGCGTGAATGTGAAGTTTATGTCCATGTGTGTGTAGCGTGGCAGATGTAACGTGGGACAGGAACAGAAGAGAGACGATAAGACAGCCGGGGCGATCGTAACTCTGCCACCGGAGACATGAGAAAGTGCGAAAGAGGGTGGGATGGAATGAAAAGGCTCTGCACAAGAATCTGATAAATCGGTGGACCGCCCTCTCATCACTGCTCCCAGGAAACGGAAATAAGCATGTGAAGATGTGGTTTTGTTAAAAGTGTGTGATCAGAGGAACAGTTATTCATTTCATAGTATGTCCAATCTCCAGCTGCAGCTGAGCTTTTGCTTCAGGATATTTGTTTTAGGTGCTCTGCATGTTGGACAAGACAATCTTAAAAAGCCACCTAGGCCTTCTAAAAAGCATTTTGTTAACATGCAGGCTCATTTATCCACGTCTGATATGGGCGATTGTCTCTAAAGAGCTTTTAGTCTACTAAATATGGGTCATACAAAGTGAAAATCAAGCTGTGTGGGGTCATAGGGTTAGTAAAGGTTATGATCCCTCCACACTTACTTTATAAAAGAGCCGTGAACTCATGTCAGCAGGATCTATGACAGACAGCTCTGTTCTCTAGTGGTCTTAATCTGCTCATGATAAGCATCAACCTGATACTTTTACACACTAATTCACCTTTTATTTACAAATATCTTTTTACTGTTGCTACTAAACAGGACCTGAGGTTACCTAGTGGTGGGACTAAAACTATTGAACCAGCACAATTATGCTGCAACTTTTACAGAACAAACAGTATTATTTAATTTATTTGTAAAAGTTGTCAACTAAATGAAGTTTGCTTCGTTGATAATCATGCTGGTTATTTTGATTGTATCACAAAATTCATTGAAATTAACCTTTTTTTTACCATGGCAATTTTTTTGGGGCAGAAAAAATTCCTTTGGTGAATGACATACTTGTCTGTTCAAAGCACAGTATTCTATATTTATCTATACAATTCTCAATTTTAGCCAGGACCACTTTATCCCCTATAATTAATCATTCCACCCTTGTCTGGTCATCCTTACACTATACTCGATGGCACCTGTTTAAAAAGCATCTGAACGCCAAATTCTGTCACTATTTTGTCAAAGTCAGCACCAAACCTCCTTTAAAGCCCCGTCCCTTGTGTAGCGCAGATGGCTCATTTCACCTGTAATCCTTATTTTTCAGTGATGCAGACTTGCCCCAGGGGGAACGACTCCACTGTGTCCCCACATGTGTGTATGCAGGGCCGAGGTTTAAATTGGACTGCACATGTGTGGGGACAGTTGGTGGCACTAATTCAACAGTGATGTTTTTTTGGCACGCCACCTCCATTTCTGTGGCTCGATTAGCTCTGCGCCAGTGCCATCTGCTCCAATTAGTGAACCTGGCCTTGAATCTAACTCTACCTCTAATCCAGAATGCACCTGGTGCTCCTGTACCTAACCACCATGTTGTACAAGAATGTTAGAAAGTCTCTCTGTAAAATCTGCGGATCAGCAGATTTTCTTACCCGATTTTCAGTTGATTCCAATAAACATTAATGATACTGTGAGCTTGTTTGAACAGACACACAAATACAGAGCAATCTGAGAGCATCCAGACCATATACATTTTATTTTTGGTTTGTCTTCTGCTTAGGAGTTTATTCTGTTGGATCGGTTCATTAATTGGTTGCTTGACCTTGACCTGTTAGTAGATTTGCTCATTTTTCATGCACTTAATATTATTTTTGGCAAAGGATCTGTGCTAACTAGACCACAGAGATTTGAGAAGAACTCTAAATAACAAATAGTGTTGCTGTTAAAACACCATGGTATTTATTATTATAATACATTATACATATAATGACTATTTTAGTATCTTTTTTGCCAATTACATAAATGTAGCTACTGTAGGTAGCCTCTGTCAATTAAAAAAATCTTTCTACACAGCACCAGTCGAATCCTTCATGCAAATGTGTGTATGTATGCTTTATGTGTGTGTATACAGACAAAAGCAGGGTTCACTCCTACTGCTGTGTCACTGAGGATCGAACTAAAAGGCAGACGGCGTCGTAAAAATGATTCTAAAGCACACACCACCTCCTGCGCTTATTCACATTTTAAGCATTCAGGATGAATGCATTCATGACCCATGTGTTGTTGGACTGTCTCAGTATGTGTTTCCTTATTTTCCACACTCAAAGCCAAACACACTCACACACACACACCCACACACACAATTGACCACATTTTGCATGCAACATAAATTAGTGTTTTATAAACTGAGAATGAATCACTCATATTTAGAATAAATACGCATTGCAGGCTTTGGATCTAAAAGTGACACATAAGCCTCGGTATGATCGAATAAGGACGCGACACTGAACATTTCGAATTATATGATTATAAATCCACTACGGTGAGGTAAAAAAAAGCCGTAAATTTACTCACCTGCATCAAAGTCTGTGGAGGCAGGATAGAGGGGGAAATCATGTATATAGGAGACACAGACAGAAAAGGTAATTATTCAATTAATGCCTTAGTAAATGTGTTTTGCTTTTTCAAAATATATGGACAAAAGTAACTCTAATAAAACATGTTCCTTATTATAACAGCAAATGTGGTCTAA
Organism: Silurus meridionalis; assembly: GCF_014805685.1. Taxonomy (NCBI): domain Eukaryota; kingdom Metazoa; phylum Chordata; class Actinopteri; order Siluriformes; family Siluridae; genus Silurus; species Silurus meridionalis. The sequence goes on from NC_060902.1 coordinate 13,214,073, forward strand.
ATGTGTCATGTTCAAAAAGCACCAAGAATCTTATGGTCCACAAATGTTTATCCATTGAGTGTTGGGCTATAAAATGAATTAAATTAACATGGCAATAAATCAGTAAACAATCTCAACTCTTTTAAGTCTTAACAACCTCTGTAATTACTCACTTTCAAAATCATTCCTTGATAACTAATTATGTGAGCGTATTTAGAGAACCGCATTATATAGTAATATGTTATAATACTATATAACATTATATTACTATATATCTGTTTCATTATTGCCATGAAGTGAATCTGAATTCTTCGTTTCAGACTTCTGTTTATATTTGTCTGTCCTGGAAATGAGCTTGTTGCACTTTTTCCCTGGCATATGTACTTTCCACACAGGATGTGAGATCAGCTGGGAAAAGAATAACATTGTTTTTTTTGTTAATTGCACTTTGCCTCAATTATAATGTAAAGCCCTAAAATGACAAATAGCTGTTTTAAATGCACAACCATCACTATGGTTTTATCAACAAAAATAAATAAAATATAATAAGATTCAGGGACATGAGGTGTTATGGGATTGTTTATGTTTGTGAATCCATTCTGGACTAAAAAGGAATGAGTGGACATTTATGAATATAAATTCGGGACCTGATTTACCCGGCTCAGGATACCAATGCCCTGTTGGCTAGCAATGTGTAAACAGATGGTCAGTGCATGGGTGGCAAATAGTGTGGACATGTATTTCTGTGTGTGTGTGTGTGTGTGTGTCATAAGGGGTAACAGACCCCAGGCTAGTCAAGGAACTGTGTATAGCCCTTATGTAGATAAGATTTTACATAAAAGACCTATAAAAACAAATGACACCAAGTCACATGATCACTGAGCCCAATCATATATGATGCATGTTATCATATGTGACGTGTGTTTCTGATAGACACCGGCCTAAATGTGAGGAAAGACGTGTGGCGCTCACCCTTTGTTGGATGATGGCATGCTGGTGCTCCATCACTCTCTTTTCCATGGCTGAGTTGATTACCAGCTGATCCAGCTGTAGCGAGGATACATACAGCAGATGAGTAAACACCCCATACATCACACATAAGACCAGAGTTTATTTATTACATTTATGTATATTCAGGAGATTTTAGAGCTTTATTTAGTGCCAGTTCTCAGTTATATAGCTTTTTCAACTATAGTTCTAACTCAAACAATAGAGACTCCTTCCAAAAACATGCTAAATTGCCTTCTTACTTCTTTAAACAGCCATACAGCTACCCCTGTAAATTGTTACTAATTAAACAGGTCTGAGACTACAACAGCACTGTGGTATAAATGTAAAAAAAAATCTATGGTTTTCGTATTATACAAAGCTGAGTTCCAAATATTTGCTTCACACAAGTCAAATCAGTTTTTCACAGTTTATAGCATTTGGCAGAATTGGATTAGCTGATCTACTCTTAAAAAGTACTGATAATCCACCACACATGGTCTGAAGTAGCTGCCAGGGAACAGATTACTCCTTCTTTAACTCATTACAACTGTGTTGGGGTGTAACGCACAAAAAAAACATTATGAAGCAGCACCTCACCTCAGCAGCAAGCTTTTTCATGTATGGGTCGAGTTCATCCAGAAGGTTGTATCCCTGCTGGAACAGCGAGTACTGTGCATGCATGAAGGACAGCATCTATACAATGCAAATAAGGAAGAACCAGAGTAAGAGACAGGGTTCTGTTCCATCAGTGGTGCTGAAACTGTGAAGTACAAACGCTACACATGTCCGTACGTGCAATGCTCATTTAACGTTTAGGTGGAGACAGCTGAGAGAGTGAAGCATAGAAGGATGAAAAAAACACTTACCGAGTCTAGGATTTCAAACTTCTTTTTGGCCTGTAAGACATTGATCTATGGAGAAAATGAGTTTAGGTTTAGGTAAGACGCTAAGACAACTGCATTAGAATGCTACAGCGCCTCTCAGTGGAGCTAAAAATACTGCAGGCTATGAGTCTATTCATTAATATTAAGTCCGTACCACTCAACCCAGTCTCTATTTGGCACGACTACCTGAATGTACGGTTACCCTGAGCAATAATGATTCTGAAGAACTTATAGAGGAAGTATAAGATCTGATAAAATGTATGTGTCCTTTAGTACAATGCTTTCATAAATTCACTACTGATTTATAGCTTTAAATTTACGTTGCAAATCTACATATTCCCTTAAAACCTTCAAAATTGAACAAATTTGTGTTGATTTTCATTTGGAAAATCTACTGCCTACACTTCACATTTTAATGAGTACTTATTAAAGAGGATATATATATATATATATATATATATATATATATATATATATATATATATATATATATATATATAATTTTAACCCTTGAAGGAACAGTTTGTTTCCTTATGTCTAATCACTGTTACCATGGAAACAATAAAAATACTGACCTTCATATGAGTGCATATCAGACCATACTACTACTTCCAGGTTAAATCCTGCAAAATAGAGTATACACACAAAACACCTGATGTGCCTAATTGCCTAATCGTGTTCTACATGGTTTATTCTGTTTTGACCCTTGCCTTGCTTAATGAATACTTTTTTTGGTTTGCCCTTTGCTCAGATACATATTCCTGTCAGTGTTTGAATAGAGCTATTGGTATTACATTAAGATTTGGATTGTGTTTTTGGCTTTGTTAAATCTGTCTGCACATAGATCCTCAACCATCTCCCTCCAGTCCAGTTCCTTACAGTATAATAAGCAAAGCTTGAATGAAAATACTTTTTTATTTACTATTTCAGACATGTACACAAACAAATGCCTTATTTTATATGCCTTATTTTTATAGGTATGTAAAGCCTGCCTTTCTTTTTAAAAACTGGTCCACTTTGGTGGTTTTTTGTGTGGTCACTCACCTGTAGCACATAGTCGAGGGCGAGGTGTCTGAAACATTTCCGGGTCACGACAAGCGCGCCACTGGCTTCTTCCACCTCGTGCGGCTTGTTGCGGGGAGCCTGAGCGTTTTTCACCTGTGCTATCTCCATGTCCTCTCGCACTTTGTCAAATTGCTTCTTTGTCTCCTTAAACTTGCGCACATCTCTGCATTGTGGAAAGCAAGAATTGTTAGATAAACTAAATACATGATTATGGAAATAAAGGGAACTGTCTTCTACAAAAAAAGCTTACTTACTCCTTGACAAACGTGTGCAACTGCTGCTTAATGGACCTCTGAGCCTGGTCAAAGAGGATCTAGAAAAGACAAAGGAAAATATGTCAGACTGCCTTTTAGTTTTTGCCTTCATTCAGTACCATAGAAGCATCTTTGTGTGAAATGACTAGAACTCTGGAGCAAAAAACAGATTTCTAAGACCACCATGTTCAATCCCAAATGTTCTTCCAACACATCTGACCCTGGGTTTAACAATTAGGATGATAAATTGTACAGCTCAGTGGTTCCCGAGGCTATACAGCAGATCTAAACAGTCCATGACCACATACGAACACTAGATGGCAACGTTGCAGTTGCATAACCAACAATGCACTAATCCTGACACCCCCACCTCCCCTCATTTCTTCATTTCAGCTTTGAATTATTACCTAAACTGATGTTTGTGCACTGACGTGGATGCATGGAGTAAAAAAGAATACTGCCGAGTTTATTTGTCTAAAATAATCTCTCATTGAAAGGCAAATAGATAAAGAACTAGACAATAATCTGCACCAGACCAAAAAAGGCAGACGTTTAAGAAACATGTCTCCATGAGTAATATGAGTTAGTAAAAGCAGGATGCAAACATTAAAATTGAGTTTATTCTGTGAATTGTTACCAGAGATGCAAGCAGGCAACACCCAGGCAAAGCAGCAACAAGCTAGTATGGTTTATAAATATATAGAATAATTCCTGGGTCAAAAGCAGGAAATATTGCGGACCAAACAAGAACTATAAAAAAAGACTTGGATGTAATAGTAGATTGCAAAAACTATAACTAAACAGGGTTTGACAAGAGACAAGCTGATCGATGTCTAAACACAAAATCGGTGAACACCATAGGATAACAACAAATTGTAGGACAGTGTCAAAAACAGAAATAAAACTGAAACAAAGTCACATGTAAAAACATCACACAGTGTCACATGCTCAGAAGACAGAAATGAGGAAAACAGGATGCATCAAACAGGATATTTATTTGTTGGAAGGGTAACATCATATATAATAGAAAAGAAATCATTCTTTTCGCACTTTTCAACTAGAATAGCAAATAGGAGAATTTAATCTAAATGATTAATTGTTATTATAAATAAGGCTGAAGTGCGTTACTTTACAGCATCTTCACTTTTTTCCATTTGTTTACATTTATGGTCCAAGACTAAAATCAGCATTTCTTTCTTTTACTACATCCAAAACAGCGGCCGTCCATTACGCCCAGGAGAGCTGAAGCTGGTTGCTTTCAGTTTCATTTAATTAGCCTGTGTGTGTTATTGTGAGTAATGAATTTTCCTTGCTGCTGTGCACTTACGTCAAACAACAACGCGGGCTGGGTTTCCAGTCCTATTTCTTGCTCTTTAATGTGCGTACGCTAATTTATTTATATGCTTCATTCATCTCTTGCTATCTCCATCATGACCTTTTGCCATGCCCTTGTGGCTCTCATTGCAAATAATCCTTTGCATTATTTGCAAAATAGAGAAATCTGATAAAGAGCACATCCACTGATTCAAAAAGAGAAAAGAGAAGAAAGTGCGAGTTTCTTTGTGGCCTGCAGCTTAAAGCTTGTAGAAGGAGCACCTAGGCTCCTTGATGTAGTGCCAGGGCATTGATATGCAGCAGCAATGCGGTCGCTCATGCATCGCACTTACAAAAGAAGGTGCTTTCACAGAACCTTAGATGACCTCCAGGAAAAAAAAGAAAGAAACAAAGAAGCAGAGAGGATGTGATAACTAGAGATGAAAAGGATAAACAGGAACGGAAAACAGAAGACCTAGAACTGGAAGATCATTGCATGATGTCCCAGTGCTATCCGCATGTACAACCTCAATCCCAATCTAAATGAAAAGGACAGAAATAAACCAAGATGCATTTTAAAGTTTGGTCTTTGTTAAGCTGCAAACCAGAAAAAAAAATGCACCTCAATAAAGACTCCTACTCCAAAAGGAGTCTTTTAAGTCAAAGATGTAATTGACAAACAGTCCACTCCAGTTTCACTGTTTCATGCAGTGTTTTGTTTTCTTTGGTTTTGGAAACAGCATCATAAAGTTAAAAAATGGCTTTTCAATGCCTGGGTTTTACTACATGCTCCATACAGTCACAGCTTGACCACCTCACGCATGTGAAGAAAACACAGAAATGGCTATGAAAACAAGACCTTGCGACTCCCCGTCGTAGCAAGATGTGAATTCATGAAAGTCCTGAGGTCAAGGTCAAAACTCATGCCAACTTCTTTCAGAATGTTTTCTGCGAGAAACCTTAAACCTTACACCCAAGACTGTAAAAAAAAAGCCTGTGACATAATTATGAGCCTCTTTTGAAATGCAGAATTTTTTTTTGTTATTTTGCGAGACCTCCATGGTTCTGTGAAATTCAATATTGATTAGCGCCGATCCGAACTGCACAGCAAGCTGTCGTAAAACAACACCAGCCTGGACTGTGGGAGTCTTCCTGTTAGCGCAAAGATGACGGCTGTGCGGGTGAGTAAGCGCTGATGTTATGCAACCAGGTCACTCCGCCACCGCAGACAGTAAATAAACCAAGATCGAGCACTGATCTCCGCCATCATCCGGGCTCATCTTACATCCCTGATCTGGGGATTGGAGAATCTACACACTTAATGGCATAAATGAAAGTCTATTTGGGTCAGTGTAAAAGAAATATGAAGCAAGGACTTGCGCAACACTCTTGACAAGCATTAATGCGTACTGAAAACAAAAACGAGCGTGGGCGAGAGATATTTTGAGACAGATAATTTTTCTATACTGTATGCACCTATTACAACACCAAAATCTTCATTTAACCAATAATAGGACATTAAATAATTCATTTAAAGCCACTTTCACCCCTTTCTCGTGAAATTAACGTTTCCAACAAGCTACAGCGTGCGCATATAAAACACTTATCACTTTTATCTCTATCACTTTTGACCATCCGAAGCGAAATACTTTAGCGTTTAAACAAATACTACTTGACATTACAAATTGTTATACGTTTGAAAATAGTTCTCATTGTACCTATATCTGCTCAAAGCCATTTTTCAAGGTTCATAGCCTTTTGTTTAAATGTTGACCTTTCGCATCTTAAAAAAAATTTTGAATTTGTTAGTGCTGGCTATTTTGGAAAGTTTACATCCAGCCCAAAGACATAGCATTAACGCTAGCATTAAAACATTTGGAAAAATTTGGGGGAAATGGAAAACATACTCCCTTCAGTGTGGTCTCATTTTCTTCCCTATGGGGGAAAATTATGTGGGTAATTTAGTTAAATAGCATTAGCGATAGAAAGCGAAACTTGATATGTGGTAATTACTGTTAACGCTATATGACGTAAATGTAGCGCGAGACCTGAAAGAACATTGTATTTGTTAAGGTTTATATATATATATATATATATATATATATATATATATATACACATGTTCCCCACATGTCAACATGGATTTTCACACTTTCCAATAACATGATGGAAAGTGTTCAATGCTGAATTGCACCCACTCCCCGATATCTTATAGAGGGTGTACTCCTTCCTCACATTTCGATCTCTAGCTTTATTCGTCTAAGATTCTAGTCTTGTGGCTTGCATTTTGTCTTCATCAAACACAGCAGTGGCATTATCTTTTACAGTCGGGGTAGGAAGCACACGTGTCCATCACCTCTCCTCAAGTCTTCTCGTTCTCTTCTCACAGGATTACAGCCTGATAGACAAAAGCAGTGTTAGGTGAAAAAGCTTTATTACTAGAGTGTTTGGCTTCTCTAGTTCTGCACAGGAAGGACCTGTGTGTGTCTTATTAATCTGTACACCATTCTAGTGGTGAGGAGAAATTGAGAAATCGCATTTGACAACGTTTTTTCATGTGATGCAATATACGTTGTGATCCACATCCACAAATTAAAGAGCTGGACACCAAGCCTCACATCAGTCATACATACACACACACACACACACACACACACACACACACACACACACTTTTCAGCCCTCCTGGTGTGACCTTTGCAACCGAGGTCTTTGGATTTATGAGGCAAAGGAATTAGATCTATTGCAAACTGCCACGCGTATGATTTACAGAGTGGTAGGTTAACTGCTCTGACCCAGTGACAGAGACATGAGTGAATTAAACTGATGGCCTTTCTGTTCTGGGAGCATCTTCTCAAGTCTGTCCAGAAAGGTGACAGCGAATGGGATCTAGGAATACCATCAATCATTTTGTAACGCAATAGCCCAAATAGCTCTTACAAAAGCAATGAGCTGAGACAGATCAGCCACACAGCCGTCATTGTCATCTGGCCACTTCAGTGAAATCGAAGGACGGTGACGCCGGAAACATGCACTCATAACGCTGTGATCCTGAAAACATCACGCCTACATGCTCAGCCCCAGGAATGCACCGTCTTCACCGCATTTCCACCGAACTATTTATCGCAGGAATAAACTTGGTCCATAAAAACAACACAATGGTGGCAAAACCTCGCGGGAAACTATGGTGCTAGACTTGAAGGAAAGGATCAGCAGTTTCGGGGCTGACAATTAAAAAAGCCACAAGCCAAGGAATTTCCTCTGCTCTGGAAAAGTCAGACAGCACTCCTGTGCTACAGGTACAGTATGTGTTCTCTGTGTGAGTTGCACCTAACAAATGGAGCCTAAATAGTTTAAGGAATAAACACTACAGCTCTCAATGGATTCAGATAGAAAACAAAGGTAACAAATGCCATGTCATTTGAAACCTATATATAATCGTGCTCCTCTCTCTCTTTGTCTCTCGCTTCTCTCTCACGTAATGTTTCTAATTATGTCAGCTCTCAAAAACAGGAAAAGGACTTTCTCTGTGTCAGCAATATATCCTATTTCTGACTTACAGATTGAAGGAGTCACAGCTTTTCCTTTTGCTCGACTTTCACTCGATCGCATCGCACACACAAAAGGCTTCATAAATTGCAGAAATTAAGGAAACATAGATCATCTTTCTATCAAGTTCATCAAGATATACCGTGAATGTTTACAAAATTGTGGTTTATTGAAACCATCACCGAAAAGGTAAAACGATACCCTTTTGCAACCTTTTAGTTATAAATAATGCACTGTGGGTAAAAGGTAGACTTTCATCCTAATCAAGGATCAGACTTAAATTTACAGATCGGTTTTCATGATTTATTAAAAACACAGAAATTAAGTGTATTCCACTTACTGAGGTCACTTTCGTTCACCAAATCCAGCCAAAAGCAACCTGGAAAAAAACTGATTCCTCCTATAACATTGTGATCAAAAAGCAAAACATGCTTGTTGTCTCAATGTTTGGCTAAATAACAAGTAATGCAAGTTTATCTTACTCAAAATCTTTTCTGTATGTGCATCAAACTCCGAGTTCTTAAGTACACTCAATTTGGTGTTATTCGATCCCTAAGATTCGATCTTCCAAAGCTGGAAAGAAGAATTGTACTGGAACCTGAATTTGTAAATGTGGATGATCTGTACTTTCCTTCCTATTAATAAGCAATTTATCTAATTGGATTTGGAAACACATTGCAGAAACACCAGGTTTGTGCGGTGGGGATACACCCAGGATAGGTTGCCATATGGGTAAACACACATAAGCAACCCCCTAGATACCTCACCCTAAGGAGCAGTTTATCAATGCTGCCATATTTTGGGAGGATGGAGGAAACCTGAGAACCCTGATGAAACCCATATGGACATGGAGAGAACATGTGAAACTTTGCACAGATTGGATTGGACTTGGATCTGTTTATGCAAAAAAAAGTTACATTTGGGGCAAGAAAAATGTTTTGGGGTAAGATTATTTGTCTTGTAAAATAAATGCAAAACACAGAAGAAACATATCATAAGTAGAATTCTGTCACATTTATTTTATTTTTGTGTGTGACTCCTTGAGAAACACTGCATATAATGCTAGATCAGCATAAAAGGGAAACATGTGGAACACATCAGGCAGATGTGAAGTGAAATGCTGCATGTAAAGAAATTAGGCTTCTCAGGGGGTTAAATTTCAGCCTGAGCAACATGGGTCCATAGTATGGTACTCAGGAGACGTGTTCGCCTCACAGGAAATGATAGACCATTATGACTTTTGGATTCGAATGTACTGTATGCATGTAAATCAGCACACGTTTTTTTAAATTAAGGATGAATGTGTGTGCATCGTGGCAACCAAGTAAGTGGAGCTCGGATGACTCACCATGTGGTAGTTGACGATTTCATGAAGGCTCTCTCCACATTTCTCCAGAAACTCCTGCAAAAGACACAGACAAAGATTTTATTAAACATTATTACCATCTTTTAGGAGGACATATTGGCATATTCATTAGTTTATTTTTATAACTTGTGCATTTTTATAGCAATTCTGGAGGCAGGGATCAATGTGAATGAACACACAACTTACAGAGATCATTTCCTCCTTGCAGTGGTGTGACAGGTCACGAATGCCATTGATAAGGAGTTTATTAGCATTGGTGTACGCCCTACCGGCCTCGATCATTCCGCTGCACAGCTTCACCAGCTGATGGAGAGAACGGACGAGAGACGTCACAAGGTTTTTAACGTTGAGGCAGTAGAGAGGAAGGAGAATTAGGTTTGACACAGAAATTATAGCATTCCTTAATGTGTTTGCTCCTGGGGCACTCTACAATTATCACCTCACAGCGTGTGCAAGCGCTCGCATAAACACCGACCAGTCGATGCTAAATAGGTGCTAGATTGCAGTGTGGGTTAATACACATGCACACACACGAGCACAGCAGGAAAGGCTGTTCACACAGACATGCTCACATACAGGTTATGTCAAAGGCAGAAAGCAGCTAATTTGTAACAATGTGTTTGTGAGATGTAGTGGATTATTTGTAAAGTTTTTCTATAATAAATTAATACAAACAAATGATTTCAAATTATATAAATTATATAGTTTATTTTTTTTGTCTTCAGGATAGAGCATTTTAATGAAAAAAATACATAATAGTAATAATAATAATAATAATAATAATAATAATAATAATAATAATAATAAAATCCTTCTTCTTTTGGATGCTCCCATCGTGGGTCGCCACAGCGAATCATCCAAAATCACTCTGCCATCTACATCTGCCTCTTTCAAAACAACCACCTGCATGTCTTCCCTCAACACATCCATAAACCTCCTCCTTGGTCTTCCTCTTTTCCTCCTTCCTGGTGGCTCCATCCTCAGCATTCTCCTACTGATATACCCCTCTTTTCCCCCTGCTTAGTGGCTCCATCCTTAGCATTGTTCTACCTCTGCACATGACCAAACCATCTTAATCACCTTGTCTCCAAAACGTCCCACATGTGCGGTCCCTCTAATAAATGCAGCTTCAAATCTGCTACCTCCAGCTCCACCTCCTGTCTTTTTGTCAGTGCCACTGTCTCTAAACCATACAACATCGCAGGTCTCACCACACTCTTATATACTTAGTAATAATAATAAGAATTTGATCAAAGAAGAAGAAAATATCTATCCATAAATATGTTTTTTTTATTTTTCTGAAGAAAAAAAGGAGTTCCTCTGCACCATGCAACCACATGGGTTCTTCATGTTTGATAACTTAGAAAACCAATAACAGACCACCGCAACCCTGTATCTGATTTTCATGATTTAATGGCAGAGCTTTCATTTTTAGAGCACATTCATGAAAACTGAGCCCTTTGATTAGCTCGCAGAATCCTGATTACTTCGGCATTAAATCTTTCTTGACCACCGTCATGGTTGTGAATCAAAACCAATTATACTGATGTTACTTCATGCAATCCCTATACATCCCTTCTCCTTATAGACCTATAAATTAATAACAAGGACAGGATAGTGGGAAGCTTTTAGTGCGCCACCTGTCTCTTCACAACACAAAACTAAGAGCTGACATTCTAATCGTGTTGGTGGGAAACCGGAGAGTTTGAGACATGACGCATATGTAAGCATGCTGGTCGGTGTGTAGCAGGAAAATGCAGAAGAGGCCAAGAAGAAAGGAAGCAAGGAAAGCATAGAAAATTGATGGGGTAGTTAATGGCACGTGCAAGGGAATCAGATTAGGCATGCGATTAATTAGGCATAGATTTGCGTAATCAGGATTTACACTGTCCAAAGCTCTTCTGAAAGACCCAAAGTTAACTCTTCTCTACTGTGATCCACACTAAGCTGCTGCAATCTGAGCTAGGATTCAAACCCTACCTGACTCTGTGCCTTTACAAATCTAATAATATCTCACACACAGCCTTGCTTTTCATTTCCTTACACTTCAAAAAGCTCCGGTACATTCTAAAACAAATTCAAATCAGGTTTCCCTGTCTTTCATGCTCTATTAATAGCAAAAGTCTGCGAAATTTCGACAGAATGGTCGCTGCGATTTCACGTGCCTTGTCGAGTTTGACCTCGATGTCGACCACATCTGTCTCCACCTCATCGATGTTTGCTCTGAAAGGACAAAAAGAAAAAAGAAAACACAAACATTCTTGTTAGGCATCATCATGATACTGCGAAACAGCTGTAGCCCCATGAGGCCTTGCTTAATTCATAGTGATCACAGTTCAACAGTGAAACTCTTCAAATAATAACAAATCATGATGAATTATAGTCAAGAGAAGAGAAGAATTAGATGTAATTAAACCCTATATCTCCCTCTATACAGTTCGTATACAGTGAAGTATTGTAATTAGTGCTATACAACTATAAGAATTAGACCAAGTGGTGCCATGCATGAAATGTAATGCAACACACTTACACAAATGCAGCTCTCATTTCACTCTGTTCAAGTAGCCATTACTAAAAGCTTTGTGAACCCAAACCACATACTAGTAATCATTCTATTTATAGAAACAGTTTGTTACAAAAAAATTTTAAAAGCTCAGCTCAGATTCCATGCTTTGCATCTGACAGCCAGACTCAACTGAATGCCTCAGCATTCAGTAGCTACCAGAACACAAAAACATCACCACATGAGCAAAGAATGACTCAGTAGCTTCTCACTGTAAGCATGCGGTTAAACATAATTAATATCAGTCGATGTTGAGAGCAGTCGGACCTCAATGGATAATGCTCTGGAGGTAGTGTTTAGAGGATTGTTAGACTTCACAGCTGCATGTGGTGTGCCAGTGTTGTAAAGCATCTTCCAAATAAATATGAATCGTTTCAAACTTCCATCACAGATATAGGAAACCTAATGGAAAAGAAGGTAAATCCATCCAAACAAAATGTCTGGTTTTACTGAAACTTTTCACAATAGTATCTGATAATGTGTTGGGTCTGGTTATCCAATGGACAAAATTATATTGGCATTCAACATTTAATGAAATGAATGATATTAGCCAAAATATCTGTTAGGACTGGACTAAAACACACACACACACACACACACACACACACACACACACACACACACACACACAAAACGCACTGCTGTTACACAAACTGCCAAGACCTAAAAACAACAAGACATATAACAGGTGAAAGTTTAGTGTTTACATTTTATTACAGACTTTATGTGGGAGGTAAGGCAGGGGCTAGCTAAACCTGCTGGCTAGGTCCAGGACAGGTGTTTAGCTTGACCTATGTTTTTGGCTTATGTTCTAAATATAGTATTTATTACTACCTGGAAAGAAAAGAGTGAATTTGTGATACCTAGACTTGATGCACTCTGTTGGGTATTAAGTTATTTGATTAATTCTTTTTTATATTTTTTACTTTCCTTCCTTTTTACTGATTGTACTTTATCTAATTGGGGCTCTAAGTGCTCTCTATCCCATTTCTTGGTTAATAAGAAGTGACTTTGAGATGTTACGTGATCTTATTTCTGGGATTGCTTATATAAATAAATAAATACTTAAGAAGCATAACTTTTTTATTTTTAGACTATTTCATGTGTCAATGGAAGTAAAATGCTGGTTACTATGGTCTAGGATATTTTCTGTTCAAACGCATATTTAGTGTGTGTGAATTTTGGCTTCAGATCTACAGTGTACCTAGTTTACAATTAACAGGAGAAATGACTTCCATCCACTTTTTAATACAACGCTGCAAATAGTGGCAACACCTTCTGACAGACTCTCTCTAGCTCTTCACTTCAAATCAAGCGAGGCCACAGCTGCCCTCATTCCACCCCCTTGACTCCAAAAAGTGCCCTTCAGTTTACCTTATATATGGATGCACACATAAAAACACTTACAAAACGAAGGAACTTGTGCATTCAGGGGTCGGCTTGCATGGCAACTGTAGGGCATGGTGTGGTGGCGTCTCCTACATTTGAGTGCACTTATAGAGTCATGACTAATCAATAATACTCAGCTAATTCTCCCAGCTTTCCTGTATAAGTTTAGCTATTTTCAGATTACGGATAAACCCTTCTACTTTTTTCTGAGCGCTGTGCATAACTGCACAGTGGGGTGTGAAGGTTAAAGCAGGTCCCTTTACTCCTAAGTGCACTAATTATCCACACAGCATGAACTCAAAAGTCAAGACTCATAATGCAACTTCTACCTTCAGCGGAAATCTGACTAGTGGACGACTATGGAAAATAATAACCGTAAATAAAATCACTAATTCCTTCCATGCAAGGGTGACTCTAGGGACAGGGTAGAGAACGCATAGTTCTGTCCAATGCAGCACTTCCAAGAGGTGTGGTTTTGACAGCGATATTTTGGCTAATTCCCCATCAAAACCTGAACAATCTGGGCTCAATCTAGGCTAAAACATTAATGTGGTGCAATACTGAAAAAAACAAATCCTTGCTCCCAGCTCAAGTGGAATTTAGTAGTTGTGGCCTTTGCTGGTTTAGCTTTGACATCCAAGACAGCTGAGAATGAGAGGGAAAAGTGGCTTGGAATGCAATACGACGTCAGTTTTAAGACAAGGCTGCATGGATGTTGCATTCTCGTGATGTTCACCTGACTTAGCATAGACAGCTGATCTCAAAAGACCTCCCGGATTCTCAAAATGACATATCAAGGTCTTTCAGTCAAAAAATCAAGTACATTAGTTTTAATAGATTGTACTATATCACAGGTACAATACAGTATTAATGACATAATGATCATATGAGGTCAAATGAAATCTAATTGCACCTTTTACTATATGAGAGCTGAGCTACACATTGATCTGCACCAGCTGTTGGCTGAACCACACAGATCATGTTTCACATCTATGGCCTGCTCTAATGCTGTAAGGAGGACACAGAGACCATAAATTAGAATTTGAAAGGCACATGCCTGTGTAAAAAGCTAGCAAAAGGACAGAGGGTTGACGAGAATGATGATGGTAATCATATGCGAAGAATCTCCAGATTGCATCTCTGCTTCGAGCGGCATTGTACAGCTTCTCAGCCGACCGAGAACAATTCTTAGCACCATGTGTCTATATGACATGAGGCTTTTTCAGCTCATCTCAGGCCAAGGCTGGCATATTGGTTTAACCCAATAGACGATACACAGTATTCAACTGACTTTTTTTCTTTAAAAAGTATAGATAAGATTTGATTTGGCCTTTTGTGTATAAAGGTAAAATCGAATTCTTAATTTAAAGATACCATTTAAATGTATAGTTACCATAAGTGTTATTTTAATATTCAATCCATTGTCCTAACATTTTGTATGTGATTCATTTGATCCCAAAAATTCTTTACACCCAGAGATGGCAAAAGTACACACATCCTTCATTCAAGTAGAAGTACAGATACTCATGTTTTAAAAGACTCTGGTAAAAGTTGAAGTACTGAGTAAATAAGTAAATAAGTTTGGGCCCTGACATGTACCCTGTTTTAGTGTCACGTCGGTAACTGGACGCTGTAATCTCATGGCATATTAATATATTAATACGAAATTTGAAATGTTGTTATCTTATGACTGTATCCAAGCTGAACAACCTCCATATATAACACAAAAGCAAATAAGTAGAAGATGATCAGGTGATCAGGAATGTCTCTGTTCTCAGTCAGTTTTACATCACTGACTCCCTCTCTCTCATCCACGTTAGCCCCATACTTCTTCTTGCCTTCTGCCTTGCTTGTTGTTAGCTTCGTAGGCTAGGCAATGTCTGTAGTGCCAGGAAATTATATGTGGAAGGTTAAAAAAGCCATGCAATGACAAGAAATAGGTTGATTATCTGAAAACTGAATGCAATGAGAAGAACAAATATTAATCATGTCACCAAATAGATTAAAACCAAAGTAACGAGCCTGTTCGGAAAATGTAAGAGGTAGAAAGTATGATATTTGTGTAAAAAATTGGATTATAAGTGAAAATGAAAAGTTGTCTCAAAAAATAAATAGTGAAGTACCAGAAAAATCTACTTAAGTACAGTTAGTCAAGTCAAGTTTATTTCTATACCGCTTTTCACAACAGACATTGTCTCAAAGCAGCTTTACAGAAATCAACAGTCAAGGTAAATGGTGTTCAAATATCCCTGATGAGCAGCCATGGCAACTGTGGCAAGGAAAAACTCCCTTAGATGTTATGAGGAAGAAACCTTGAGAGGAACCAGACTCAAAAGGGGAACCCATCCTCATTTGGGTGATATCAAGAGTTTGATCATAAATCTTTCAACAATACAGAACACTGGAGAACTAACATGAGTACTGAAGTATAAGATTATAAGTAAATGTTCTTTCTACAGTCTTTGGTATAAAAGTAGGAGCTACTGAGCTCAACATTTGTGATCATCACAAAACACAGTAACAAAGTATATGTATTTCATTTTCTTCCCATCTCTGTTTGCACCCTATATAACATATTGCGCTTATGTTATATTTAAACTGTTTATGCTTTATATATATATATATATATATATATATATATATATATATATATATATATATATGCTTCAGCTAAATGCTTCTGTAAAGTCAAACTAATATGGTAAAAGAAATACTTATCTATTGATAATTACATATTACAAATCAATATTGTTTGCCCTATTTGTGATTGCATTTTCATTTATTGTTATATTTTTAATAGAAGAAATGAAAAAGCAAGTCTTCACACAATTCTTTTTTTACTTCTCTGCTCTGCTGACCAGTGTTTATTTTTAAACCTCCTAAAAGTGCTCTCTGTCTGCTTTATCACAAGTTTGTTGGTGGCCCCGACTAGCATGTTTTTACAAGCTGTCAGAAGGAGGGAGGGAAAGTATTCATGTGTCCAGTCTCAATGTGAACCCTATGAGACTGATGCAAAATATCCGAATGTCTTTTAGAAAAACATTTTTCATTTAAAGCAAACAGTTTACTTATCACTCAAATCATGCTTTTGTAATTTCTGTTTTGGACAGACTACATAACTAATTCCCTTACTCTTTCCACTTAATTAATTTGGCGTCGACGTCCTTGACGCTTTTTTAAACCGAACACACACATGCACTGTTTATCAGCCCTGCCCCAAGCAAGATCTGACCTTCGAGTCCACCCAGAAATGCATTGTTCCAGTGCCAGCTGCATGTATCCTATACATCCTCCGTATTGGGAATACCGGGAAGCTGTACTGGCGTGGTGCGAAGGCAGAACACCTGCACATGGTTAAAATGCAGCGTTGTCTAGTGTGTACCCGTATCTGAAAGGCCGCTGGAACACTGACAAAGACCGGGCTGTTAGTAAACGACCTCGATTGGCTAAAACAGCGGCTGATTTCATCCGACTGATGACTGGAGCCTTTAGGGAGAAGGCTGAGCATTTTGCTGCACATCAATCTATATTCACATGTGCCTGCTCTTTACAGACCTTTCTTTATAAGCAGGCAAAACAAAACTGAGTGCCTTTATCTGAAAAAAAAAAAAAAAACACAGAACAGTGAAGCTCTTTTTTGTCAGTAGGCAATGCAGACTTGTTTAGAGAGAGTAAACTGACTGGTATAGCCAGTCAGCAAAGTAACAATGTACTTCCAAAATATGCAAGCCAGGCTTTGTAAGGCAGGGTTTACCGTTCAGTTGTTGCCACCTACAGATGTATTGTGAAGGTGGTTTCTTCTGTGTTTACAGGCAAAAAAATATACATGACTACACATGACAAATAAGCCGTGAGGTCATCGGCCAGGTGTGGTAAAAAGCACCGGAATTAAAAAAAAGTGTTGGGGTGAGAATAAATAAATAAACGAGTAATGGTAGGGTGTGTGTTAAAGCAAGAGTATTGTCCAGCAATGACGATGAATGAATAGCGGGAGGAGTAGCAGAGAACGAGTGGGTACTGGGATAGTGGTTACACCTGTGTATGTTCAGAATAAGGTGTATTTATAGGTTGTTCTGTTGCTATGAGTGTAACCAGAAGAGTTGCCTACCAGGGTTCAGTAACATGATGCAGCAATTTTTTTATCAAATCGGCTCCCATCATCACAGTAATGACATGCTATTACATTTACCTACAGATTTCCTGTCTATATTTTATTGAGACAAATAACCATAAAGCGGACAGAACAATTGCATCTTCTGGCCTTTTGCGTGAATATCCTTGAGAGTGTGACTTTATTTATACATGATAATTTTATGCTGTTCCATGCATTGGGTGTTGTTCCTCAACAGTCAGTCAGTCGTATTCAAACCATTTGAGGTCTGAGTGATGAAAAAAGATCATGTCTTCTATATTGTTTGATCAGTAAGGAATCATTTAAACAAGGTGAGAGGAGTTGCGATTGAGATATATACATATACATATACATGGGGTATATATGGGTAGAAGAATGCTGAGGATGGAGCTGCCAGGAGGAGAAGAAGAAAAAGGCCATGGAGGAGGTTTATGGATGTGTTGAGGGAAGACATTCAGGTGATTGGTTTGAAGACTTTAAATTGTCTCATAAGTTTAGCTTTGACTTCCAGAGTTTAGGTAAGCTGTATGTATAGGACAAATGTCCAATTCTCAATATTAGTCATGCACTATATAAAACTTTTCATACAGTCTCCTGACACACTTGGAAGGACAGTAATCACACCTGTGGTTGAGCATATTAGAAATAGAGACATTTTTATTGACCTAGGTATCAAATATGCATAGACCTCAGTGTTCAAATATAGAAGAAAATGCCATTTATAGTAAGAAGAGGACAGGAGTCTTCCCTTGAAGGTCTGGAAATAGTATTTCGGCTTTGCAGACGTGCTTTCGGACCAAAGTGAATTCGCAAAATACCATTGCCGCTGAACATTTTAAATGTCTTACCCCTCACATCACCAACTATTTCTGAGCACAGAAATAGCACTTGAGCAAGAACAGGAAATAATACGTCCAACCAAATTAGCAATATGGAGGTGGTTACTGGCATAAACTGGCAAGTTTAATCCACTTATCTTTCACCTAAAAAGCCAGCAGAATTTCTATCTTTTTTGATACAGATATCCAAGTGTTTATATTCCCACTGATACCTTGCTCCTTCCCAGAGTAACATAAAAAAAAAATGAATCAGACAATTTGATCTGTAAAATGTAATCACCATAGTTCTCCCCAAAGTTACTCAAGCCAGATGGAGTGCATAATGCCCACATCCTGCCAACTGGCCAGCGATCAGACGTGTGGTTTTTTTATTTCCATTTGCAATGCAAAAAAAAATAAAAATCATGCGAAAAGAGGAAAGGGAGAGAATTCAGCCAAAGACTTCTCCAAGAAAGACTGTATTCACTGATTTGTTTTGTGTGTCTGTGTTTTATCAAGAAAACAGGTTGCATACCTCATGGATAATGTTTGTTCTAAAATGTTCATCACTTCCTCTAAATGTTTTAACACTTGTCGACATCAATTCAAGTACGTAGAGATGACATGAAAATTGATCATTCTGTAAAAATAAAAGGAATATTCTAAATCAAATTTCAGGCCTGAAATTGGCCTGAAATAAACTTCCGTCTAGAGTCCAGTGTCCCTGGCATAGGCCCAGTACCCTTTCTTGACCTTGATCTGAACTAAAGATCTAAAGAGCTTGAAAATGAATGAATAAAAACCATTCAGTGTAATTAGATTTTATATATTAGAAGTATTATTCTCATAAATGTAGCTCTAAGTGAGAAATGGTGTAGTTACTTTTGTCAAAAATGACAGAATTGCTCTGTGATATATATATATATATATATATATATATATATATATATATATATATATATATATATATATACTGTAATCTCTCCACAAGTCACACCACATCATGAGGCAGCCATCAAAGCTTTTACCAATTAACGTCACACTTTCTGAGTTCACTGCTACCACAAAGTGCAATTTCACAGCCAAAAACCTGCGTCACGAGATAATGACTAGGATCTGACCCATGATCCTCAGCAAGAAGCTGGGAGTCTCCCTGCTAGTTGGATTGCACACAATGTACAGCATGTTAACCACAGCAGGCAATATTGTACAGAGGAAAGAAGCCATAACAGATGTTTCTCTTACACTGTGCAAATGCAGTTAAGTGCCATACCAGAAAGCACAAAGAGAGAAAAATTGGTTTGCCATCCATCATCTAATGACTATTACATCCAGGCAGGATCCATAGTTCAAAAAAGAAATGCCAACGCTTTTGTAACATGGCATTGTTGGAGGAGGAGAAACAAAAAATGCAAAGTTTAGAGTCATCCATCAGCTATGACTCACCTGTCACTGAATTTACACAGTTTGAAGTGAATGGAGGCATGCTGATGATTGCTTGCACTTTTCTATGTTTAATTATAGAATGTGGAGTAAAAGAAGCAAAAATCAAGTGAATCTTACCAAACACCTCTGCCTATTCGTCTATGAGAACCTGTTCCTGGGTTGTATGCAATATTTCTCTCCACCTCACACTAAACTGCAAACAGACTGAACAGAAAAGATAAGAAACTAACAGGGCCCAAATGAGATTTACAAAAATGGATCCCTCAGGAGTTATGTATTTACTTGAGGGATAGCTGGGAGAAAAACCTGACTGAAGTGCTCAGGCTCTGGTCATGCTGAGATCTAGTCTGGTTCGTTTTGGCTTTAGACTTTTCCTTAGCAAACCGGTTAGGCCAAGCCAAGAATAAAGTCTACTCACCCACATGATTTCTAGTGCATAAAGAACAAACCCTCCACTTGTATTATAATTAGCATTTCCCCAATTCCTATTAAATGTAGTCTTATACAACTCAACCCATATCCATGTAGTGTTTATTGCATCATGAGACATTTAGAGACGTGACAGGAGATTGCATTAAATCCTAAGGTAGGTTCCACAACCCCAATGGCTTGCAAATCTTGGTAATTCCGCAACCTCGGATTCGTCACATGGCATGCTGTGTATGGCTGTGTGCTGACGCATTCCTTTCCTTTCTGTAATTGTGCTAACACTGTTAGATATGTAGTTTTCTTACATAAGCAACCTTGGAAGCATAAAAATCTTTTTAAACATCCAGAAATATTTTTTTTTGCACATGTATTTCTGGTTTCTGTCAGATATGAAGCAAAAGCATGCAATTAATAGACAGATTAGCTTGTCACGCTGGGATTAAACAAACAAGTCCTTCAGTTTACCCCTGAGAATGTGGGAGACGGAAAATATCTATGGTTGTGAGATGAGTGGGACTTCCAACGTTGTCTCCTTTAACCCATTCACAAATGTCTTCTGCTCTTCACATTTTATGTAAAAAATGTGTTTCTCTAAGTAGAACTTTCAACATAATATGTACAAAGCCTGTTTTCTGTTTATTCAAGTTCATCAAGTGCAATTTTTTTTTATTAGATCTTCACAATGTAATCAGACAGCGAAAACACATTATTCAAACATTCTGTTGCAGAATTCACACAGGGATTATTGGGATCATGTCATACACTGTGACAAGTAATATTTTTAAAAGAACACTAAAGTTGTGCAGTGGCATAAAAGGCTTTACTTAGATAATGCAATGGCCAGATGTGTGAGGGATTTAATTGCGCATCAGTCTCGTTTTGTTTGAGCGTCCCTACCTCTTTCAAATTAAACACTCGAGAGTCCGGATGCTCTCCAGACAAACGCATTTTACAAGACGACCACTGAGCCAGAATTTCTCATGGCTTATACAAGACGTTGGACCTTCCCCAACTCCACACTGATGGCCAACAGACTCAGTAAAAAAAAAAAAACAGCACAGCACTTTCGCCCTAGAGCCCACGTAAATAAGATGAGCGCCAACAATTTGCATTCGCCACCCAATTTGTATTTATGACATTTGAATGAAACGAGCTGATTCAGGATCTGCTGAGATTCTGTCATGACTCTGCATCATTTATATGTGTCATTCTCAATAGCTAATAGAATCCAGGGAGAGTTTTTAATCCAATTCTAATGTTGCCTCTGGCAATGGTTAGTCCTTGAAATACAACGAGGCATCTGGAGTAAAAAATCTTTTACAAAAATGAGGATGTTGTATATGCTACCATAATTCTGCACTATACACACAGCACAAAAAGGTGGCTGCATATATATATATATATATATATATATATATATATATATATATATATATATATATATATATATGGGAAAGCTGTGTCTTGGTAATATTTTCCAGATCACTATGCTGTAGTTTTCAATGTGCTGATTAACTCATCCACCACTAGTAATAACAGATTGATGCCAAACATGAGTGATACCATAAAAGAATGTAGAACAATATTTTAGCACATTCCAGAACTTTAGAAATGAAAATCTGGACATTAAAAACACACAAAAATGTACAAGTTGCCATTATCAATAGCCCACCCGGGTAGAGCTTCCACTCTGAACACAAGGCCAAGACCTGTGGGTTTTGCTCCATATGAGACTAAAAACATGTCAATGAGAGAAAGAGAGAGAGAGAGAGAGAGAGAGAGAGAGAGAATTTCAGTGTGGTTTTTCAGCGTTTGACTAGAAGGTCCTGGATATCTAAAAAATGAAATACAAATGTGGTTTTGATCATTTTAGCCATTTGCCCCAATCCAAACAAAAGGGTGTATGTAATATCACAACCTCACTGTATAATTTGCAACAGAAAAAGAATTGAGGAAAAATCCAAGGGTCTCCATTATTCAACTTCTAGTAGTTGGGTGTTATTTTTTATTTTCAGGCCAAACTGAATATTCCTGAAATATTTCCTGTATAAAGTGCTAAAGTGTGTATGTTGCTATGCGCTATTTAGTTTAGAATTTGGACATTAATGACACAAGATCAGTAAATTTCAACTTAATGTTTGAAATAGATGAAACTGACATTATTGACTGAACTCGTGTAATTCAGCTATATAACTTAAGTGCATCAAGCTTAATTGGATTGGAAGAGGATCACCTTTCACTAATTGCAACCTTCTTTTGCCAAACAAAATGCTTTAAATGCTCCTGGAAACTATTTTCCAGACACATTCAGTTTGATAAAATGTAGCCCAGTGATTGAAAAATAAATAAAAGAGAGAACAAGGGAAACAAAGACTTGCTTAAATGTACAGGTAGACGCTCATCATTGCAAAAATTCCTACTCTTTAACCAAGCATCAGACATCATTGTCTATACAATTATGAACCCTTGTGGGGGAGGTGGTAGCTCAGTGCTAAAGGCTCTGGCTTACTACTCATGAGGTCAGGGTTCAAGTCCCGGTATTGTCAAACTGCTGCTCTTGGGTCCCCAGATCAAGGCTCTTAACCCCCAGTGCTCCAGGGGCGATGTATCATTTAACATTGCTGTGATATGCAAAGAAAAATAATTTTACTGTGCTGTAAAGCACATGTGACAAGTATAAAGCACCTTTCTTCTTTCGTTCTTTAAGTAAAAAGAATGTGAGAAGAAATGCACACACCAGGCCTTTGTGATAATCCTGAGAAAGAAAAACTCTAGCCCTTCGGGTGTCACTGCTGCTCTTAACTGCTGCTTTATCAATGCAGTTCTTCTTCATATTTATCACAAACACAGAGCTCACTCTCAAACAAAACCAGTTCTCAAAAAGGCACATACATAAGTAACTGCTGGAGAAAAAGGAGTACTGGCCCTCATGAGGGAGCACTATAGAGTTCAGGATTTCTGGATCTGTGGCTAATTGTCTTGGCGGGGGTTGTTGTGCTTGGCAGAAAGAGCTGGAGCAAACAGATAAGCCTAGACATGTAGTTCCAGCAAAGGGATGAAAAAAAAAAGGCCAGACGTGGAAACAGAAGGAGAAAGTGCCGGGTTTCTGTCCAGGTTCTCTCGAAACAGGCCAAAGCCGACATCTTTTCTCACACAAAACAAGAACATAATCCAGAGAGTCAACTTCTTCAGTCAAGAAGTTGTCCTCCATCAGCACTGCGATCTGGAACGCTTAATTGAGTCATCGCCTGGAACGGATAGTAATCACACCCTGCTTGTTTTTTTTCCCCCCGCAAAAGTCATACGTCTTGCGATGACACAAATGGGTGCCACATTTGTTGGACGCCTTAAAGTGATAGCAACAATGGCTCTCTTTTCAAAGCAGCTATTATACTTCAGACTCCCCTGCTTTTATGCCAAGTCACTATCGCGCAACATGTGCTCAGAGAAACAGCTTTGCTTAGCTATGCTGAGCAGTTACTCGCACGCAAATTTATCATACTACAGGGACCTACATGTTAAAAAAGCATACAGATGTTCTCATGGAAGGACCTTATGCAGCTGGGGAAATATGTGAACCACTTTTTTTTGAAGGAAATGAAGGGTCAAACCGTTCACAGCTGTATGTAAGCTGCGTAGACAAAGTCGTGGAGATGGCTGCACATAGGGGAGTCATGTCATAAAATACGATTCCAAAAAGGATATGTGATTAAAATTGAACTCCAGAGCTCCACACCGTCACTGCCGTTGTGTTCAACTTTGTAAATGTCATCTTAATAAAATCACCAAAATTTTGGAGGGAAATAAATTCAATGGTGGAGAAAATAAACAGAATGAGCACTGTTGTTGTCCAGACCTCAGGAGGCACTTTATGACTAGATTAGATTTGGAACGAAAGGACACAGAGGGTGAGAAAGATTCACATAATTCTTTGCGAAAAATGTTAAGAGGTTCCTCTCGGCAGGTTTACACAAGCGCACATGGTGGTCTGTAATATACTATGCGTCTTTAACAGACGTCAGTTATATGACCATGTTTATGTGTTCTAAGTGTGTTGGGTCAGATAATGCATCATTACCATCTTGGGCCCCCAAAAAAAATAAGGTCAGGTCCATTGAAGCCATGTCCATGCACAAGGAGTGTTAACTCGAACCGAACTTAAGTTTGGTTCAGCTGATACCTAGGTTTACAAATCTGAATTAACCTGATTTTTCCTGTGTAGAAGACAAATAAATTGTCTAATAGCCGCAAAAAAAACACTAAAAACAATTTCAGGGATTGAAAAATGCAGACTGAGTAATTGAGGTTTCATTTATTTGCTGTCAAATGTAACACAATGTAATTTTAAAGCAAGAGAAATAAAAAAAGACTTATGTGATAAAATTTTAATAAGAAGGTGGTCAGCAATGAAATAAAAGTAAAATCACTGCAGATTTGGTTTAATAAAAAACAAAATTGATCATCCAGCATATTCTATTATCATCCAGCATATTCTATTTTTTTTTTTTTAAGTTAATTATGTACAATTAAATGAGAGTGACTTAGAATCATTGAATTATAAGGTGTGCACATTCAGTTAAGGCTCTGGGTTATTGATCAGAAGGTTGGGGGTTCAAGTCTGGGTACCACCAAGCTGCCACTGTCTATCCTTTGAGCAAGGCCCTTAACCCTTTCTGCTCCTGGGGTGCTATATTATGGCTGATCCTGCACTCTGACCTCAGCTTCTGAACAAGCTGGGATATGTAAAGAAAGAATTACCCTGATACAAATAAATGCTTCTTTTATTTTATATCTTAAATTCGACATTTTGAATTTATAATAATCCTCAGTGTTTGTCAATTCAGTGTTGGAGTTTAGCACATAAATCAGGCAACTCCAGTTTACAGAATACAATCAGAATGTTGGAGAAGCCTTAGTCAGCGACTATGCAGTTCAACACTGAATCCTGCCAAGCTGCTGCTCTGGCTGAAATACAACAATACTCCTTTCTCCCAAGCTTTGCAGTTCACCATCATCCAGGTCTAAATCTGAAGCGAACCAAACCAAACAGAATGTGCTGTATATTGAGCATACACTTCCGTCCCGCCATCCAAATAAAAAAAACAATTACTACAGCTTTTGGGAACATGGGCTCCCGCTTGAGCTACGATTGGGAAATGACTTGTGGAAAACTGATGGTCCTCCAGGCTGTGAAACATGTGCTTCTGAGAGGAAAAGGGATGTTATTTTATCTTCTGAGTCTCATGAAATCCTTCATTGTTGAATTTTTATTGCAGAGCAGCTCTGAGAACCGACTAATCGGTGTGTTAGTTGTGTAAAATTTATTATTTCTATCATGACTGTGGGTTTATTGGATTGGATGAGTTTTCTTAAATTTAACAATTGTCATGCTTTAGCTTATTTTTTGGTTTCACAACAATAGCTTGAAAAGATTCAATTTATGAATAATACAAACAGAGCCAGACATCCCCCAGTGGGCCTTGCTGGGAAAAGCATGGCTGAGAACTATCATTACTGCTGTTATTAATGGCAGTGTTGAAGCTCGACATATTTTCTGGTGTCATTCTAACTCTTGGGAAATACCAGACACTAAAAGGTGAGAGTAATACACACACATGCATATTCACACTGGAAAGTCTGTTTTATGACAGAAATAATCTGAGCTGGCACATTAAACTTAATGTACAAAAAAAGTCTAAAAAGTACGAGTCATAAAATCAACTTTGAGCAACAAAATTGATTTATAAAACAATGCGGCAGTGATTGGCAGAGGGGAAAGAGTGGATATGGAGTGGATAATATCTGTATATCAGAAATGAGCTTGCACCACAATAACCTTGCTTTCTCACAAAGACTAATAAAAAGCAGACAAATATTTCCCCCTATCCCAGTGTCCAAATTTTTAGGCTAGTTTTAGATCTTTTCTATAGATTTGACATATTGTTGAGCTAGAAATTCAACTTTGATTAATATGGCAATGGTAACAGAAACACGCCTGTTGTTTCAAACACAGTTAAAGTTTTATCTACATCAATTACTCAAAATGTACTGCTAGACTAAATTCTGCAGGAATGTGGATGATAGTAAAGGAAAAATATATCAGTTTAAAAAAACTTTGCTATACAAACTCATCAATTCGTTATTTGGCGATTGGATGGCTAATCGATGCTGAGTAGCTAGCTAATCATTTTGACCTGTTTCTAATTACTTCTAATGGAAGGAGAAGTGGAGCGAGAAAGCCAAATCGAGCACCTTCATCAATACTATTACATTACTCTCTGACATGTACTGCCTGGACATTTAGAAATGAAGACAAAGCCAGAATAGATCTGGCACTACACTCAGTGACAAGCATTATTCATCGATTCTGATCCATTATGCAGACACTCTTAAATACTGATGATTATGCTTTCAAAACACACAGATTCTGTTCCTTTTAATAAACCTTTCATGTTCTATTTGTATAATTGGTGCAGTTTTAGCACAGCATTTTATTTGAAAAGTCCTTGGAAAGGCATGAACCATTCAATGACCACATAAAGACATTATTGTAGACGATTAGAAAAAATATTTCAAGATTTCTGCAGAAGCCTCTTTGGGCTACAGCTTGTGAGCTTTTCACATTAGTAAGTAAAACATCACTAAGCTGGATGTTTCAGATGTGCACCACATGGTGCCTATTTAGCCTTGCTCATATTTCACCGATACATTTGTGGCCAAAAAAAAAAAATGCAACAACAGAAGAAACATTGCGAGGCCTGCATGCAATATGGCTGCACTCTAAACAGCAACACATTTCCTTGATGCGTCGCTGCCAGAACGCCTGAGACTGGCGGTGAGAACAGCTTGACAAGTGAACCTACTCATTTTGGGTTTTGGGAACTGAAAATGTTCTCTCTACAATCCAGCCAGTCTCTCTAACCACCTTCCCTGAGGCTTCTTGGTCATGCTAAAAATGTGCAAATGTGACGTAAGTGAACATTCTGAAAAGCCTGGGGGCTTTCAGAGGGATTTTAGAAAAAAAAAATCTTTCAGAGGAACCTTGGGTTGTCATGTGATTTACACAGAAATAATGGTTAAAGTAAACGTATAGGCAATTTGTAGACAGCAAGCCTG
The DNA here is from genome assembly GCF_014805685.1 of Silurus meridionalis. Classification (NCBI taxonomy): domain Eukaryota; kingdom Metazoa; phylum Chordata; class Actinopteri; order Siluriformes; family Siluridae; genus Silurus; species Silurus meridionalis. Next base: position 13,241,367 of record NC_060902.1, read on the forward strand.
AACAAGCGTTCCAGATGGTGAATGGACCCTGCTCCGAGTATAGAGAATGAATCATTGATGTACTATATACATACACATATTTCACTGAAACGTTCAACCTAGCAGCCGGTGACCAAGATTAAATCCATGCAGAGGTCAAACATGATACTTTATCAAGAGCATTTATTGTACACGACATGGACGACCACACAGGAGTTTGTGCATTGACTACAAACAAGCAGCCATCAACAAAACAATATTGTTATCAAAACAGCCATCATGAATAGCTGATAAACTCTGATCTGGCCAGATTTTGTTTAACTCCACCAACTGGCCAATAAAGATCTTTTGTCCTGGACCATTGTAGAGCAGATGCTCAACTAAACACACGCTGCTCTCAGCTTGCTAACTCGTCATCAGTGTTTGCATAAAAGCAGTCTTCCGTTTCAAAAGGCTTTTAGCAGACTGCTTTTGGTTTAGAAATGAAACACATTTGACGAACATGAGCCAAGAACCCATGCTTTTCTCTTTGTCTGTTTATTCAGTGACCAAATGCAATGTTTGCAAAAATGAGATGAATCTAACATCCTCTTATAAGATTTTATAAGATATTTCTTCATATATCTTATAAGATATTTCCTAAAATAAATTATTTTCTAAAATAATTATTTTCCGAAAATAAAAACCCAAGTCCTTCATAAACATAAAAGATATATTTTCCATTATCAAAATCATCTCCACAGGTAAAGGCCTTATTTTTCTCAAAGGATATTAAAACCCATCAATATGAGACCTCTGAACTTAGAAATGACCTCATCACTGAATACAATCTATATAAAACACGCTATTCCCAGGGAGCTACGGGATTGAATTGGTTTTCAGGACGCACACTGAACATAAAACTTTAAGCTATTAAGATCTGAATGGTCCTCCCTGTTTAAATGAAAATCACTTGGGCTTATACAAGATATTGCATTTTCATTTGCTGCCAGATTCAGGTGTTAGATTTTTATTGAACTTAAGCTTATCAGAGAAAAGACAGCTAAAATTCAGATGTCGATTAGTAGCTCGATAACGTTATTATATCAAAAGGTCTCATCTATTGCAAACACACATAAATGCCTATAGGCAGCCATATATGTCAAATAGCGTGTATAATCCTC